>NC_082597.1:31141501-31453644 GCF_030936135.1 Gavia stellata | reverse complement strand
TCCTTTAAAACCTTTAAACAGTCCTTTAAAACCTTTAAAACCTTGCAATGAGAAATAATCTATTCCAATGCTTTATTATTTTTAAAATTAAAATGTTTCTTTCTCCATATCTAACTGAAAAGTCTTATTGTTGCATTGTAAGTCTGTTAGTTCTCCTCCTGTACATGATGGATTTGGAGAACCAATGATTCTCTTCCACTTCACAGCAACCTTTCATGATTTTGAAGACTGTGCCTCAGACTTTCCAGACTAAATGATAAACCCAAGTTATTCCAACATTACTCATAGGTTGTATTTTTCTGGTTTCTCTTCGTTTTTGTTGCTTCTCTCTAAAGACTCCAGTTGTTAATTTTTTTCTGAATCTGGTGCGTAAAATCATACTGTAGATGAATGAAGCAGAAATGTTGTTTCCTGTGTTTACAGTCTGTACTGTGATTTACAAAGTGTAGTATTGTCCTTATTCACAACAGTGTATTTGTTGATTCATGCTTAGCCACACGCAATCCACTATACCTCCAAATTTTCTTTTAACTTAATCCAGCATGTGTGTGGGTAATTATTCCACCAGACTCTCTGCTCATCATTGTTGACTTCGGATCACTACAGTCTAATACCATTCTTCAAAATGACAGCAGTCTTTACAACCATTGTAACATCTTCAAACTTAATAGGCATATTCTCTATTCTATCATTCCAGCATGTATATCATATATATCCATATAAATTCATAAATATTTATAAATAGACAGATAAATATTCCTTGAGGCATGTCACGGTTGAATACTTGGGACATTTACACTTTCATAGCTTGTGTAAGGTTATGTGATAAAGTGCTGGTCTCCACACAGACAAAGGAGCCCAGAGGAACAATGGCAGCTGGGGGAAGCCAAATAATACCATGACTTAGCTCCTCTGTGGCTATTACAGGAGCCAGCAGACTGTGAATGTCTCATCCTCACAGCCATGAAGAGGCACAGATGCGTGATGGTGGGGGCGACCTCAATAACCCATAAGCCCCACCGAGGACAGAAAACACCAGGAGTCAGTGGGCAGGCTCTCTGGGTTGCCTCACAGACTGGTGACACTGCCCAAGGCCTGTGGGGTGCAAGGAAGAGCATTTCAGTACTGTGCAAGACCAAAGTCAGGGAAACGAGGGTGGTTTGGGGAGGATTAGTGTGGAAAAGTAGAGAGAGAAGGGTATGAAAGGAGCCAGTCACACATAAACGGGTGCTGGTCTGTCGCTGCCTGAGCCTGATCAGTGCAGTCTGTCTCATCTTCTCATTAAACTCCATTTCTCGTGATTTTCCTGGATGAGGAGCTCCCTGGGCTGTGTGCATGTGTGGGGAGGGTCTGAGTGCCAGTGGTTGGGGTGGCCCAGGAGTGGGAGGCCCATGTTCCTGCAGTGCCAGTATGGGGTGCGATGAGGGTGCGCTGTCAGTGAATGACACTGGCCAGCACCAAGCCAGATCAGCCAGTGAGTGGGGCATATGTCCTGGAGGGTGGGGTGAGGGTGTCCCTAGAGGTAAGACCACAGATGGTTTTGGCTAACAGAGGCATCATGGGGTCCCATCCAGCTGCTGAAACTGCAGTTCGATTGGGAGACCCATTTGTGTGTGCATGGGGAGAGTGAGGATCCAGGCCCAGCTACTGGACAGACCTGGATGGACTGGGTGTCTAAGCCCAGTTACCGGAGGGATCCACCTGAGGGTGTCTGATGGCTTGTTTGTCCAGGTGCCAGCAAATGGGGAGACTAGGATTCTGTATAGTGGGCAAAATGGGTGTCTGATGTTGGAGGCATCCACGCTGTATATGTTTGTATATATTTCCCACTTACGTATTTTTACCCTGATCAGCCAGCGAGAGGAACAGGATGAGGTCACTGGTGCCACTAGTATTTATGTGAGTACCGAGTGGGTTTGTCTATGCTGATGTCTGTGGCCAGTCACATGTATTTGGATGTAACATACTGTGTGTGCATGTGTGCCCAGGGGGAATGCATGCTTGGCCTTGCTGCTGGATGGACCTGGGTACAGGGAGCTGCAGCAGCCTCACCTCTGTTGGGCTGCAAGATCTGGCACCCCCTCAGAGCTTGTATGCAGCCCTTGGTTCTACCTCATGTGTAATTTTATTCCCACACATCTCTGGATCTTTCTTTCCATTGGAAAATAAGGTCTGCAATCCTAAGGAACCTCAAAGAATCTTCTTGTAAATGTAGCTGATGCAGACGCATTTGGCTGTATCTTCAGACAACATGAATAGAAAAGTATAATTAAGATAATAACTGAGGAACAAATGCCTTTGTTTTTGTTGCTAACTCTCTGGCACTGGTTTTGCAGAATATGTACCAGTGAATCAGAACAGCCAACCAAATTTTCTAGCTTGTCAATGTATGTAAGAACTTCTGCCCGGCTGATTGATACTCAAGAGGAGGAGGAGGAGGGAGGGACTGAACTAGTGGAAAGAAGGGAAATGAAGACCTGAACAACTGAGAGAAATAAAGCTGATCTAATCTGGTTTTGTTCCGTTTCTTTTTATGTTTGTCTCTTTCTTTCTCCTTTCATGGATGTGTGTTTGTATCTTTGTCACCAAAATTAATTATGACTGCAGTAAATTTCTTGAACTCATTTCAGTTTTCTTAATTAATTTGAAAAGAAAAAAAGATTGCAAACTGCTGTTTTCAATCATCCTATGCCAATCAAAATAATAGTGAATTTACTGCAATTAACATGCAAACAAACTGCATTAGTTTTAACTAAGATGAGTTCAGAGACCTATGGAACAGCTTTTTGGAACAAAGACAGATCATGGCACACATAGACAGTAAAGTGTTCATAGAGTCTAACGACCTGGAGCATTTAGGAAGGTTAGACAGTAATAGAGAGTTTTCACAGTGATTGAACCGATCATCTAACTGATACACAAATGTGTGTCTTCAAAGAGCTATAGACTTATTTTCATCTTGTCTGAAGTTCTGATAATTGCACGATTTTAGCTGAAATGTTTAAACATCTTTTGTGTGATCTGTTAAATATTTAAAGCATTATCCTAGCTGAAGTAAAATTCAATAAATATGAAAATAATCTGGTTCACACTAATCTGCAGCTGGAAATGTGTCATTTTTCAAGTTATAATGTGTGCAGAAGTTTTACTGCATATTCACAGAGTGTATTTATAATATTAATTATATATTTATAGTATTAATTGTATAGTATTTATAATCTAATTACATAGTTTCAAAGAAATGTGGCAATCAGTACTAACAATGTTTTACTATACTTGAAAAATGAATGAAACATTGCCTTCAGATACTGCAATATAATTTGTATATTTTGACTGGATATCTACTTCAGCAAGATATACAAGGAACATTTATATAAAATACTCTTGAAAGAGAAATTAAAAATAATAATATGTACTCAGTTTAATAATAAACACAAGCGGCATTAAAAGAAAAAAATCTCATTAGCTTTCTGAAAAAAACTTATATATATGATTAACTTTTCAGCTATAGAAGTACTGATTCTTCAGTATTAGAAATTATAGGACAATCCAAAGCATATTACATGTTCGGGGTTTTTTTCATATGTAATCAATAATAATAAAGGTTCCGTTCAGTTACTAAAGAAACAAGCTGAATGTAAAAGATTAAAATAGTTTATTGAAGTTTTTAATAATTTCTTATCCAGGTTAGCACAGGTACAGACATAACAAGTCAAGCATTTTACTGCTCCCAGAAAAATTGAACATTCAAACCTACAACCAATTATTTCAAACCAAAATAATGCACAATGCAGTACTGTTTGAGATTTTAAAAAACCACCAAACAACAAAACAAACAAAACCAAAAAAAACACTTTACATTTAAGGTGGCATTTTATCATGAAGATGTTGCATGTATTTGCTGATATGGTATCTGATCTTAAAGCACACTTGGCAAAGCTCTTATGGGTGATGGTACAACCACTGCAACTCTTCCTGGTTAAACTTCACTTCAGTGTTTTTCCATCTGAACATTTAGATCACTCTTGCTCTCTCTGGAGTGGTTTGCGCTCTGGAGGTAGCATTGGCTGTAACTTCTGCCAGCGTTGCGGAGGCCAGAGGATATGAGTAGCTCGAGCATGTAGAAGTCCAAGAGAAACCTGTAACCAAAATATAAACCAGGGAGATTATTAAATACCGCAAATAAAATAAAATGTGGAAAGTACAAAGCACATGATGACTTGTTAGAGCAATGAGAGAATACAAAGCAGAGAACTTTGCGTGCATGAGGAGTGTCTCGTGCATGTATTGAGAGGTAAAGAAAAACTGCCTTAGTGAAAATTTCTTTTTTTTTTGATAAAACATTTCATGGAACAAAAAACAGCTTGCTGAAATGCACTGGCTGTAACAAACATGAACTAAGAATATTTTTTCAGGTTCAAGAAAAACATCTCATCAAAAGAGGTGAGGCATTCTGTAATCCAGTGAAAGCTTTTGGTTATTAGTTATTCTGGGTACAGCAGAACAAGGTTCAAGTATCTATTCTGAAAAAGTTAAACAGAATGCGTGTCTCGGATTTGAGATATGTAGGCTAACCACACCAAGATAGTGGCTTTCCTAAACATGCTGTGCTTTCTATTTATTATTGTCCTTCAAAATTCCATTTTGTCTCCAACCAAAAATGGAAATTACTGTGAATTGTAAATATTTCCCTGAGGATGAAAAAGTATTTCTGATAGAATTATTTGAAACACATCTACAGATCAAATATTTTTGACATTCTAGGACTAGTTAGACTTCAGTCATATGTTTTGTAAACATGTTTTACCATCTTATTATTTAATATTGTTTTACTTCACTAATATTTTACTTCAATAAATCAAAATAGAAGTCAATACTGATACTGCTTACAAATTAGTAACTTATAGGTGGCATAGTTTATAAAACTGAATTGCTTAGAAAACCTTAAGAAAATTACAAACGAGGTTCTTTTCAAATATGGTATGAAATGGCTAGACTAAGAATAATTGAGAATAGAACAGTCACATTTTCAGATTGAGATAATAAGACAGGCCTTTAATGTCCATACTTAACATTGAAATTAAGTAATTTAGCATGAAGTTAATCTCACTTAATTTGAAAAGCCTGCAGGATAGACTTCTGCATCTTAAATTATTTGTTTAGACTTCTTTTGGAGACAATAGCAAGTAATAGGCTTCCCACCAACTAGAAAGTAACCAGTGCAATAGAAAAGTTACAAACAGGACAAAAACATGGTTAGAAATACTGGAATACCTTTATATGCGAAAAGATGAAATAATTCAGACTCCTAAAGAGACAACAGGGTCAGAAGTCTATAAAATGGATAAAGAATGCATAGGCTTTATTTGCCTATTATGTCATCATTTCTCATAAGAATGAGGAAACATAAGATGACATTATCTTAAAGAATTTTTAAAGCCAGCAAAAAGGAAATGCTTCTTCAGAGTGTGCATGATTACATCATACTTGCATACATTACACAGGATACTGAAGACACCAAAAAAAAAAAAACCAAACTGGTTCAGAAAATAATAATAGAAGCAAAGTCCATCACACATAATTGAACACAAAGTAACAGTGTAGTCTCTATACTCCACATTGGGAAACACTGAGGGAAAAATTATATACTTGTTTTGCTCTTACACTCTAATGATCTGGTATTGGCTGTTGTCAGAGCCAGGACTTAAATGGATTTCTGGTTTGAACCCATACATTCCTGCTTAAATTTTTATGTAAACTTAGTTCTTCAGTTCCATTCCACTACTCATCACAAAAAAACCTGATTTCAGTAAGCAGGTAATTCAACATTTTATGCAAATAGACACCAAATAGGCCCCTAGGAATATCTTCAGCTAATTTTCTTGATTTAATTTCATAGGATTAATGTATATTCACCAGTCTCTCTCTACTACATAATCAAATCAGTGAAGATGAAGTGGTCTGTATCTAATTCCATATCTGGAGCTTGATGAAGCAGGTGCTGAATTACTTGAATATAATTTGGTTACTTAATAACCCACAATATCTAAAAGAATCTCAAGTAGATCACTGAAATTGCAGTCTAGCATCACATTTCACTTGCTTGATCCCTTGCAGGGATCACTTGTTTCCCTGATCCACTGCAGCTTTTTTCCTACATTTAAGCAAAGGACAGGCTGCTAAGTGACAACTCCGTTTTCATAGGATTTATCTACATTTTTTTAAGTCTTGACATACTTCTGTGTAGTTTGTTGGATGTTTATGGAATTCACAATATCCTTTATCTTAATTATCCCATAAAGTGGTCTGCAAATGTAATATTGCCATGGGGATTTGTTCCCTGAGTATACAGCATGATGGCACACACATTACAGGCTGGTGCCAAAACATAAAACCATACCAAACCCCACCACTGCATATAAAATGTGACAGCATTAGTAGAGAGAAAAATGTTAAAATACTCTTCTCAAACACAAATAACATCCCGTTTTCAAAGCTCTGTGTTTTTCTCAGTGCATGGCTTATTACTGATATCACTAGGAGGTCTGCACACAGACTGAGAATATAATAAATGAATCAAAACTTGTTTGAAGCTGAGGCTGGGATTAATTTTGCCCAGTGGATTACTTCTACTGAGTATCATCTGAATTGAAACTAATAAAGAAATATCCTTCCTATAAACCTGATTTACAGGACAACATGACTAGTGTTAAAAAGGAAAAGCGGGTATTGTTGGATGATGGAAGTCTTTACTAAATAACAAATTACACTGATGCTATAGGGCTTCTTTTATAATAACTTAAAGGCTCACTTTAAAAGCACCTTGATATTTGACTTCTGCAAACAACCTTAATAACTTTTATTGCCTATTATTATTCTGTAGTTACCACAGCAGCCATGAATTTCACTGAGGAAGAACAAAATTGTACGCAGAGAATAACCTGCCCTTGTTAATGGGTTTACCCTCATCAAGGTTAGATATGGACAAGGTGAACTGACAGCCTAAACTTTCTACAGCAACAGTGAAACGCTGAAATAATCTATTAAAAAAGAGACTAATCAATTCCGTTACAGACATTATTTATTCTCTTTACATAGGCAAATAAGTTCACTCCCTTGAAACACTGTCTTAACTGTAAGAAAAATCATTACTTTACAGGCACAAATTCTTTGAGGAAAATATTTCATTTACAGTCATGAGTAAGAGATGCCAGCAATTTAAATAGTTGATTTTTATTTCTACATTATGATCTATTTATTATTCTTGCTGTGGCAACAACAGACGCTATGTTGAATTGAATCCATATTATTCTCCCTAACCTGAGCTGTTTAGGCATTAATTCTTTTTTTAAAAAAATCTTTGAATATTTAATTGAACAACTGAGAAGTCATTCTGTTAACATAGCAGTTTTATCTGCAAAATAAGTTTTGAATGAATAATACTGTTTTGACACTGTTACTGTGATAAAAGCATATTTCCTCAGAGTCTGCTCGTTGTTAGTATGTTAATTGTATGGAGACTGATTAGTTTTGGCACTGCATTAGGGAAAGATAAGCCTAAGCCTGATAGTGCTATCTGCAGTGGTATTTACAACTATCTTGCTCATTCTGTCCTAACAGGTTGGGATAAATGCACCTTTATTAGTATAGAGACTTTTAGTACTGTCACTTCTCCTGGTTCCAAAATAAGTAATTTTAAAATACCCATTGATTTACAGACTGTAGTCTCCACCTCTTCTTGTCTGTTTGCCATTTGACACCTTCACTGTCTCTTACCATGATGCCTTTTCTAATCCCAAATCACAGTGGTAAAAGAAGCATTCAGACTGTGCAAGAATCCTGTATAGATGTAGCACGCAGTGGCGCACACCAAAATTTCTATGGAAATCCAGGTCTTCAGATTTCAAGAAAAGAAGAAGTCCAGGTAAGGATGCAACCCTAACAAGGCTATTCTCAACTTTCTCAGGATATGTAAAGTCTACTCAACCTGCTAAATTCAGCTACTGCTGCTCCTAGTTGTGAGTTCACTTTACATTAGATGCATTCCCCACAGATTTCTCTTCACTTCTTTTTTCCTTGAACCTTTGGTGATTTTGCTCTGGCTTAAACAGCCAAGATTTCAAATTCCATAACAACATTAAAGCAAGAAAGTACAGCACCACTGAATATAACCTGAAAAACAGCAATGCAGAACCAAAAAACCCAGGCCTTTACAATTTGCTAATTAGAAGTAATAATAAGACAAAGAGACAAAAAACAATGCAAGAATGCTTGTTCAGCTGTTATTGTAGCCCTGTAAGCCAGTATTGCCACTGCTAACAACAAGCTGTAGACCTTGTACTAGCTCTGCAAGGCCTCAAGGTTAGTTTCTCAGGCTTTGTCTGAACTTTCCTTGCTTTCCTGGGGTTTTAATTTAGCTTCTTCAGCTGCAAAATTTTCTCTAGTGATCAGGTGACTACTGCCTAATTTGTTACAGTTTTCCTTACATGCCTTATATTTGTTTACATTTTCATAATCTTGTGGTATAATCAAAGTTTTTACATACAAAGTAAAAAGTAATTATTCTGTGTAGAATGAAATATTTATGGCTTTAACATAATAATGTGGTTTACAAGACTATAGAAATGGGATAATAAAGACTGCAGGCCTATAAGCAACTTAGCAATGGTCTTTAAAAAAAAATAATGGCTGTGAAGTTGGACAAAAAGATTTTAAGGCTAACAAACAGAAAAAAAAATTAGGAAGAACAAGGAATGTACTAACTGCGTAAAACAAAATATATAATAAATACAGATAAAAAGTAATGTTGCCAATCAGTGAAGAAAGAACAAGGCAAAAAGCCATGTTAGAAAATGTACTAAATTAGTCCCAAATGGAACTGAGAGTAAGGAAGAAGAAACGATCAACATCACAGTCCTCCTAGTGAAGAATTCAGGGTGCTAACAACTCACTAAATCACCTTTTTCCCTTCTTTTTGAGGAGGATGAGTGCTGCCAACCTTAGGACCTAAAAGGGCAACATAAACACTGAGAAAAGGGTACATACTTGAAAGTGTTTGTGTGACATTTTTAAACTATACTTTTACTGAGACTTGTTGTGCATTAATTTGATAATTTGGAGTGTGACTGGTAATATCATCATAGCTGGACAAACCACACAGTCTAAGTAAAATACAGTAAAAAGTTACAACTTTAATGCAACTAACTGTGAATTGGTGGCTTTCTGTATCAGGTGTGTTCACCCTTTTGCTTATAACAAAGTTTTGACCATAACATTACATTATTGCTGGATTTCTAATTGAGACTACATGAACTCTTCTTAAGTGGTGCAAAATACAGAAAGATTATCTTTTTTCCCCTCACTCAGTATTTTTTTTCTTATTTTTCCTAAACAAAAATGGTGATTTTGATGAAATCTTAGTAAACACATTTTGGTTTCACTGTTTCTTCTGCTTCCAAAAAAAATACAGTCAAAATCAGAAAAAAGAAAATTTAATAGACTGTTTTATTGTTTTATTATAATGTATTTTGATTTGGGGGGATTGTGACTGAAATTTAACTTAGTTATTTCAATAAAACCATGAAATATACAGGAAACATTTGCATCTTTGTGACAAAAGGTCCTGTAATAATCTCATTATAAAGTATGAAATAACATAAGAAATCTAGGAATATCTAGATCAATCACAGCAGATAATAATAAGCAAAGGTAATAGGAAGATAATAATAAAGCACAACAATAACCCTTAACATTGGATCAACACAACGATCCTCTCTGAAGGTGTACTTGAATAAGTACTTGAACACAAATATACTTCTTCTGAAGAAGAAATATTAAAAAATACTATCTAAAGAATGATCTTGTTTCATCATGTTTAAGCCTAGAAAAAATTCAATATTAATTTGTATTTTGTCTCCTGGTCTCATTAATAGATGTTTAAATTGTGCAAATCCTCTAAAATACTACTGGAAGAGAACAATAATAGCTACTTAACAAATTAGAAACAGAACTAAATTACAAGTGCCACAGATTATAACCTGTGTACTTGAGAAATTTCATCAACAGCTAGAAAATCACTATTTTAAAGGCGTATATCAGCCTCTCATTTTGAAGAGTCACTTTTGCTTTAGTTTCTAAACCTGAGTTATATTCTAGCAATATTGCACAGGTGTTCCAAATGCCATGGCCAATGATAAATGTGCAAACACAAAAAATTAAAATTCTGTCAAGCAAAAATAACTAAAACAATACAAATAATCACAGTGTTTCAAATTATGCTTTCCTATTCTTTGAAGTAATACAGTCTCATTACATTTTTTTTTTGTTCATATGCAGATTAGTAAAGAAGCTTTATATACAGCCTTTCACATGCTCAGCACTACGGAATATCAGCTGCATTCAAAATTTTCTTCTCAAATTTTCTGTTTCGTAACATGAAGTCATTTGGGATGGTGGGGAGTAATTCTGTAGCAATAGAGGTCTATTCAGACTATATTTTGCTGACTGGATACTTGCTACTCCCCACAGAGGTTCTGAAAGTTGCCAATACATTAGGTAAAAAATCCTCTAATATGGAGAAATCCTGAGTGATTTATAGATGGCACCATTTGAGCAGACATACAGCTGGCACCATTTGAGCAGACATACAGCTTTAATGAATTTTTCCACATCAAGTAGTTCATAGCCCTGCTACCTATATCCTATTAGCCAATTAGCTGTAGTTCGACTATACTGAAATTCTGGAAGATTGGGAATGCCAAATTTTTGTGGAGGCTCAAAACTGTGTGTAAAGGGACCAGGCTAATGAGGAAGGAGAGAAAAAAGTTCTAGAATAGTTCAGCCCCCAAAATCTCAAGGAAAACCTCAGGATAGAAACGCTTAGGCAACTATGTAGTGTTCCAGCTATAATACTAACAAAAATATATAGCATGGGATAGCTATCTGTGTCAAATTAGATTGCTTGTCTTTAAGAAAGGTTGTTGCACTGGGTTATGATGTTAGATTGTAGGTGTAAAATGATCTCACAGAGAATTCTCCCAGTAAATTAGTCTCTTCAAAAAATCCATACTTTAATAGAAAGTAAACATGATTTCTATTACATTTCACTTTCTGTACATGGTTGAACTTTGAAACAACTACTGTCAAGTGCAGTAGCAGGAAAAAGGCTCAATAAAAATAAAATCCTGTGGATTACAGTAAAATCCCAGAGAAACCACTTCCTCTAGTAGAAGTATCTGGGATAATGAACAATAGCAGAAGAAACAAATATCCTTGACCGCCTTCTTTTATGAATGTAAGAATAACACAAAGATGAGAATCAATAAATTATTTTGTAAATAAAACCATACCACAACAGATGTTCTTTAACTTATATCAGCTTACTGAAGGTTGGCATAACAAGATGCTAACTAGCTCATGAATACAAATAAAGTGACAGATTCCTTTCAACTATGTAGCAAAATACTAGTGTCTTCATCATCCTTTCCTCTCGACCCTGAACAAATCAGACCTAATGGAACCATACAGATCTAGTGACAAAGAAAGGAACGCAGCCCATTAATTTTGTTAGTAAGTGTTCCATTATGGTTCCATTAGTTTGATAGCTGAAGCAGCAGATCCAGCTACAGATAAAATGTCCCATATGTGTTTTCTTTCACAGAGCTACAAACAGTAAAGGTCCTTATTAAAGTTACCAAATTCAGAAGCGTTCATTTAGATAGAAAATATATTACAAACAATCTGAAAATACATAAATGACAATTATTTTATTTTAAGAAAGTTTTAAACAGTGAAAATAAATAGACACTCAAATGGAATGCGTATATTCTACACATATATGCACAGACATAATCACAAAATAAGATGTAAAAGAGAGAAATATATTTCAAATGCAATGCATGATTCCCAGAATGAATAAAATTTGCATGTTAGCACACAGTAGTTGTCTGAAATGAGTGTAACAATTGCGACTGCTCCAATCCAACGTGGTTTTGCAATTTAAGCTGTTCATATCAGAAGAGGTGAACAGTCACTGCATTGCTTAGGTTATTGATTGAACTGAAAATATGTAATGTACTAAACATCAAAATAACTGGGTTGCATTCTCATTTCTTCTATCATGTCTATATGCCTATGTTAAACCTAAAGTTACAACAGAGGTAAAGGAAGGAAATGGCCACTGAAAATAGAGTATATTTGATATATGAGAGTTTACTACAGTTAGATGTGCAAAGACTAGTTAATGTTGAACCATAATTTACATTCATAAAAGTAATGCAGATTTAAAGCAGTTCAGTAAAAAGTAGTGTATTTTTTATTCAGTTCATGAAGAAATCAGCTGTCAATGCCATTGACTAAATGAAACACAGTAACAGGTTTGGTACAAGTATTTTATAAGCTGAAGCCTATCTCAATGTATTTTCTTGGAATTGTCAAGGACATATTATTGAAAGGGACACTATAGCTAATTAACTTCTTCACTCCTTCCCAGTTTCTTCTTCTGTGTTTTCTAAAAACACCTTTTTAAAATAGAGGTTAGCATATAACACAACACTACTACTTTTTTTTCTTCAGTAACTATAGCATTCTTAGAAATTATTCTTTCTTGCTTATGATTAACAGAACTATTATGTCTACAAAAAGATTTACAAACCAATCTATTATTTATTTTAGATTTCCAGTAATAAAAATGGTGAAAGAATTTGCTTAGTGTACAGCATGATGTGCTTTGCATGCTGCATATAAGTAAGTGTCATTTAATATTTAAAAGCTTTTTAATATTTCACTGGGTGATGCACAAAATTCCCAGACTAAATAGGATTGTCACTAAGTCATGCAACTCAACAGAAGAACAAAATGTACTAATAGCTTTCATGAAAGAGCCCTATATTAAAAAGCAGTAATACATTTGCAGTTCAATATTTTAAGAATTGATAAATCAAGTGGCAGGAAACAATTGTTAAAACACATTCATTATCCTCACCTAGAAAGCATTAGCTATATCCTAAATCTACGCACATCGGTTATGCAGGAATACATAAAAGCCTTCAATGTGAATTTCTGTTCAGCAACGTATTGTATCAGCGCCAACAGAGTCAGAAGAATGTCAGGCTTAGTGATATTTTTCAGCCTACTACACTCATATTGATTATGTGCATTGTCTTTCTTGACTGAATACTTAGGACACTATGCAGAAATGCTGTACATTACAAAGTGAGTTGATCTCCGTTTTTGTTTCATTGCATGTGATTAATTTAGAGTTTCATTCTAAAGCTTTGGCAAATGCAGTAGTACAGTGCAATGATACAAGGGAAGGAGTCACAGAGCAGCTCCGAGAGCTCACACACTACCCAGGGATTGCACTTGTCCTCTCACTACGCCGCTCCTCCACAAACCCAATTCATCCCAGTGGGCTGGTACTCAAGCAAATGGAACCATGCCCTCTGCTGCATCACCCCTTCTCTGCGGTGCTCTGTGCTTCCAGGAGAGCTGGACAGAGGCATCCCGGCAC
Source organism: Gavia stellata (assembly GCF_030936135.1). Taxonomy (NCBI): domain Eukaryota; kingdom Metazoa; phylum Chordata; class Aves; order Gaviiformes; family Gaviidae; genus Gavia; species Gavia stellata. Next base: position 31,440,134 of record NC_082597.1, on the reverse strand, counting down.
TGCTCTGGCCATGGAGATTTACTGTGATGCTCTGTGGAATACAGGGGAGAGCCCTGGTGTATTCCTGCTCTGCTTCCACTGCACACTCACAGATAAAGCAGGCCCTAATGACGAGTGGCTACTGTTGCAAAGCTGAGCAAACATGCTAAGAAGATAGATCAAATTTCACCAAATTTCTGGAAGTATGACTGTGCCAGGGATCATATGCATGCAAGCTGGGAGAGATGACATTTCAGACTTATTCAGGATAAAAAAAAGGAAAGAGGGAGTCCTACAGCCAGAAGGAAACAGTAGGCTTCAATTTCTAGATAGACTCAAATTCTTCTTCAAGACAAGTGATGTGAAAAACCCCTACATACTAGTTACCTCTTGCATCTAATTTAGGTAATTCATACTCTTTCCAAAAGCTCAGAAAAGTACCTCACCTCATAGGTCAAAAATTAGGGCTATTTATGAACTTAGAGAAATATTGACACTAAGGGGTATCATGGAGAATGCCCCATCCCACTGCTGCCTCATCTGCTCTGTTAGGAGCAGCTCCAGCCAGAGTGGCTCCAACAGCGAGCACTGTGATGGGACAGCATTGGGAGCAGCAGACCCCAGCTGTTTGGGGAAGTTCATTAACTTAGATTTTACTTGGCACATACCTGGCTGTCAGGCAAGATCACATTGCAGTAATTATCAAATGTTGAGGTAAAAAAAAAAAAAAGACAAAGTAAAGAAGGCCAGCAGTAGCCAGAAAAGTTAATTCAAGGGAATAGGTGAAAAAACACCTCTTAATTAAAACAAAATGGTACAACACCTTATGATATTGCAACTGTTACTGGGCAAAGCAAGCCTTTTCTAAAGCTAGGAGAACTGTTCAGAAATTTTCAGTGACAATAGCTTGTATGTTCAGCAAATAGATCTGTCAACCTACTCACAGATTCTCTATTTTTTTATCATACATTTCAACAATTTTAGTCTGATACAAATGAGCTTGTTGCAATACTGTTAATAAAATAGTTTTGATTTTCTCTTACCTTAAAAAGACAACTGTTCAATAGACTATTCCACTTAACTAAATATTTCAAAAACATCCTACTGTGAGTCTTGCTTATATTTTCTTCTAAAATGTCATACAGAAACAGTTTGACTTAAAGAAAACATGCTGTTGGCAATATCAGCTATGAAAAGCAATGGGGAGTAAATATCCAATGAGCAGATAGGATATCAAAATGTCATTAAATAGCTGCATGATATGTTATTAAAATTATAAAAGACTTTTTAATAGAGGTCTTTTTGTGAGGATGGCTAGAGCTCATATAAAATGGTAAATTTCATCAAGATAATTGTGTATACTAATCTTCCCAAGCTGATTTACCAGGAAAAAACCACATAAATATTCTAAATATATACAAAGATTTTTCTCCCCCTTATAGCTATAATAATAGCTATGAATTTAAGAATGCTTAAATACTTCATCTCTTGTCTTTATCTGATTTATTCTGTATTCTTGTTGAAACTATGGAGAAGAGATTAAATGTACTAAACCCAGCTTTTACTTTACTTGGAAAAAACTATCTCCAAAACATTCTTTTTTTCCCTAGTCAATCTTACTATTATTTAGCATTCTGTGTTTTTATGATACTGTGACATTTGTCAAAATAAAAGGCTTCTTGGTATAATTCAAATCATATAGCTATCCTTTCACTTTGTAACAGAAATTACAATTAAATAATTGACACTATATACTTATGAATATATTTTCCACATCCTACATAACTAATCCTCCTCCTATTCATATTTTTTTCTTTAGTTAGCTCCCGATCAGCTTAAGATAATGGCATGACCAGTTTTGCTGAGGAAAGAGACTTCACGAAAATAAATCAGAAGTAAAATAAGATTCATATCCTTAATCAAAGACTGTTGCAGTTCTTCTATGCAATCCTGAGTCTACAAGGCCAGATCTCACATGTGAGATGATTGTTTAATTCTTCACAGAGAACTGCCTCAGTGAGGAAGCATGCATGTTTATGGAGAAGGCAATTCTATAGAGAAGTGACATGATGGATCAAGTCTCCAGACCTGACCCATGTACCTGGTAGCCCACATAGAGCTGACTGATCCAGAGGAGGGGCAGGAGACCAGCAATCAGGGTGATGCAGCTCCACATCAGTATAGGGACATCAGAAAAACTAGGAAGGACAGGAAGAGGCCACATATGAGCTTCCTGACCATTACCTTAGAGGTCCAGTTAATTGGCCTAAACAGAGATACCTTCTGCCATTTAACATGCCCCAGGAAACCTCTACTGGCCACTGTGTCTCCTTATTCAGAAGGGTACAGTCTTCTTCAAAGTTCTGTGCTATATCTTCCAAAGGCACATAAATGTCCCAGATTCACCAGGACACAGGGAAAACAGTTTGTAGAGAGCCAGTTCTCCCATTGCACTCTTCAAGACCTTTGTTATTCTTCTTCGCATATATTCACCATTTTTTTCTGTTTTCCACTTGCTCTCTAGTATCCTCACATAACGAGACAGGATACTATAAACCAAATAGCAGTCACAGATTGCATACTTTCAAAATAGAAAGTTACCTTCCTCATTAGCCAAATACAGTAACTGGATTTAATACACTACTTTACCATCAAGAGCTATATTTATCTCAAGGAAATATTAAGACTTGCTTTTAAGCTATACAGCATGAGCAAGAAAGTAGTGGAAGACTAATGAATTCAATTGCCTGCATATTTAATAAAATAGTCTCTCATAGTCATAATCAAGCCATAGTTCAGCAAAGCATGTGCTGAACTTTAAATATTCAAGTAAAACACTTGAGCACATCATTAAAATTAAGTAATATAAAATAAAATGAATACAATTTCCAGTGAGCTGATGATCCAGATTTATTAACTCTTTAAATTACTCAATTTTTCAGATTATATGTAGCTATTAGGCTATTTTAGCAAGATATAACCACACAGGACTGCCAGGTCATCAGTACAGGAAAAGGATTAGTACATTTAGGATGTGAAAGATCTAAATGTTAAAATTTAACACCACTAAAACTAATTCATTACATGGAGCCTTTTCACTTCCAGTAAGAAAATCAATGAAAGTAAAGTTCCTTTTAAGTTCTTACTTTTATAATACAATCTTACTCAAAATATGCTGCAAATCCAACATTTATTTCGTACCTCAGTGTTTTGGGGGACAGAAATCACATTTTTGGTCAGCAGCAGACTGCATAACCATCACCATTGCTACAATGCCTGGAGATCCAAGTACTGTCTCTGAAATTAGCTGAGGAGACAGCAGCAGTGACATGTGCAGACAGCACAATCTGATACATTTTCATCAGTCTGCTCTGGAGAAAATATAATTTTGTATGTTTACTCAGTTGTTTTTTCTGCTTCAGGATCTTAGCACTCAAAGCTGATGAAAAAAGTGATCCATATTTTAATGAGACCATTACGAATAGTTCATCTTCTTACTTGCTTTAGAGTACTAAAATTCTGTCAGCTATAGGTAAAGGCTATGGAAATACGGCCATTGCAACTGCTTTGCAATGGAGGTCTGGCAACCTCCTTGTAGCATCTTTGTTCTCCCACTACCACACAGCTTAAGCAACCCAGTCTGAGCTTGGTAAGGACTATACATTCTTGTTTCCAAAATGATATTTTGTGTACTCTTGTTCAAGGAGTTTAATGCTTATTATTCTTGAATAGACAAAAGGCACCCCCAAACCTGCAAAGAAAGTCTTCCATGATTTGTTCCAAATTTCCCACAGTAACCTAAGTCCCCATACTGTCTGGAGCCACATACAGCTAGAGGTGAATCTGAAGCTGTCTTGTCCTCAGAATACTCACCATCTGGTGGTATGCACCATTTACCCATCTGAAGAATGACTCAAACTGCAGGCTGCCACACCGTGGCATGTTAGTAGGCATGAGAATGTGATTTTAACCATGAGTCAAACACATATCATGAGCCAAAATCACAATACTCTAAATGCAGCAAGTAAGAAGATGGAAGTTAGTATCTAATGCTAAGGAAAAGTGTGGTTCTTATGAAAAGTGAAAAAATTCAGGGCCAGATTCTCAAGAGAATTGGGAAAAAAAATAAGGAAGTTGTAGATATGTAGCTAGCACCAAAACTTCGGATGGGAGTTAAAGGGTGCTTGAACAACCTGCATCCTGAAATTAGAAGAAAGACTTCCTCCCCAAACTTCAGTAATGATATAAATTCAGTGAGCATTAGCTGCAAACAGAAAACATTCCCAATTAGTACTAACACATTAAGTAAGTGGGCAAGAGCTTCAAACTTCTACTGATAAAGAATGACTTTTAGCCTCCATTGCAACAGGAGAGTCCAATGCAGCACCTTCGATGTTCTACAGCAAGGCAGCTCTTTCTGCAATCAGAATACTTTTACATCACCTTTCTTCATAGATCTGCCAAATCTCTGCAGAAATTAATTCACAGCTGTTGCATAGCTCTCTAGTACACATTTGTGTAAGGAACTTTTTATATACAGATCATATCTGGATAGGATCCTGATGCTTTCCTCCCTGGTAAGTCTGGCTACAACTCCTGAATGACTTCTCCTCTGATGCTATTCTGGCAATCCTGTTACCCTTCCCATGCGTGCTTCCTAGTTGCTGGCTGGTAGCATTCCCCAGGCAGAAGATCCCACCAACCTTCCTTCACTGCTGGGCAGAGCAGCACCCAGCTCCAGTTCCCAGACTCTGCTGCCTAGCTCCATTATACAGGGGGAGGGGTATCCACTATAAATCTCCAAACACTCTTTTATGAGGAAGACTGGAGAGCAAGGCGTAGTCACAAGCAGAATTTGGATGACAAGGGATACAGAAATAATTTCCAAGACAGATTAATTTCCAAGTGCAGCTAGAAGGTGAATTCCCCAACAAAAAAGCTAAATTCTGTGGCATCTGAACAAATATTTAATTCTCTGGCCACAGAACACCACCCTAGATTAGACCTTGATTGAGATTAATGGGGCATGTCCTATCCCCCTTGTTACTTTCTTTAACCTCATCTAGATTCAGGAAAGCCATCTCACCTGTCTGACTGCAATGAAAGCAAATTGCTGTGGTCGTCTTTTCAATCATGGAGAGTAAGGCTTTTTAAACAAAACTTGAGATTCTCCTCAAAAGAGAGATGAAATAAACATGAAATTTTTAGAATATATATTGTATATGCTATAGAACTATTCAGAAAATATATCAGAAAATAGAAAATAATAAAAGTGGTTTATTCCCAGGGATAATATTTCAGCTGGCCTCAGTTATTAGCTTTAGTGCTTAAAGAAGCGCTAACGCTTCTTTGGTTTTCAAATGTTGATGCTATAATACATTCAATTTCTGTTAAGTAAAACTTACTCTTGCCTTGCCCCTATGACTCTATTTAAAGATCTTACTTCACTGTAGTATGGCATTACTATCAACACTTCTTAACCACTAATATTCTTTTCTGAAAATGCTGAACCAAGCCCTTGAGCTGATGAAAATATACGTACACTGAAATTGAGACTTTCTCTTAAAAGTCAACATCTGCTCAAAGCTATGGCAATCAAAAAAAAGTTCAGTCTCCCAATTACCGTTCTTTAGTACATTATACGTATTCATTTAAAGTAGTACAAAACACATATAAAATGTTCCTTTTGTTGAGTGTCATAGACATGAAGCTACTGAGAAAGAGATATCAGAATCTCTATTATGTCAAAGTGTATCTTACTTTAACTAAATTCATTGCTGCTACACAAACAAGGTTGAGCCTATCTGATGATTATCATTTGAGATTTCTTACTTAGAGCCATGTCAAAATTAAACCCTATTTAATGAGTTTTTTTGAAAGGGGTTTAAAATACCAAAATTCTGAAACATGCTCATTAGAATTATTTGTAAGCAATGAAAAATGATAGCTTATAAATAAGTTGTGATTGGATCCTAAAGCCATGTCAGAAATAGTGCTCAGATGACAGCTTGTCAGATAATTTTATGCTTGATACATGGGCCCTTTTCATCACTAAATAGTGGCATTTTTATTATTCTCCTGAAAAAAGAAAGTTAAAATTTCTGCCATCACAAGTACTTTTTCTTTCCTTTTCTCTCCTAGATTATGACACATTGACATCATCCACCTGAATGCTACAAAATCATTAATTACTCAGTTTGTGTCCCCCAACTTCTTCATTATCAAATGCCACTGTTACAATGTAAGGGAGCCATAAATTGAACAGAAAAGGTAACCAACAAGCTCATGAAGCCTCAATTTTTCTCTGTTTGACAGAGACACTAACATGATGAGCTACGGCATTTCTGTGTAAAATTCTCTTTGGATTTGGAGTGTGTCACATTGTATCAGTCAAGAGTCAACAAGTTTTTCATGACATCTCACCCACAGGGAAAGCTTGGGTGTTAGTTTTTGTATAGCTTTGCTATTTTAAGAGTATGGCAAGGATTACAGTAAGGGTTCTGAAAACTCCTCAGCCTTCAAAGTGTACTATAAAAACTGTCTTTAAAATACATATTCAGAAGTATGAAGTGCCCTTTATTTTTCATAAATAAGCCACTTGACGTGCAGAGTTTTTAAAAAATGTGCTTGCTAACAAAAACTTCAAAATTATTTTTGTTATTCTACAGAAAGTCAATTAGATGACAACAAAACAAATGAATATTAAATGTCAAAATAAAAATAAGAGTATCTTTGTTAAACAAACCAGGGACAGTGATAGAAAAACAAAAATTAAAACCTGGTAATTTTTTCATAATTTCTTGATTATGATTATAATGTTTAAGGCTTTTTAAGAAACTAATTCTTGCCATTGGTGTTTCCTAATGAAAACAAAGCTACCCAGAGCCAATAATATATATCTCTTGTTCTTTTTAAATTATGATACATGCTGCTTATAAAGAGCCACCTTGAGCTGTGAATTTCTTAATGTCTTAGTTTCAGATGTAATTTGAACATTTACTGGAGTCTGGAACCTTTCCTCAAACTGATTAGTAACTTATTTGAAAGTTAGTTGCAGTAAATTTGAGAAGACTGTTCCTGTAAACCAGTGCTATTCTTCATGTATAAGGACACCTGAATCTGATCCTAAGATTTATGTAATTTCCTCTATAAAATAAGAGATTTTTTTTTAAAAAAATCAACCCCAAAACAGATTTACGGAAGATTTTAAAATATGTATGACCTTAAAATATGTATATGTCAAACTTCACTTCTTGAATCTTACTGGTTTCAACTATTAATTTATAGAGCAGTATGAGCAGAAAAGCTTAACAGTATTATTATTCTGACATAAGTAGAAGACAGTCTAGTATTGCACTGCCTTTTGCTTTTGATCAGGACTATTATTTCCAATAGGCATAATATGTAACAATACCAGAACTTGTCATGACTTATCTGAGAAACAGAAGAGCTTGCAGCAAATACATGAGATTTATGAATGTCACTAGTACACAGGCACTGTTTTTCATGGTACTGACTGAAGTGCTAGGTAAACATACTACTATTCGTAGGAAAAAAAATAGGAGGAAAATATTTAGGAGAATTCTAGGTTTTCCAAGAAAAATAACAACAAAGTCCCTCAAATATTTTGATTTCTGTTACAGAAATTTGAATGCTACTAAAAATTCTTTTCAGCATTAAGAAATGTTGATGACCTGAGGAACTTGTTTCGAGAACTTGTTTATCTACCAGAACAAAGCCTTATGCAACCAAGGAGGAACATCCATTCCCTCAGAAATGTCTTGAATCTCCTGTCCATTTATGTAAGACAAAATATGAGTAGTGAGCAGCCAATTGCCTCACAGGCATTAGACTCAGACAGCTATTAGAATATAGTGCAGACTACTGTAAAATTTACAAGCCTGACACAGAGCTTATTAGATTTAAGGGATATAATTTCATTTGCTTCAATGGACACTGGATTTAACCCTATTGGTATGATCCAACATCTACTGAAGCATATGGAAAAGTACTCACAAAAGGAATCATATGCAGACCCTATTCAGAGCTGCTTGAGTGGATGAAGAGAGAGAGATTCAAAGATTCTTGTTACTATTATCCTTGGCTTATACTGTTATATTTTTTCCTAATTCAAGGATACTTAGTTTTACATAGGAGACGTTCACTGGCAATCGCCAGAGAACAATTTCTCTGTATTTGGAATACATGCTGCAATCTCACCTTCTTTAGAGAGACTGCCTACATGAACATCGCTCTGACCAAAAAAAGAGGTGCTTGCATGCTGGAGGGATAATAAATCAAGCACTTCAGGGTTTTTTATAGCCCCAAATTAACATAATTCAATTCCTGAAGTGAGACATAAGAAAAAGACTTATTTAACTTGGCAATTAATACTTTGTGCTGAAGTGCTCTGATGTCCAAAACGCAAATGTAAGACAGCAGTGATTACTGATCAAGGTATTAACATTACTTGGAGAACTTTAAAATATATATTAAATTTAGGAAATTAAAGTTAGAAAATTGAGTTTGAGAAAACCTCTAGGTATAAGACTTGAGGTTAAATGAAGACTGATTGAATTGTTTGTTTACTAGACCCTCTCTCAACATACTCTTGAACTCCTGTGAGAAATTCAGCAAGCTTGGATTCTCCCACCTAACTCAACAGCCTAAACTGAAAATCATGCTAAGCTTCATAGACAACCGGTGCAAAGAGAGGACTTTGACACAGTGATGTAGACCTGTAGTAAGCTGTATCAGTCTTCCTCATTTCTCTCCGTTGACTGTAGAGGGAGGCTAGGCAACTGTGCAATTAATTTGTGTGTCTCTGTTCAAAGCTTACAATTAGGTTAAAAGAATCTAGGCTTTTATATTGACTTAAAAATCATGTAATATGTTCTCTGTTAACATCCATCTGTTCAAAAGATATGTTTGAAATAAATGCAAGACATCATCTGACATTAAATTAGCTTCCTAAATGACTTGATACTAAATTTAGAGAGGACAATGGCAAAGCTCCCTTTGGACTTCACTGTCCCAGAACCAGTATACAGTAATATACTGCTATTCCCAGTTTCATGAATAATTTGTGGGGTTTTTTTTCCTCAGAAAGTTCTCAGAAGTCCTTCATTTTATACTGCAATGCTAAAGGAGAGCAGTAATAACTGCAGGTAGATTACTGAGCATAGGTTACGGGGTTTGAAATCTTAGTGACCTTGAGTAGAATCAGTTTCCAAATGCAATTCGTTAAATACCATTGTATTACATGACAGCTCTGGGAGTGAGGGAATATGAGAATAGTAAAGCTGAAGTCCCTTGGGGTAGTCAGAAAAAATGTAGCAGAACCTGTCTAAATAATACATTTGTTATATCTAGTTTTGTTGCTTCAAAATGCTTTGCTCAGGAAGCTGTTAAGCTCAGTGGAAGAAATTACCTCATCTCAGCCATCAAGAGGCATTGTTGTATACTGTCTCTGTTCTAACCATGACAACATACTGCCACCGGAAAATAAATAAAAGAAAAAAATCAGTGAAAAAAAGGTAGATTAAAAATATTAATTGCAGAATTAAAATACAACACATTAAAAACAAAGACTTCTTGGCTATCATTAAAGCACCCATTTTTCTCTTTTTTAAAAACTGTCAATATAACCTCAGTTCCCAGGTTTTCTTGTTTAGATTCCACTTCCAGTGCTGTACATATGCCATGTTTTCTCTATGGGACCACATCTGAAATGAGTCAGTCACTCTATACTACTCACAGTCAAAAGGACTTCATCTAAAAGTACTTTAAGATTGGATCTTTTGTGTGAAGCCTGAGCAATCTGCAGGCAGTGAAGACTAAAAATACATTGAGGATTCACTGCCACAGATACAATTGTGAGATGCAGAAATAATTGCTGGAAAATATCAGAAGCTGGTGTGCCAGGGAAAGTTTGGGTTTCACCTGCTTTTAGAGGATTTTATGTGTCCAGCCTAAATACTAATTTTATATACCAGGGTACATAGATAGTAAAAAAGTATCATACACAAAATTTATCAAGAACTGTTCCAACATTAGAAATGGCTGATATTTCATGAAAAAAAGCATGGCTAATAAAGATATATTTTTATCTCATTTTTAGATATGTGATAAAGTCACTGTCAACTTCCTAGTTGACAATGGAGCCTAGTTTTACTCCAGGTTAATTAACATGTAATGCCTGTAGTCATTTATAGTTGTAATTGTTGTGTATGGTTATATTAAGCTAATAGGGACTGTAAGTTCCATTTTTCACAATATTCGTTAGGTTTAAGTAAACTAGAGGTTTCTATTTTCAGTTTGAAATAGAAAAAAACAAGAAAAACTGAGAAAAAGGAAGTGGTTACACTTAAAGATTTATGCTGGAACTCTGTTTCTGCAGGTAGTGCATGAGTATTTTCTCTGAAATGAAGTGTCCTTGATATACTCTTCTTGCACTTCATACTATTCTATGAATTATAGAAGAATCCACAGTGGCTGTGTATGTTATATTGGAAGAGACACTACTGTCCTTAGAAGCAGACTGAAGTAAGGAAAACTGAATCATCTGATCAGTAGTCACTTGGTACCATCATAGACTTGCCCAAGGGAAAAAAGAAAGTTCAACTTGAAAATTATCTTGAGAAATAAGCCTTAAGAAAGAGGTGATAAGCCAGGTTAAAAAGGATCAGGACACTATTTCTGTGTCATTTTCTGTGGAAACATCAACTATGATCAAGCAGACCAACAACTGAGACTTTTACAGATAATTGGAACAAATGACGAAAATACAGTTCCTGGAATACTGTAGCCTTTCCAACTGAAGATCAAAGAAAGGCTGGTACCGGCATGTACTAAAAGTAGCTTCAGATTTTCAGGTGATTTACTATTTTTGACTAAATCATCAACATACCCTAAAATTCACCACCCCCCCAAAAAAAAAAAAAAAAAAAAAGACATTAAAGCCTGTAGAAAGGCTGGTACTGTCCAGAGGATCCTCAGAGTTCCTCAGCTGGGGAAGCCTCAACTTTCTGCAGAGTAGACCGCACAGCAAGGCAGCTATCATGTCTCATGTATCAGGGAGTTGTCTGTTTAACAGTGCTACTAATTTCTTCAAGGAGGCACTAATTTTAGGATAATTTGGAAATGCTCCTCCATATGCAAATTAAATTGCACTTCCTATTTCACAAATTCCAAGAACTAAGTAGAAGTCACTTTCACTCTTTCTCTTTCTGTTTAACGTTACTTTTGCTGCAAGAGGCATGTAATCAACAGCTTTCTTGTTGTGCCTGACCGTTTTTATTTTTGATCATTTTTAATACACTGTAATAATCAGTCTATAAAGACCAATTTCTTAGAGTAAAGATGACTGGCATCTCTAGAATCAACAAATCTCCACCTAACAAATTGCATGACTGCAAACTCTATCATTTCCTATGTACCTCCATGTCACCCACTTTCATGTTGTCCCAGCTTGTATCTTAATTGGGAACACAGCTTTGCTCTTGTACAGAGGAAAATGTAACAATAAATTCAGGAGCACTTGAATGCATGGATGATTGCATCCATAGTAAAAGAGAGCTGGATGTAATCTTCTGTCCAGGGAAAAACATGATTAAATGCCTTTAGCTATCATTTTTCCAAGAACAATCTTTGAAACTTTTGTGTCTCTCTGGACTAAGCAAATCTTCAGTTTCACAGAAATTCTGAATGTCCCTGGAGACCCTAATAAAATCATCATTTCTATTAAGCAAAGACAAGGCTAAAGTCCTTAAGATGTAAACGAAATTTAGGATTAAAAAAGAGAACCACTTGATACTCCTTTTATCTAATCTATTGGTTTTATCTAAGTAAGTCATTGAACTATGCAGCCTACCAAACCAATTTTAAGTTTTAAAAATAAAGCACTGTTTCAGTAGATTTGCTAGATTCAGATTCAACACTTTTATGGTAAGATGATGAAGAAGGTCTATGTGTAAAAAGAGGTTCCATTAGAAACATTTTCTTACAAACATTTAGTATATTACATCTCGCATGTCTATACCTAGAGGCAAGAAATAGTAGCTATTATACTGGCTAAGTCATAAAGTATTATGAAATGCACTATATTAAGAACTATAGCAAACATTAATATTTTCTTTTTTATTTTAAACTATTATGCAAAGTTAAAAGCTCTTTTTTTTTTCTAAACTGCAAGAGAGAATCCTTTCCCTTGTCAAAGCTAAGCTACTTTAAATAGTAATGTAATATTGAAATACTAATGCCAGTGTTGCTAGTTTATATGCAACTGGTGGCCATCTGATTGCTGATACGAAGCCAGTTGCAATATGCCTAACAAGGACTGATCAAATTTTACTACAGTTTCCTGAATTATTTTTATAGAAACTGCAGAAAAAATGTATTAAAGATGAATTTCCAGAATATCTGAAACACTAATAATATGTTTAAAAAAAAAGTCCCATGAAGTAGGTCCAGTACATCCAGCACCCTCTCATTTCACATTTAGAGCAGGGAGAGATCCAATCAAACTTGGTGGTCGGGAAGTGGATTTTGCAAGCATGTGGCCATGATGAAATCATGTGACTCTCAAGTGGCTACCATAACAGCTACTAATTGCCAATGTGGGATTTAATTAAATAGCTCAGGATTTTTTATTGACAGAAGCAAACCAGTATAAGTCAATACCAGATAATCAAAGTCAGCAAGAAAATGAGAAACTGATATTGTCCCCATTTAGTGGCCTCTAATATGTGTCTTGAAGTTTCTGTTCTCTAATAGAATAAAAAGAACATCTTTTTCTTTGCCTGAACCACTGAAAACTACAAACTAGAGCAAGCAAAAAAAGATCATGAAATAAAGAGAATACAGCAATATATTAAAGAAGATAATTTCTCAAGTAACAGTAAGCACTCTTATGCCTTTTACAACTCAAATCATTTTGAACAGAGTAATTTATGGCTGTGAAAGGGCAAGCACTTCCTTCATTCGTTTATTTGTTTTATTCCCCATAGGATACAGCAAATAAATAAAATTACATCTAAAAAGCCATTTTCAGTTGTTATCATTTACACCTTGAGGAAAAGAATCTTAAAATCCTATAACTTATGAGCAAACCCGCTTACTGTCATACATTCCTCTCTTTTCTCATTCTTCGTAATAAATTCAACAAATTTTTGTGATGTCACAGGTGTTCTAAAGAAAAGTAGTATTAACAGGCTTATTGTGACACATTTAGATTTTTAAGATTCTTTAATTCATTAAAGCTGGGGCATTTGGACAGCAATACAATAATTACTTCTCCTAGTTCGGGGAAATATTTCTTGTCCTGTTCAATTTGGAAATATTCGCGGTGCAGCCTCACCAGTGCCAAGTACAGGGGCACGATCACTTCCCTAGTCCTGCTGGCCACACTGTTTCTGATACAGGCCAGGATGCCATTGGCCTTCTTGGCCACCTGGGCACACTGCTGGCTCATATTCAGCCGGCTGTCAATCAACACCCCCAGGTCCTTTTCTGCAGGGCAGCTTTCCAGCCACTCTTCCCCAAGCCTGTAGCGTTGCATGGGGTTGTTGCGACCCAAGTGCAGGACCCGGCACTTGGCCTTGTTGAACCTCATATAGTTGGCCTGGGCCCATCTGTACAGCCTGTCCAGATCCCTCTGCAGAGCCTCCCTACCCTCCAGCAGATCAACACTCCCAACCAACTTGGTGTCATCTGCAAACTTGCTGAGGGAGCACTCAATCCCCTCATCCAGATCATCGATAAAGATATTAAACAAGACCGGTCCCAAAACTGAGCCCTGGGGGACTCCGCTTGTGACCGGCCGCCAACTGGATTTGACTCCATTCACCACAACTCTCTGGGCTCGGCTGTCCAGCCAGTTTTTTACCCAGCAAAGAGTGCACCTGTCTAAGCCACGAGTCGCCAGCTTCTCCAGGAGAATGCTGTGGGAGACAGTGTCAAGGTTTTACTGAAGTCCAGGTAGACAATGTCGACAGCCTTTCCCTCATCCACTGGGCAGGTCACCTGGTCATAGAAGGAGATCAGGTTGGTCAAGCAGGACCTCCCTTTCATGAACTCGTGCTGGCGGGGCCTGATCCCTTGGTTATCCTGCACGTGTCCTGTGAGCACCCTCAGGATGAACCTCTCCATAATCTTCCCCGGAACCGAGGTCAGGCTGACAGGCCTGTAGTTCCCCAGATCCTCCTTCCGCCCCTTCTTGTAAATGGGCGTCACGTTGGCAAGCCTCCAGTCATCCCTCTGTGTCAGTTTTCCCTGAAGCTGATTATTTTTCAGGTATTGTTCACCTACTCTGCTATATCAGGCTATTATAATTTACCATGTGTAGGCCAGTTCTTGAAGACCATTCAGAAGCTAAAACATGCAGAAACCATACCTGATCCTTACACACAGCAGCAGATTAATCTGAAGTAAGTACATGCTATTTTCATTCTGTGCTATCCTTGGGATCTTGTTCATCAGTGCAGTTAAGTGTGTGTTCGCATTCACAAACCTAGAAATGATCTTGGGATGCAACAATTTTAGCTGCCACCTCTCCCTACACTTCTCACAACTGTTGCAATTCATTGATGATTTTACCATCTGTCTCAAAACCTAAAATACTTGATTTAAATAGCCAGACAGGCAACTCCATTAGTACATGCAAAGGCATCTCTAGCACCATAAACACAAGCTTAAAATGTCCCACTGCCTTTGCAGTTCTATCTGCATTAACAATCATGAGATTAGAATGGGTTTAGCACCAGAATGGCTTAATCTAGGCCAATCAAAGGAACGTACTAAGGTGCAGGACCACTAAAGTATCATTTCTCTTAATAACTCTTTTTTGTACAAATTTTTAGTGGAACACTGAGCATTAAAGCATAGATAACTTTTATACATCATATTACCACATGATGAGCAGTTGTGATGTAGTGTGCCAAAAAAAGAGGGGTAATACTGTGTGGAAAATATAGCGTTTTTTAGTAATCTTGTTCTAACAGCAAGAAATGCAATCTAAACTCCTGCATCACAACTTGACAAAAATACATCCAATTCAATTTTAGAATAAATTGTTTCTGGAATAAGATTATCTGCCACATTTCAGCTCAGAAACATTTCTTGATATCCAAATTCCATCTTTTCACAAACAGGCATTCTGAGTAAGTTTGGCAGGCTTTTAATTACAGAAGCACAGATATGCTTCTAAAATAAAAGTTTTCAGTATTCAAACTTCGCAGGAACCACTTCATTTAAGACTCCGAGGGTGATATCAAATCTGAAATGACAGTTATGATTTTCAGATTTTCAGGCATATTTCCCTCTATAACGCATACATTCTTCACACTTTAAAAAAATGAATGCACAGTTACAGCTGCTGCCTACTGATCTGTGTGCAATGAGCAGCACATCAGCATATTCAGCTTATCGGAACTGTTTGCAAGAGCATGTTTGTCAAGCAAAACTATCTCAGAGCATTAGGGAACTGACGTCTCAGTTGGATTACTTCACTAACTCTTCTATAATAGCATAGAAGGGTTATTTTAACTGAGACTATGCAAATAAAAAAAATTCTCACAGACTGTTAAGTGACTCAGAAACCTCAACACTGTGAAACAAATCATTTCAGGCTTGAGGTTCAAAATGCAAATAAAATCTAGAGCTAGTCAGAATACAACAGCAGAAAGAAAATTATAAGCTTTGATGCTGGCCTGTTTCCAAAGTACAGGCCATATCTCAAACTATAAATGGGCATTTTAATGCAGAATAAATACAATATATTGCTAATAATTCCTATGTTTTTATAGTGATATTCCTCAGTGAGTCACAGCGAACTTCGTAAGATGGTATCATTATGCTCATGTTGTAGGTGTGGAAATGGGCACAACAGGGCTCTCCTGAGCTTTAAGCAAATGCATCTAATAATCAGAAAACACTGATTGTCATGTAGAGACCAGGTCTGTTCATTTGTCACACTAGCTTGGCTCCAGACAAAATTTTCTCCTCATATATGACTTTCAGCTTGAGGGCAGCTGGAGAACAAATTCATTAAAACAATGATCTCTCTGTTGGTCAACCTTTTAGACCTTTGATGCCTGAACCTAAAATCCAGTGCGCTAAGGGCTGTGCTTGCCTAAGGAAAAGACAGCTTTTCCTGAATTGCTTTGAAATGTCATGTAAGCACGGGCAAAAACAATAGACTGGTAATTTCACTTTTTACTATGCACTGTTAAAAGAACTTACAGAATTCCCATGGTCTGCATAAGAGCAGAACAAGTGACATATCTATGAAATGTTTTATATTAGGCTTGTCTAGCCCGTCCTGACTAAGCTCTGTCTAGCAGACCAATTCCATTCCTCAAATTCAGTAGTCAAGCAAGACTAAGAGACCTTGAGGAAACAAGACATCCAGAAAAATAAAAATAAATTATTGGAAGTAGAGAATCTAATACTCTTAGCAATTATATGATTATAAAATTCATCTTTGAACACTAGAATATTCCTAACACATTACAATGCATCATAAATATATTTGTATACAATGCATTATAAGTATACTTATATATAAATATATATAAGTAATATATAATCAGGTCTTTATCATAGAGCAAATCAATGACAGAAATCTTCTCAGAATGCTTTACTGAAAGCACAAAAGTGTGAATCCTTTTTCCAGTGGTGTTTGTGGAAAAACAGCAATTTCAGTAAGGCCAGAGTTTTGCCAAGGTTCAAAGGAGGCAATTGTTTTGACTGGACTGTGACCAAGTAAAGAGTCTTGCAAACTTGTATGGCACCAGCCAATTTTACAAGGGGTAAAGCAATTGACATTATCCATTTAAGGAATATAAAATGTGAGGACAAGGACCCATATGAGTTCACCTTTTTCTATGACTGCCAAGTTATTCTGATCAAAATACTTTCTTAAGTATTTGAAGCCCCTCAGCTGTGGCTCTGATTGGCCTTTACTTAGCACAAATTACTCCAACTGTTGTACTGCCATGTAGAAAAGATGGGCTCCAAATTAGTCTCTTCTGATATGAGATACCAGCAAAATCAATTGCTCAGTGCATTCATAATGACCTCCCACTCCTTTGAGCTTTAAAACTCCAAAACTGCCATGAACACCTGAAGGGTTTTTACATGCATAAGGAATGCATTCAACTACCCTATCACACACATACATAATTCATAGTTGAATTGGAGGATTGTATCATGCATATTATTAAGAAAATAATCTCAGAAATATTTCAAAGGGCCAGATTCCCTTCTCAGAATAGGCAGCAAAAATAAAGATAGCCAACAGAAAATGCTAAGTCCAGGAGCCCCTCTACCCCTGTAGTAATTAGAGACATATATATATGGGGAGAAACTCAGACAGTTGATGTCATAAATAAAGATACCTAGAAAGAGATGAAGAGAACCAAACAGACATGCCTTGTACATAGCCCCTGTATGTGATGACAGCACTAGCCTGAGAAGCAAGATGCCTTCATGCAGTCAGAGGAGATTCACGCTGTGTCAAGCACTTCTGGAGGCATTCCTTCTCCAAAGGGCTACAACTGCACTGTGCTAACCCACTGAAAGTGAGCATCACTGTAGAAAGACACAAAGATTCCCACAGCCACAGGAAGAAGGTCCTGTGAACCTGCCTCTGAAGAAGAGACATTAAGCTTGAGTTTGACTACACAAAGCAGAAATGTTGCAGAAAGCAGTAAGCAGCAGCCAAGATTATGCAGCATACCTGTGGGAGCTCTGAGTCACCAGGTTATGTACAGGCATGCAGATGGGAATATCCACATGCTCCCCCACCAGAAATTTCTGGAAGAAATCTGCTACAGCTATCTCTTATGTGGAGTCTGACCCTGTGGAACATGCCTACCAGATCATATTCTTCTGGGTGGTAGCACTGAACTTCCTAAAGGAGAGTACTCATAAGATCACTTACATATGGCACTGCAGGAAACTAGGGGCTTTTGGTGTCAGAAGGGGAGACTCCTTGAAAGCTTAGGGACTTTGAGAGTTAGGTAAGCACTAGCCCGTTGTTTTTATATTAAAATCTGAGTTTTAGATGCCTGAACATCGTTTAATTTCCTCCTTAGGGATCCTTTTTAGGATCTGTACCACAATGAGTAAATATATTTTGTGCTTGTTATGAATCTGATCAATACACAGTGATTTCATTTTCCCAATAAAATTATCAGCTGGGAAAAAAAAATGATTTTTTTCTAACTAAAACCAGGACACAACAGTGTGATTAGTGCAGATCCGCACCAATTTCAGTAGGTCTTACCATAGTGGCAGTTATCCTCCTGCTTAGAGTAAATCACAGGGCCAAGACCTAACAGTCTAAACAGCTTCACTGATTACACACACATTGCAAGCATAAGCACAAACAAAAAAGTGGGAGAAAACAAACTGCCTATTTTTTTTCCTACTAATCTTAAGCACAGACTAAGACTAGCATTTTGAGGGAGAGATTTCATTTCCAGACTATAGTGAGCTATTAATGAAGTTTCCATAATGATTTTAGGCAGCTCTTTTCCAATACACATCATATTATAATGTGGACAATAAATGCTTTTATTAACAAGCAGATGAGCCTGTCATTTCTATGCCAAGTAAGGCTTCTCTCATAATTAGAAATTGCACATTCCCTAGAAGCAAAATTCTTACTGAGTACACAGCTGCAGGGAGCCTCTGTTGCAGCTGCACCCTGCTTCCCTCAGAAGAGGTCCCCATGGTGTGGAAATTATTTCCAGCAGTGTTATAGAAATAAATACAGAGTAGATTTTAAATATATTTCTAGCTTTTATTTTGAAACAAGTTAGGTACTAAGACTGCAGTTACAAACAGATTCCACCCATCCCTTCTTCTTTGGCCCTAAGTTTAGGCCTAAATATGTGCAATTGAAACCTAAAGGGGCAATTGATGGAAAGAAACAAACAAACCATAAAACAATGAAAACATGTTTGAATTAAAGTGAATGCAAAGCACTTTCAAGGATAAGGATAAGTTTTGTAACAGATATCTCAGCATACGGCAATGGCATTATAACTAATGGAAGGACCTCAGGCAAAAGCAACCCTCCCTTCAGGAGGATTCTCCTGAACTTTCTGTCCTCCCACTCTACCAAACTTAGCAATAACTCTCTCCTAATGTCTGCTTAAACAAATTCCCTCCTATCTATGTTATCTAGCAAGAGCTAAAACAGCTTCTTTTTTTTTTTTTTCTTCTTTTTTCTTTTTTAAATAAAAATCTGCTCCTTAGCTGGTATGCGAAGGGGTCTTAATAGTCCACAACCATTGCAACAGTTTTTGGAGCAAATGGTCTATCTAAACTCTTCTAATACCCTTCAAGCCAGACAGTCCACCCTGGCTTTTAGCTAGAGATTTCTGCTTTTTGCATCCTATCATGTTTGCAGCTCTCCAACACCTTATCCAACTCCCACTCAGCCAAGTGGCAACAAAATGCTCAATGTTGAGACAATCTGGAGATTTTCCCTTGCTTGTCACAAAGTTTGTTGAATTTTAAAGTGTAAATCCTTCTTTTCAAACACTTGGAAAACTCGTCTGATTTGCTGCCCACTAGGGTCTATCTCATTATACACTGATGTCTATTTCTAGAACCTAATGTGAGCACATTTGCAAGGTACCATGAATCACACAGAATCTACAGCTATATTTTTCTATTCACCATTGTCAGCTTGAATTTTATATCAAGGAAGCATGCTGTGAATATGATCAAGAAGGTCATCTAATTTTAAGGCTATCAGAATTTGGGGTAGTGTGCACAGAAAAAGATGAAGACAGGCAAAGTAGTAGTTGAAAACTAGTAGTTTGTTTACCTAAATATTTAGCTCCCAAGTGCTTTTTTCAGCATGCACAGCATTGATTCATAATCTATGTTAAAGATAGTTTGTTCTTCTATATTACCTTCTCCAGAACATGTCATGCTGAAGAGTAGAGTAATCCCTTTAGTAACAGTAGACCAGGGTAGGCAAATTAAAAATTCTAAACTACCATGTACTCAATATCATCTCAAAAATTGCTCAGCTTTTTACATCCAAATCAATTTCTCTGTAACAAGTAATGCTGTCCCAAATACCAAGGTTATAATCTGCCTTCTGAATCTGTTGTGGCAACAACCACTTCTACCTGTACTGTCATCAGTGACTGCGAAAGAAAGTTACGCGAGTCTTCAGAAATACTCCTTTAGAGTTCAATTAGATAAAGGAAATATTTTCCTCTGAAAATGCTGAGAGCCTCAATTTTTTTGCAGTCACAGATGGCCAGTGAATAGAAATATCTGGGTGAAATATTACTATATTTTACTCTCATATTTAAAGTAGAGGTGTAGGTCTAAACAGTAATAATATCTCTATACTTTACTGAATATCATAATGAATGCCTATGACCAAATTACACCTACAAAGGTAGTTTATGAATATTATTTGTATTGACTAGGTTAAGATATCTGATTAAAAAATTGTAATTTTATTCAAATAGGTTATACGGACCTTTTTCTCTAACTCTTTATAGAGACAAAAAAAATTCCGTTAACTCATCCTACACTTTTGCAGACTCCAGTGGGTACACTTCCATTTTCAGTGCAGGTAGCTACATATTCAGGAGTAAGAATGAAAATTTAAGAAATGACTGAAAATTAAAACCTCTTTTTTTCAGTAGTATTAGAAAACAAACTTCCATCAAGGAAGGAAATTTGATTTACAGCTAGAACACAACAAACACATGGCAGTTGTAGGTTTTTACTCTATCCAAATAAAAGGCTGAAAAGCTGTCCATAACATAATTAATGGAGCTCAGCAGCAAGTCAGAATTCTGGCCTCCCTTTTGTGTTTATTGGTATTCTTGTCAGCATGTTAGTTAGATATATATAGTTGTTTCTGTGATATGCTGTCAGATTTGGACTGTATATATTGCTCCCAGTGGTTGTAGGCTCAGTTTGAGAACATATGCCTTCACAAACTGGGTTTCCTCTAAATAATAAAAATGAAGGGCATCCAGTAAACACTATTGCCATTATTTTATTACTTTTCCTGTAGCCCTAGTACTCATAACAGTTACTCAAACATTACTGTAAACACCTAAAGCAAAAGACAGAGAATTCCTGGTAGAAGAGATTCTTTTTTTTCAGGACACATGAAGGATTCAAGTATTAACAGATTCAATTATAAGGACCCTTTACATATATCCATCATCATTTTAGCCACCTTATATCCTGTCTTTCTTTTGGTTTCTATCAAGGACAGACTTGTGTCCTTTTCTCAGTGACAATTCTGCACTTTCTGACCTGCAGCACAGGCATGGAACATTTCCCGACTTTGCATTCTTTTGGATGGCTCACAACATCTGACCCACAGTCCTGAAAGTCTAGAACATACTAACATTGCATAAAAGGTGAAAAGAATTCTAAGAAACTACTGGAAAAATTCAAAAGCATTTAATGTTGATTTATGTAGCAAGTTCAATTCCGTCCTTTCAAGACCCTTTGTTTATCTTGCCTGTCTTTTATACTGAGAGACAGTCAGAGCAAGGAATATTTTATGACCTGGTTCAACAAGATATTTGAGAACATAAATTGTCACACTTGCATGAGGGGTTTTTTTCTATCATTTAATACTTTTTGAATCACAGTATATTTAAGTTTCTTCTACAGTGCTGGGAAAGCCACTGGAGTTTTCTGCAATAATAATAATGATTCAAAATTATAAAAGATCAGTCGTACTGAACTGGACATAGATTTATAACATAGTGTCCTTGCAAATACACACTTAAGATCACTATGTGGTACTAAAAAAATAAATAAAAATTACATACTGCCAAAATCAATTACCAATTAAACTGAATGAAGCATTCTGAAAAGTGTATTTAAAAATACACAAAATACATGTCAGATTTAGTAAGGAAAATAATTCTGAAAAGGAATTTTTTTTCCTCCTATCTCAAATATGAAGCAAAGTCACTTTGAGTCTCATACTTTCCAGGTCCATTTGCCATGGTGTTATACAATGGTAGTAGAATCATAGTATGTCTTTCCTACAATAAAGAACAATGCAAGAAAAGGAATCTAAAGCAGAAAATTTGAACAATTATGTGATCAAAGACTATTTCTTTTATTAGCTAAAACATATTTTATTTTATTCTACTTTTCCTTTTCAATTATTGGATATGAAGATTTTTTGCAACCATTTTAATCAACACTCTTATCCTACTTGATTGTATGCAATGGCGCAGCCATCCTGTGTGTATGTTAATATCTCCATGGTAACAGATTATAAAACATAAGCACAGGATTGTGATCACTATTTAGAAAAGAAGGTGGTTGAACATGAGGAAATTACACTCCCAAGTAATTTCATTTCCTTAGGATTTCAGCAACGACATTTAAGGACTGAAATGCGCTGTGGATCCCCAAGTTTCAATTAAAAACAAATATTAATGCAATTTATATAAATTTATACTATACAAATAAACCAGAAAATAAATTAGTATCTTCTTTCATCATAGTCATTATCCTGTCTTTAAGGTAAGAACAATCTTACTTTTGGTTCACTGTGAGCAAAATCATGCAAATAATGTCATATTCCCATTGAAGTCAACTTGTCTGTGTGACCATTTATGTTCTTAAGGGAAAGCACCTATTTCACAGGATCTATGCCTTTAAAGTGCGCTGCATATTGTATTTTTGATGTAAAGTATAGTCACACAAAAGGAAGCAGCAGAGGTACCTGAATCCACTTAGCTTTTTGGGAATGCATGAGCAAGGAAAAGGATCTGATCAGACATTTCCCTTAGTTACAGTTACGGGCTATTAATAGGAGGAGGCCAAGCGCAATATGACTTCAGCGAACTTTTAGCACAATGGCCTTTATGTATGTTACTTAGCTCTTTGGAGCATATTTAAGCAGGAAGAAAGAAAGGTGTCAAAGCTTTCTCTTCAATTCATTGCCTCTCATCTTCTTCTGTGAGGAAAGGACCTACCATCTTTTCCTAACTCTGGACTAAAAAACTGCTGATGTTTTGATCAGTGATATCTAGTCCCCTTGATCCTGCAGAGCACAGATTTCAAGAATTACAAAAGGAATTATTTAGATGAGTTCACAGGAGGAACCTATGCATTACGCCAGTTCAGTTGACTTTTAGGAAAAATGTATTTAGATATATAATTTACATTGAATGAAATAGTCCGAGTGAGAAGTTTAGACTAAATACCTAACTTTTAGATGCATATGGCCAGATGAGAGACTCTCTCATCAGAAGTCAATTCATACTATTCTAGAACGTGCCCAAGGTAAGGGGGATGATTTACCTTTAGGAGCCACCATTTCTCTTCACTGGCAGTAGACAGAGCCGACGCAACCAGCTCATTTTACAAAGCTTCAAGTTACATGACATAAATTCCAACCCCAATTGAACTGCAGTATTTTATTTATTTACAAATAGAAGGGACTAGCTTGCAGAAGATGCATTTCTCTCTTGGCACTTTGTGACTGAACGAGTTTTGTTCTAAATATCTGCTATTTTGTTCCTGCTCTATGTTTTCCCACAGACCCAGAAGTATATGATCATTGACCAAAGAGCAGACAGCCTACCTACATTACATTTTTATTGCTGTAGCCTGCTTGAATTAAAAGTATTTTGAAAGATGCACGGTTTCAAACGGTAGTTTATTCGCATTACTTGTGAAAGTCCTCCAGCTAAATTTCCACACAGCACGCTGATTATGCCCATGCAAGTGTGTCTGTGGAGCTTTTAAGCTTATTGAGACAAATAGTATAAGTAAGATACAGTGAGAGCTTCTTGTACTGTTTATAACTAGATTTCCATCTTGGCTTATTCTGAGCTCCATCAGTGAATGATCCTTTTAGCCATTGTGAATGATATGAATCATTCTAAACTCTATGTGTCAAAAGTTGAAGGGCATCACTGCAATGATTTAAAATCTCTAGTTACCAAAAAATATATAGTCTTTTAGTTAAATTTCTTGTAAAATTATAGGTATATTATCAGTTGTAATCTTAGAATTATGAATGCTTTGGGCTCAACAAACAGCAGAAACATTACCGCAGACTGCATTGTGTACATGTTGCATGTTCCATATTCTTCTCTCTAAAAAGCATTTCTGATCTAGGAAATAACCTGTCTGAAAGCAAAAAGATCCTTGGGAAAAATTCTATGGACTTCATTATGCCAGAGATAGACTAAATGATCCAATGACCCCTTCTAACCTCCATGGAACTTACAGAAACTACATGACCTTAATGAGTGAATGTGTACATATTTAATACACTTTAATAGATTCACAGATTTTAAAGATCATTATGATCACCTGCTATGACCATCTACAGTAACCACTTATCAAAACATAACTTAAAGAAGTATACAAAAATTCCATACTAAGAGACATTGATTTTAAGAGTGCAAGTGATAAGAATCCAGTACCATCAGGCAAGATGTCCTGGAGGTTACTGCCATTCATCATTATTAATTTTCTTTATTTTTTATATTCATTTGCTCAAATTCAGCTTCCAATCACTCGATCTCATTAAGCCATGTTTGTTAAACCCTTCCTTCTATCAAAAATCTGTAAGTAAAAATCTATTGTAAATAAAAACCTACCACATTCATACTGTTCAATGAGATCACAAACTAATATTTTGTTATTAGACAGTAATTCCTCCCACTACAAAGGAAATAAAAATCATGCCTAGTATTTTTACGAAAAATTCCATGTTAACATCATTCTTCTTAAAAACAAAGTTACAAATTCAACTCACTCTTCACCAGCTAGTTCTCTAGTGTTTCTATTTGCAATAGTTTATTCATTTACATAGGTGGGTTTTCTTTTCATTTGTTTTATACACTATGAACATGCATACAGACATATATATACATGCATACATATATATATTTGTATATATTCTGCTTGCAGTGTCTCTTTGCGCCCATTTAAAGATGTGCAAATAAATAAACCCAAAAAGGGGCTATACAATTACTTTTAGATGAAACTAAACTGCAAGATGTATCTAAAGTTCTCCAGCTGCAAATGGTCTGTGGGATCACACTAGAGATAATTCCAAGATAAAAAACACTGCAGTGTGTATCATGTGAGTAACAGGCCATTTAGGGCTTTCTGTATCACTGTTCAGATCAGCTCCTGTTGGTCCACACTACTTTCTAAAGTAGACATAGTCACTATTTCCACCGTAATTGACATTGTTTATAAACTTCTCAAAATCTACCTGAAGAACCTTTGGTTTCCAAAATTATTTGCATTATTTCTTCAGACATGCTGGGAGGCTTATTATGTTCAGCTGTCTTATTATGTTGGCTGTCTTAACTCTTACGTCTCTTACAGAGGAAAATTACCTTTGAAATTGTACTGATATCCTATGGCTCTAACCTATATTTCTTTTTGCAAGATCCATTGAAATACATTTTGTTAATATGCACATTTGTCAATTAGCCCATATTGCAACTTAATCCAATCTTGTCATCCTTTTCTTCCACCACTAGGATTACACTTTCACAGGTGAAGTGACAGGAAGACAGAGCAGAAAGACCTCAGCAACTCAGCATGGTTCTTGTAATATGTAAGATTTTGAAGCTGTAACAAAAAGTTCTTTCACTTTCAGGTCTTGTACAGCTGAGTACATAAAAGCATGTTTTTCCTGGAGGC
Organism: Gavia stellata; assembly: GCF_030936135.1. Classification (NCBI taxonomy): domain Eukaryota; kingdom Metazoa; phylum Chordata; class Aves; order Gaviiformes; family Gaviidae; genus Gavia; species Gavia stellata. The sequence goes on along the minus strand of NC_082597.1, from coordinate 31,414,460 downwards.
TGTTGGTTGTTTTAAATATTTCAAAGGCCTTTACTTCTGTATTTTATCATTCACAACAGAAAACTATCCCACTTGACACATTATGTCAATTACCACCAAAAGGTGGGTTATGGCTCAAATTTGGGAATGAGCAGTACAAATATGGAAAGGTCACCACATCACTGATCAGGAAGAAACCAAAATTGTTGTTTCTTTGCCAGGCTTTTGAGGTCTGAAGTGACAGCAGTTTAAATTCAGGCTTACTTGTAAGGAAGTTTTGGTTTAGTTTTCCTCTTTATTTCTCATTCTTTTTATAACAACCACTTCCCACCTTTATATTATCAAAGCTGCCCGCACTTAAGGAAACTCACTGTCCTTCTGTCTTCAAATTCAAACTTCCCTCTGGACAGAACAATGCACTATAAAAAGAATCTGGCATTGCTTCCCTACTTTTTTTGCTTTGTTTTTAAAATAAAAAGCTTGATAGAATTGAAGTTTTCAAAGCTGGATGACATACTTTTTAAGTAAAACTTTATGCTTTGCTTTTGAAGCAAAAGCTATGCAGACTTCTAAGTGCAGAGGATCACATCACTAAAAAGTCTCATTGTACCGTCACTATCCGCAGCCATAGAAGAAATAGGTGATGCATCCAGATTGGCAAAAAGAGACAAACAAGAAAAAGAGACCGATAATGAAGAGAAAAGAACTGTTGATAAAATAAGAGCTTTTTATTGTCAGGAAAGTGGGAATGCTTATTAGTGCTATTCCTTTTCAAAGATGGTATGTGTAAGTGCAGATAAAGCTTCTGGCCACTGCTAATTAACAAAGAGAAGAAACAAAATATAATTTGCATCTGTAAACACAGGAACATAGAAATTGCCATGCAAAGTCAGTCTCGAGATCTGCTCAACTGTCTGTGAGGGTCTCTTAGATACTTCGAAGGAGGATGCTTACTGTGTACTGATCGGTAGCTGTACTGACTGCGGACCTCTGAGACCAGCTATGGATGAAGAAAAATCTATAATTAATATCTTTGTGCAGGTAGCTGCAATACAGAGTATCAAACCCTTTATTACGTGGCCTCACTTCCTAGCAGAAGCATTGGACACATACTTTTCCAGCATATCTGAGTGCAGCAGCTAACATGAGTTAGGTCTGGTTAGCATAGCTGTTAGCATAACCCCATGAACTTTAGCCAGCTTTTAGTTTCAATAAAAGTAGAAAGATTTAGGAAATGTTTTGTGTAAGTAGAAGCAGACAAAATATGATCAATCACCTGTCCCAAACAACAGCTTGCACCATGAATAGTTTTTGTGTGCTCAAGTAAGTAGATAGCCAAACTATGCCAACAATCTGCTGACCATCAAGAAGCGCAAAAGCACTAAAGAAACGCCCAGGCTGTGAACACCACCAGCAGTGACAGCAAATCAGAAAACAACAGCATGATTTGAACAGATAAATCACCAACAAGTTATTCTCTACTCAATCCTACAACTAAGAACACTTAGTTGGGCAATGTTGAGGTTAGACAAGAGTTTCCTGAAGGACTCCAGGGAGGGAAATCTCATGACCTTGCACCAGCACCTGACTGCTCTGCAGGACTGCAGCATGTCTCCTGTGGAACAGGGAAGTCGTGTACAAAACCACTATACAAACCTGGCCAACTTCTCTGCCTCACTGCACCACCTCCCTCATGGCACAAGGAAGTTGTGCAATTTGTGAAATTGCATATATCTTTGTTTAAAGTGCTGTGATATTCAAATCCATTTAGCCGCCACATTTTCATCTGGTCTTCAGCCATGACACCAAGATGGCAGATCAAAACATTTTCCTCCTAAACCTCCAAAATTCTTGTTTATTTTTCATAATTCTAGTAATAATGTATTAACAGGTGCATATTGCCTTGACTTTCAAAGGCATGTGTGCTCCTATATCACACGAATCTAAAGACCTTGTTATCATACACATACATATGTACATACACATTGATAGGAAACAGTGCCATCTTTTCTGATTTCCCTAATACTTCATGGGAGGGCACCTGCATTTATGTAAGTTCATTACTGAATGAACACATTCCTTCAAATGCAATAGGTCCCTCAAAGTAGTGTCACTTATTACTGCATATGCAAATACTCCTATGAATGTTAATGTTATTGAGGATAATTACATTTTTTTTTGTAATTCAAAACAACAGTGATAAAATAGTTAACAGGTGAATTAAGTTAATAATTGTTTCAAAAACAGTCTTGTGCTATCATAATACTCTGCTGCTTACACAATAGAGATAATCAAAATTCCAAGTGAAGGACTAAGTTAAAAAAGGGAGAGAAAATTTCTACCCAGTCTACTGATTACTACCCTGTCTTGTCGAAAAATTGGCAATACCTAGTATTTTATGCTAGATAGGCGACCAAAGTTTTCCAATTTGCATAATCTTTTGAAAAATCCAGCTGTATCCAGCTCAATCAACCTTTCACTTTAATAAAATATCTAATAAAATATTCAGTAAAAACAAATACTCTCAATTTCAGATAAATAGGTATGCATCTCTGTATACATCTATCTATGTAGGATGAGCTTGATTTCCATCAAGTGAAATCAACGCTGTATTGAAACAACCAATTAATTTTTAAGTAAGATGATTTAGGTTATGTCTGTTACTGGACCCAAAGATGCATCCCAGTTTAATTTCAGGTCCGGATGTACACCTGGTCATCTCCTGACTTCTTTGTAAAGTAAGATCTAACCAAACATCAATCTTCCCCCACCCTTGGGGGAGCTTTCCAAAGTAATCTTGTTGCAGCAGGAAATGGTTCTGAAAGTTTCTGATTGTACATATGTATCATTTTTAGAGTATACTGAGTTGCAATTTTAACATCTTCTATAACTAAAATGTTTCAATAGTTTCGGGGGTTTATTTTTCTTTTTTTCCTGAAGAATTACTTTCAGCACAGTGGGCTGAGATTTTTTCATTGATCAATCAGAATGGATAAGAACCAGGACCCACACTGCTGGAGGGCAACAGAACAGTGATTCAGAACACCTCACTGACCTCAGCCTAGAAAAAATTGTTTGGGAGCACAGGATGATAGAGGGTATTCTGAACATGGGGAGCTAACCCACAGCACTGCAACGCTTCATTAAAATACGTGCTTGGGGCCTCTGTATGTCCCAAATGAAAAGTTTAGTTTCCTATCAAATTAAATGTTTCATGTTGTCCTAAAGTACATTTCAGTATTTTTAATATAATAAAGACAAATATAAAAAATTAAATTAAATTCCCTTTTCCTACATAGTTTTTTGGTTCATCAGCTGAACCAAAGTCCTACAGCAAGTCCTACTTGCAAGTTCATTAAAAATATTGGATTGCATAAAATCTGTTATATTTTGTATAATCCCCAGCTGATTGGCATCATTTTAGGCAGACTAGTTTAAGTCTTTATTTATCAGTCCTTGAACAGCTATTCCATTATTTTGACTGGGATCAAAGTTAGGCTGATGGGACTAGGTTTAATGGAAGTAGCAAGGTACACTGGGTAGTGGTGTATTTGTTTTTTTAATTAAGTTTATTTTTTACTTGGTTTCATGCGAAAATGAATAAAAATAGATGAATATAGCATTTTTCAGTGAAACCGAGGATAAAATTGTAGACAACTCAGAAGTATTGGGAATAAAAAGGACAACATTTCTATGCAAGATTTGGTAGCCTATCATTGGGAATTTGGCAAAACTCTTAGCAAATCTGAGGACTTTATCAAACTGAGTAGGAAGCTTAGAGTTATGCTTAACAACTCTATTCATCCAACCTACATTTTATAGTTTAAAAGTTGGACTTAAATTACTGAGACACATATTCCTGGCTTCCTTTCTAGTTACTCAGCCCAACCAAAAGTTATTTTACCCTGAGATATGTCATTTCACTCCCAATATGAATTTTCATATAGAATGCCTCTCTTCCTCACTGATTGTACAGAACAGCCTTGAGTCACTAACTCAGACATACATCTCTAATTTTTAGATAAGATGAAACCTAACCTAGTAGCTTACTTTTTTTTTTTTTTTCTTTTCCCTAAACTAATTTATAACTTTAATTATTCAGGTCTAAAGAAAAAGAAGTATATTCAGGCCAGCATGCTTACAGTAGCCATGCATGATAACGGTGTCCAAAATTTTATCAGTTTACATATACTACTATTTGTGCAATAATTTTTTTGAAAATGCAGATTCCAAATACAATCTTTTAGTTATTGTTTGCAGTTTTGCATCTCTTTATGGACAACTGCAGACAATTTTATGTAACTGTATCATCTGTAACATTAGTAAGAATAAATCAGAAAGGTTCTGATTTTTCCACAGAAATGTATTTCATTTTATATTCCTAAGCCATTCAAGCAGTATATTTACTAACTTGACAGTTGAAGAAAAAAAATCATGCATCCCTAGAACTTCTATATGCATTTGGAGTATCAATGTGGGTGAAAATTCTTTGCATACTCTCATACATATTTCTTCAGTGTTTAAGTATTATTAAATTGTAAATGTAAAATATGTTCCTTACTAGGTCTTTCAAAAAATATAAAAGCTTACCCACTACATCAGACTACAAATTCTCAACATATTCATATTGATTTTTACCTTTGAGACATGTTTGAAAATAATGAAAAGAAGTACAAAACAAATTCAGTGCGTGAAAAGTGAAAAATGCAGTTCGTAGAGCAGATTGATTTGCTATATTGGAAATCAGGGTTCAAAACTGATTTGCCTGTACGTAAGACTATTTTTTTTCTTAATAATGTATGCTTAAAATAAAGTAAAAGGAGAAGACTAATAACAGCGGCTTTTACTTCAAGAACTATACTGTGGTATGTGTTACACAATCAAATCAGGGAGCAAGGGGGAGTAAAAACACTCCTTACACCACTCAGAAGTTCACTGAACCTTGTATATGGGCAGAGAGTTGTGTGTAATCAGTAACCTTGGAGGGTCATTTTCACATTAATGACAAGTAATAACAGGAAGTTTGTAGCTGTGTAATTGCAATCTCACAAAAATGAACTGTGGAGGCAAAGCTGAATGATGCCAGTAAACTCACCTCTCTGTGGGGTAGGTAAAAACTCGCCAATATGCACTTATAATCCAGTTTCCATAAGAATAATTCTTTTACATTTAATTAAGATACTGCTTTCAGTTCTTCCACCTTTTTCCTTCTTTGCTTCTTTTTCTCCTCCTGGCATTTTTTTCCTAAAATTGTTCTTTTTCTATATTCCACCTTCCTTTCATCTAACTTCTGCTTCTTTGTGTCTCAAATAAAAAAACCAGAAGAAGATCAAAGAAATCAAGAAAATTCTTGGTGAAGCTGGAAAAATTAATTTATAAGAGAGAGATTCAGTTTAAATAGCATACGACTATCAGGATGAGGAGGTAAGAGATAACAGTGTATGAATTTTTAAACAGGAAACGGTAAGGAATTAAGGACTAAGACCCAGCCAACAAATGGATATGTGAAGCATGACTACAGCTAGCACAGAGCTTAGGAAGACAATCTTTTTGGAGAACAGAATAAAGGGGATCTGGAAATTCAAATCCTGGGAAGCATGTTGGATTCAGACTGGTGAATTAGAAGCAAGCATGTGCAGGTGTTTTAGGCATCCATACTTGTTCTTGTATCCTGTAGAATGGAGTAATATCTCTGAATCCCACAATTTGATTAGAACAAAAGTAAATTGCACAGGTCTATGGCAAATTTTTGTAAATTTACTACCTTAAATTATGACACAAAATAGTTCACCAAGTACCTTTTATTTCATACACCTTTGACCACCATTTTTTCTTAGCTACTTTTCATAGCTACTAAATATGGTTATTTAGCTTTTCAATTATTTGTCTTTTAAACTTTTTATCATTGTCTTTCTTCTAGTCTAGCTGTTCCTCCCCTTCGACTCACAGACTGTGCTTACTCCACGCTTCCATTCAGGCCAGACTGTGTAAGCCACTATTCCCTCTTTCTGTCAGTTTACTATCTGTCAACAGCAAAAATCTCTCTGCCACCCCTTCCACCTAAGGCTGACTTTTTCCCACTCAGAGTTAAGAGAATGGAGGAGGTAGCTCTGAGCAAAATTGTGGAAAGCTTTGGCGTCACTGCCTTTTTTTGTCGTCATGCAAAAAGGTTGGCATGTATACGGGAAAAAATTGGCCATGATAATGAAAAATTCTTTATGACAGCAAAAGTGTTGGATTTGAAAAGATTTCAAAAAGAGATCATAGATGACTTTGAATCAAATTATTTTATAGCTTTCTTACTTGAAAAGTAATGTGTCAAATAATTTTCAAAGGACATAGCTTGAGTATCAATGAAAAGACAGTAGGACTCAGCCTACATTCATAAACATGACAATGATTTTGGGTTCTCCAGTTCTGAACTGCTCAACAATATACCCTAAAGGGAACTGCATTCAGGTAAACACTAAACATCCAGCCATTGAGCTACAATTCCGCTATATTCGTCAGCTGGGTTTTCAAAAACAGAAATACCAAAATGCAGTTACTTCCTGGAATGCAGTCTAAAGTTTACGTGAAAACACAAGATCTAATATCCTATATGCATATATGAGCTTTATTTGTCAAAATTTATTACATCATTACTATTATGTGTCAATATAACTCTTCTGAAAACAACTATTAAATAAATAAAGCATGTAATCAATTTTTCTTAAACTTTGTTAGGTTGTTGAGTGTATTTAACTATAAAGCTGATGAGTTATAATGAAACTGCAGGGCTGTTTTTAGTTCAACATTAATTGCCTGATAAGTATCTTGTAAGTTAAATTAGATCTCAATATTGGCTGATATGAGAAAATGGATCACAATAATAATAACAGGAAAGTCATTATGATAACATTAATTATTATAATCATCGTGTCTGTCAGTATTAAAATCATTCAATGGTATTGAAGTGCTACCATATTAAGGTCAGCTTTATTCTCTTGTGGAAGTCTTTGTAACATAAAATTTAAAGCGGTGGAAAGAAAGTAACAGTGAAAGAGCATGTCTCATGCACATAAAATGTTTTTCAACTAACAGGTAGCAAGCTGGATATAAAAAGTGATGAAAAAGATGCATATTTCCTGAGCATTTTAATACTTAGTTAATTACTCTGCAAAAGAAAATGTAACAGAAAAGCTCTTCCAAGCTGCAGTTGTCCTGTCCAAAGTCTCTGAGCTGCTCAGACTAATTTAAGTCTCATTATGCAACATATTTGTTTAGGAAATAAGAGTACTAAGGTGCTCTTTAAACTAATTGCTTTTACAGAACACAGAAATTTTCTCTGAGTAACATAATGAAGCTTTATGAGGTAAATCAGACTGAGACAGCAACAGAGAAAAAAAAAATCTAGTTACAAGAAATGTCAAAGGGAACTGTTTGAAGTGGTAGGCATGATCTAAACTACTCCAAATGGAAATGTTGCAGCACTACCTGAATGTCTAGAACAGGATAAACAGGATAAAAAACTTGACTATTACTATGGTTTTTGAGCCAAACTACCTTTTACCTGTTGTTGATACTATTTCTTTTTTTAAATAGGTCTCTAACAGGTCAATTTTATTTCAAGCAAATCTATAGAGAGCACAAAAACAATCTGGAACTAAAATTTCTTCCTTTTTTGTATGCTGGGTGCCATCTCAGAGTCAGTATCAGAATTCCTTCCAATCCTAGGCCCTTCATTTTGTAAGCAATGGAATCCACGCATTCCTCAAGTTTATTAGACCCATAGATGACAGAGGTATAATATTGATATTGGTCTCTTTCCCTTCAATATTAACTGATGGAGCTGATGGGTACAAAGCAGAGAGCATACTCTGTCCTTCCTGGGACTCCTCAAATACAACTGCAATGTGGAGCTCCACCAGTAAGGCAGAGGTGAGCCCCCATTGAGTATATTTATAGTAAAAATGTGATTCATTGTTTGAAAGAGAATTATTTTTAAAAAGGGTTTTTTTTTGCCACAACACCATCCAGTAACCCTTAGATACCCACAGTGCAGTACTGAATTAAACTTTTAGCATATAAATGCAGCATAATAACCAGTTATGCAATATTATGAAAAACAGCTACATAGTATATGAGTAAAGTATATACATTTTCACATTTCACACATGTTAACAGCACAACAAAAGGAAATTGTTTGAAAAATAATACTACAAATTAGCAAGATGTGAAGATTTCTCCTTTAAATCTCAACTTAAAGAAGCAGAAGATATTATTTTCTTATTTCAGTAAAAAAGGATACAGTATTCCTGCAAGATCTTTTGTTCTGAAATTATTCTGGTCCTTTATTGCTTTTAGTTAAACTCAGTGTTAAGTGCAATTTAAATATATGATGTTCCATTGTACTTGCATTACAGTGCACAAATATAAATAAAATTGCCACAAATTGGCGAACAATTAATGAGATTCGTTTCAGGGACATTTCATCACTAAATGCTATTTTCCTGCCAACCTAGACATGAGGTATTTAATTCTAAATGACACCACCTGCTCCTACCTATAAGTGAAATGAAAAAGCTGCCAAGGAGCATATTGGGAATTAACTTGCAGCCTTCCCTTTAATCAGGCATTCCTCCATAACATTGGAAGCCAGCAGTCTCATGGAATGAAAAATACCATTGTAGTATATGTCTGCAATTCAATTTTGAACTCTCATTGTGATGTCTGACTTAACACATTTTTTCTTTACTATTTTTCTTTAGCTGCCAGGTGGGTTACCAACTACTTGAAGCAAAGCCATACTAGATAAATGCCAACACCCCATTCTGACAAGGACAGTACAGTTAAACAAACATTTATAACTGAAAACATTTATAGCTGGTTTTAATTCCAAGGCCTACACTCAAACTTTCACTTTCAGAAATATGAGACTGCAAGGGCATCAATGAAAGAGGAAAGACATTTTAAGAGTTAAAAAAACATACAGTTCAAAAAATACATAGGAACTTGCTCATACAAATGACTTCTGCTTTGCACAGCAAATGTAGCTTTGGGCAACAATGTGTAAGGCTGGTTTAGGGTGACACCTTTGTTATCCTTGTGCTTGGATGTTCCCTTTTCCCCTAACAAACTGATACTAAAAAGGTAAAATGCAGTACACTGTCATACATTTTGTTCTATGTCCTTAATGTCACATTTGATAGGTAGTCAGACTAAGTTTTATCATCACATACTGAACAGCCTTAGCAAAAGAAAAAGTCATCCTACAAGCATTTTGCGTGATAGAATATAGCACGATAACAACCCTTGCACCTTATGATTACTGGCAAGAAAAGCCATAGTGATGTTTTGCAACAAGCCTTTTTATATCTGGCTTTCCTTGCTGAGGTGGCTACGAATACTTTAACAGTTACAACAAAGTCATTTGCACTGCTAAAGTTCCTCGTCCAAACAACTGCAAAAAGTTTAGCAGATGTGCTGCATGTTTAAACAGCACGTGTCCTAGGTTTCATGCCCAGTATTTACTCATGTACACAGTATGTGTTTCTGATAAACTCATAGCCCTTTATGTCATAAACATCGCGCTGTTCTGCACTGAAGTGAAAGGGAAGAAGGGCAAAAAGTATCACTCACTGAGGAATTAGAAGAATGGGAATACAACCTTCCTCTTTTCCTGAAACAAAACACAGTCTCCTCTGTGAAGGTTGGGTTTGCTCCCTACACATGCTGTGTTTTCAAATTCCTGCCATTAAAAGTGTGACCTGCTAGCTCAGCACAGTCTCCTGATAAATATTTGCTAAAGTCAATGGCTGTTTTCCCCAAGAGAATTAGTACTAGACAAAGTCAAAGAGTCTGAAACTTCACCGTTTAGATGCTGCGCAATCTTAACTTATGTGAACATTCCCTTAGTTAGACAGACTGCTCAGTTGGGTATATAGCAATGATCTTTTTTTTCCCAAAAATTAATAAAACACCAAATTCTGGATATCTCAGTGCTTATTCAGAAAATGTTACTCATAATAAAGTAATAGCAAAAGTGGGACAAACAATTTCACTTAGCAACTCCACTCCAAAACCACAGGATTTTTTTTTTTAATAGATATACAGGCATTCATAAATGTGACTTAAATGCGATGCATAGAGCTCTTCCAGCAGAACTCACAGTACTAACTCACTCACTTAAAGTCCCTCCAAGACATACAGAAGAGAGCTGGGTACCTAGGCTGTGATTCCCAAGGGTCAATGTGCTGAGCACGGAAGTCTAAATCACAAGCAAGAAAAGGAAAAGAAGGTACGGTGGGAGTTCTGCCTCCTGCATGAAATAGGACGTCCATTCCACCGTCGCACATCTAAGACTCCATGCCTGAATTCCCCTGATTTAAAGCTCAATTTTAAGCTGCTTCCCATACTTCAATGCCAACTTTAACTTTTCCGGCTGTGCAGAGGCCCACATTCAACAGGAGGGACCAGGCAGTGGGCACCTTTGCCCAGAGTAGCTGATAGCTCAGCAATTTAGACACTCAAAAGATGTGGAAGTGAAGTGTTTACATCCACTCAGGCTGAAGAGAGCCTTGAAACCATTAATAAGTGTTTATCCTAAGTTAGACATGTTGTGAGCATGTAGAATATCAGGAAAATCAGAAATTATTGAAGCACTAGATGAAGGGAGAACACCTCTATGTATCCAAGGAAGCTTTTGCATGAAGAAACAGGTACCCAGTAGTGTTTTAGGCATCCAAGCAGTTTAAAGAGGAGTCTCTTAAATCTTCCTCCTCCACTCTTATGGCATGTAAACACATTGACTGTCTGGTGGTGGCCAGCAAATACCCTCAGGAAAAGCCTAATGTTCACCATTGTGACACACAAACTGTAAATGATTTTTGCATTCAGCTTGTCCAGGGGACAGATGCTGCCATAAACAAATAAGCACTGAAGTGCTACTAAACTTGTAGAACATCTGGGATTAGGAATAATTCAGGAATTTGTACCAGTAAAGACATTTTATCATTAAGCAGAAGTTGCATGGTCTCTTGAGATGGTGCCAAGGAGAATCTCCATCCTTTACTGGATGCAGGAGGGAACATTGACACCAAGGATGAGGAAAAGGCTGAGGTACTTAATGCCTTCTTTGCCTCAGTCTTTAACAGCCACACCAGGTATCCTCAGGGTATTCAGTACCCTGAGCTGGAAGACAAGGATGGAGAGCAAAATAGACTCCCCATGATCCAGGAGGAAGCAGTTAACGACCTGCTATGCCACCTGGACACCCACAAGTCTATGGGGCCTGATGGCATCCACCCAAGGGTACTGAGGGAGCTGGCAGAGTTGCTTGCCAAGCTGCTCTCCATCATTTATCAACAGTCCTGGTTAACAGGGGAGGTCACGGATGACTGGAAGATTGCCAATGTGACGCCCATTTACAAGGGCCAGAAGGAGGATCCGGGGAACTACAGGCCTGTCAGCCTGACCTCGGTGCCACGGAAAATTATGGAGAGGTTCATCCTGAGGGTGCTCACAGGACACATGCAGGATAACCAAGGGATCAGGCCCCGCCAGCACGGGTTCATGAAAGGCAGGTCCTGCTTGACCAACCTGATCTCCTTCTATGACCAGGTGACCCGCCCAGTGGATGAGGGAAAGGCTGTTGACGTTGTCTACCTGGACTTCAGTAAAACCTTCGACACTGTCTCCCACAGTATTCTCCTGGAGAAGCTGGCGACTCGTGGCTTAGACAGGTGCACTCTTTGCTGAGTAAAAAACTGGGTGAATGGCCGAGCCCAGAGAGTTGTGGTGAATGGAGTGAAATCCAGTTGGTGGCCGGTCACAAGCGGAGTCCGCCAGGGCTCAGTTTTGGGACTGGTCTTGTTTAATATCTTTATCGATGATCTGGATGAGGGGATTGAGTGCTCCCTCAGCAAGTTTGCAGATGACACCAAGTTGGGCGGGAGTGTTCATCTGCTCAAGGGTAGGAAGGCTCTGCAGAGGGATCTGGACAGGCTGGATGGATGGGCCCTGGCCAAATGTATGAGGTTCAACAAGGCCAAGTGCCGGGTCCTGCACTTGGGTCACAACAACCCCATGCAATGCTACAGGCTTGGGGACGAGTGGCTGGAAAGCTGCCCTGCAGAAAAGGACCTGGGGGTGCTGGTAGGCAGCTGGCTGAATATGAGCCAGCAGTGTGCCCAGGTGGCCAAGAACGACAATGGTATTCTGGCCTGCTGTATCAGAAACAGTGTGGCCAGCAGGACTAGGGAAGTGATCGTGCTCCTATACTTGGCACTGGTGAGGCCGCACCTCGAATACTGTGTTCAGTTTTGGGCCCCTCACTACAAGAAGGACATTGAGGTGCTGGAGCATGTCCAGAGAAGGGCGACGAAGCTGGTGAGAGGTCTGGAGCACAAGCGTTATGAGGAGCAGCTGAGGGAACTGGGGTTGTTTAGCCTGGAGAAGAGGAGGCTGAGGGGAGACCTTATCGCTCTCTACAATTACCTGAAAGGGGGTTGCAGAGAGGTGGGTGTTGGCCTCTTCTCCGAAGTGACGAGTGACATGACAAGAGGAAATGGCTTCAAGTTGTGCCAGGGGAGGTTCAGGCTGGATATTAGGAAAAAGTTCTTTACTGGGAGAGTGGTGAGACACTGGAATAAGCTGCCCAGAGAAGTGGTGGAGTCACCCTCACTGGAGGTTTTCAAAGGACGTGTGGATGAGGCATTGTGGGACATGGTTTAATGGGCATGATGGTGTTAGTTCATGGTTGGACTTGATGATCTTGCAGGTCTTTTCTAACCTTATTGATTCTGTGATTGTCATACGCACTGACTATACCTCTCCCTTAATAATCACTGACAAAGCGTTCCAATGCTGGGGTATTACACAGAGTTCATCTAGACTAGCATGTGGCAAAAAAGCTCAGGGAAGTCAGATATTGAAATTACAGAAAAATGGTATTAGGTTTGAAGAAGTGGGGGAGTTGAAACTGGTAGCTAATAATTCAGGGTCGGGCATTTCTTATTTTTAGCCTACAGGCTGAAATTCTACTTTATGTCATGGAAAAGATGAATAGTTCCTTCAGGGGATACCTAAAATTGTTTACTGTTCTCATCACTTTGCCACAGTTAATACTCGCAGCACATAATATATTACCTAGCAGTCTAGAATTATTGCTTTGCAGCAATTTTGTAGTGCTTACTTCAAAAGAAAACATGATACATGCCACATAGAGGATGAATGATGGCAGCGACAAATAAAAGATATATTAGTGGTATTTTGAATTACGAAAAGTTGCAGTCTACTCTCTTTTGTCCTGCACCTGTCAATAATACATTGAGGCCCCTTTAGTAATTGTAATTTCTGACTACAGAAGGTATTTAAATGGACCCCTCACCACACTTTAAAGCATTTCAATATTTTAAATATTCTTATGCTGAGCATATGAACATATGAAAAATGGACATATAGACCCATTAACTGATCTTCAAAGGTCAAACAGAAAATCTGTAACAGACCAGGTCACTGAGTCCAGCTTTTCCAACTCCTATTTTGGAGCTTTCTTTCATCTACCTTTACTGTTTGTTACTTGTCTTATTTTCCCACTTTTTAGCTTTCAGTTTAGAATTTACCTTTCTCTGAAAGGAATTATAAAAAGATGCAATTATATGAATTGATTGCAACCAGCCACACAACTTAGAAATTCAAATACTGAAGTTGTTCTCCCAGTGAATTTCACATATTAGGAAGTACCTTCAACACTTAAGACTAAAACTCTATTTAAAAAAGAGGTGAAGTCTTTTAACTCTCTAAACTCTTTTTTTAAAAGAGCAGTCTAAAAGCAGCCAAAATTCATTGTCTTACCTAATTTGAATCTTCATCAACATGAAGGTTTGTGCAATTTTTGCTTTGTGCAGAATAATATTGCATGGAGTTTCATGTTGATATTAAGAAAAGAAAAGCAATTAATCATCCCCTGTATGAAATGTTCTGCAGTCACTGTCATATGCAATTTTATCAGCTGTACTGAAGCCAAAGTACATTCTGAATTTCACGCTTCAGGGCAGGAAATGGAGAACCTATATGGCTGTCTGGATTACAATGAGCTGTATTCTGATCCTTTGTGTTCCAGTAAAGGTTTTAAAACTAATACATATTAATATAATCCAATCGTTCCTGATTATCAACTTCATAGTTTATTGTAGTTTCAAACATGTGTGTTGATAAAGCACTGGAAAATCTGGGAGGGGATTTTCTGACAGCAGATATAGTTAGATTTCCTACCTTTCTGATACCTCTGATTTATAGGCTCAGTTTCCATTAGGAACAACATCTAGAAACTGCAAATAAGTAGGGTAGGATATTTTCAGACTTGACAGAAAAATCCATATAATGTCAGATAAACTACAGGCTGTGTTAAACAGTATCTGATCACCACTGTTTACATATCTTCTATCTTATATGTGTTATATAAAAATAAGCCTAAATAACATTTGAACAAGTCAAAAACACACAGATAAGTATAGCTAAAACACATGTTCAGGTGTCCTGTCTCATCTTTTCTAAGTAGAAGAACAGTTCATTGTATTAAGTCTTTTTTTTTTTTTTTTTTTTTTCCTGAAAGACATATACAGGCCTGTGAACAGAAATGGCCAGCTTTTTAAAATATCTATTAATTCATGAGCCTAAATGAAACATCAGCATCTAGGGTATTGCTATGAGTCTATTAAGTTCATTAACTAATTCACAGTTAGGAAACTCTAGTAGAAAGATGTGCTTGAAAACTCGGAGTTCAGAATTTACATAAAAATTATTGATTTTTTAGGAACTAAAGGCTTAAATTAGAGATAAAATGTTCAGGCAAATAAGGAGTCAAACCTTACCTTCATTCAAGTAATTTACACAAACTTAAAGCACTACACTTCCTGTCTTAAAGGAGTATTGAAAACATACTCTCCAGCCAAGAGAAGACAACAAAATACCCCTGAAACAGAGGTCATGGAGCTGTGAGTGAGAGGGCGTATTGGTTTGACAGCACCAAAAGGAGATTTTGACTACAGCTGTGATAAGACAGGCAGGCAGGAGAGACACCACAACTGGGACAGGTCTCCCAGGACTGTAATTACATCAAGGACCTCAAAGTAACTTGGAACCGGGGAATATGAAATGTCTTAGAACTTGTCATTTCCTAAAGCTTTGTGGTTTGTGTTGTGCCTTCTAGTTCTGCAGCGCAAATTTCTACCTGCCTGTTTCATGCAGGCAATTATACTGTATATGAATAAAGAAATTTTTTCTCCAGAGATGCACCATCCATATGCATGTATTTCACAGAGGCAACTTTAACCAAATATCTGATTATGAACTAAAACTCTTTTTGAAGTATGCTGGAAAGATATTCATATCTAGACTACATTCACAGCGAGAGGTTTTGCCCCAAAATGTTGGTCCTCGTTGACTACTTTGCTGTTGCTTTCCTAGTAGCCACAGTGCAACTACTGGTCCTTACAAAACACTAAAGACACTTCATGAATGTGGGCATTGTGAACACTTGGAAGTCCCAGGTTTTACAGTGGCAGAGCAGATCAGGGGACTGGACTTGGAGAAGACCATGACTTCTTTCTAGCCCATTTGCCACACTTTTCGTCAACAGAAGACAGGGTAGGAGGCCTGCAGATGATGTACATGAAGGTCTCATCCAAACATCCTGTTGGGATGTGGTTGGGCATGCACCCAACCATATGATCTGGAAATAGCTGGCGTCCCACATTCATTGACTGCCAGTATTCAGCCATTCTGTTGTCTAAACCTGTCCAGATTATATCTGTCTCACATGGTGCTTAAAATGCCAGTGGCATCAGGGGTGAGGTTATGCTGGTGCTAATTCTAGTGAGCTGCTTCAGAACTATGGACAATGTAAAACTGATAATGACTAAGAAAAAATAATAAAAATTTTCAGAGGAACCTAATAAAGGTAGGTGAACAAGAAGCATGACAACAGATAAAATTCAATTTTGACACAGGCATAATATTGCCTATTAGAAAGAACAATGTAAGCTACTCACATATAGTGCCTAGTTCTAGCAAATAAAATCACTCACAAAAACCCCAATACAATTGTAATGTAACAAAAAAATTTTAAAAATTGGCCTGCTGAACTCTTAGTACTGACAAGGACATAGAATCACAGAATCACTAAGGTTGGAAGAGAGCTGTAAGATCATCAAGTCCAACCATCAACCCAACACCACCATGCCCATTAAACCATGTCCCGCAATGCCATGTCCACACGTTCCTTGAACACCTCCAGGGAGGGTGACTCCACCAACTCCCTGGGCAGCCTGTTCCAAACAAGTCTATATGTCCTATGTTTAAGTCAATGTACTAAGAAACAAACTATATTTTTAATGTACTAGGTGAATGTATTTGATTTCAAAACCACTATACAGCAACAAGTACAAAAAGACACAATTTTACAGGTCTGTATCTAGACCACAACAAAATCTGTCCTTAGCTCAAGTATTAGCTAATCAATGTTGAAATGTTACCTGTGTAGGATATAAAATTAATTGCATTGCAAAAGGGTGAATTCTGCCTTATTTAGATGGTGTCATCTCCTGTCTGGTCTCCTTACCAAGTAGCCACCATTTCTATTTAAGTGCAATGATGTTATGAAAGACTTGGAAAGGGCCTAGTGCTTTCCGAAAAATAACAGTGATAATCTACTGGGAGGACTGCTGTTTTATTTGGTAATTCAGGTTAAAATGAAGATAAATACTTAATAACATACCTGCTGAGAATGAAAAATTGCTCATAGGATTGTTGTGAATGAGTGGTTTAGGCCGTTTAAAGAATCACTGTCAAGGGTATTGGCAAAAGTGATTTTAATAGGAGTTTATAAAAATGCGACTTAACAGAATTCGAGGGCAAGGTTCACTCTATTACTAAAACTTACAAAGGAAAATCAAATTAAAATCAAATCAGAATGATTTACTCAGAGAGAGAGAGAGCAGAGAAATAAAAGGGGTAAAGAGTAGGGAAGACCCTCCTATTGAGTCACGAGGTTCAGAGTAGACCCCCTTGCTTTCTGAACTCCTTCTCAGGGAGGAGTCTAGGTGCGGCTAGGTCCAGTCCTAGTCTCAGACTTGGACAACGGTTTATGTATAGTGAAAGAAATATAGAGAGTAGGGAGGCCCTCCCACTGAGTCACAAGATTCAGAGTAGACCCCCTTGCTTTCTAAATTCCTCCTCATAGAGGGGTCTAGGTGGGGCTGACCTCTTCTCTGAGAAGTTCAGAAAGCAAGGGGGTCTGCTCCGAACCTCTACTCAACAGGAGGATTTCTTTGTTCCTGGTACCCTCTCTTTTCCTTTAGACATGAACCATTGACAGAATCTGAGACTAAGTCTGGATTCAGCGCACCTAAACTGCACTTTGAGAAGTTTAGAAAGCAAGAGAGTCCATTCTGAACCTTGTGACTCAACGGGAACGTCTTCCTTGTTCTTTACCCCTTTATTTCTCTGCTCTCTCTGTATAAATAATTCTGATTTGATTCTAATTTTATTTTCTTTTGTATGTTTTAGTAAGTTTTAGTAAGTTATAGGGTGAATCTTGCCATTGAATTCTGTTAAGTTGCATTTTTATAAACTATTAAAATTGCTTTTGCCAGTACCCTTGATGGTGATTCTTCACGCGGCCTAAACCACTCATTTGCAACAAGGATTAATGAAATCACTTGTCAATTTTAAAGAAGAAAAAAAAAACAACACAAAAAGACAGGAAACCAGTAGTGTATAATTTTCATAATGCCTTTAAAACCTATTTCCTTTGTCTCATGGCTACTTCTGACTATGATTTAAAAAAAGCCTTCATGTCTTAAGCAAAACATTCTGAATACACATTACATGTTTTGGACATACATACTTTTATCAAATCTTATCTAAGCACCTTTTGTGCCTATGGGCTAGGTCTGAAATAAAGAAATGTTAAAGGATCTTTTTCTCATATACTGTTTTCAATTTGCTATAATTTTTTTTTTGTTTTCTAATGGAGAAAAAAATACTGGTAAAGTCCACAGGGCACTTTCCAAATCCAACCTACTACACTCCCAAATCCCCAGTGAAATTATACGGCTTCTGTGGATTACAGAGCAAGATACATCTTTCATCTAACAAATGTAAGCTTGCCAAATGTGTATTTATAAAATTTGAAGACATGCAGAGTTTTTGTGCAGTACTATAGATTATTTATAAATTTCATAATTTTTTTTCAATCTTAATCAGACTTCTAGGCTTTGGACTCTGTTTACGCATTTTTTCAAACTTTATTTTCCTTTTAATCTCTTTAATTGGGGCAATATTTGATTATTTCATACTCTTCCATACAGCTAGCTAGTGCTCACCCAGGAAAAAATATTTCGTTGACATATTTCTCATGAGCTATTATAGCAGCATAAGATGTCATGTCACTGTAATTGCTATTAAAACATAGAGAGTTTTTTTAGATACCTATCAAGTAGAGTGCACTCTAATAGAAAATAATGACAACAACAACAACAACAACAAAGATTTATTAAATTAAGCACAACTTATCGCTCAATATTGCAGGAGCATCTGTGTGTAGTGTTTTCCTGCAGCCATATAAATATAAGCAAAGAACCCTCAGTTGTGCCTGGACAATGTAACTATGGTAGAAAAATCTATTCCACTGTGTTCAGCAGGGTATATTGTAAGAAACAATTTGAGATAAGCAAATTTCCAGTTTTAGAGATTTGGATAGTCTCGGATGTGTATACAAGTTCAGTGCTTCCCTGAAACTTAACTGAATAAATGAGTCTATGGAATCTGGTTCTGGAGTGGAAATCTCACAAGGATACATAGCTTTTCAAAGCTGTAGCAGTTGGCTTCTTGCAGTACAGGTGTAAAAGCTGAGAATAGTCTCTCAAGAAGGACTTTTTAGAACTTTTTCTACTAGTTTCTACTGAGACTATGAATCAGAAAATGTAAAAAAATAATATGAATGCATCTGAACTTTTTTGGACTACACAGAAGATTCCTTGCAATTTTATTTTGTATCTGGGGAAAGTTTCATACACTTCCTGTTCTCACCACATTGGTATATACTTACAGAACTAAATTTCAGTTTTGGAATAAATTCTGACAAACAAACCTGAGTTTTTAGATCTATTGTACATTAGGAGTAGTGGTTAATAAATGTTTTTCATTTATTCAATGGTTAGTCTAAAAAAAAATCTCTTTCTATCTTGGTGATTTCTAACTTCTCACTTAATGCAAAAAGAATTATATATTGATAAGAATATGAAATGCCCTTGTGAAATTGAAAGATTAGAGCAAGTCCAGCCTGAGTATGACAGTATTGCCAACATTATGCCTAAAACTCATGATTCAGAGCCTAAAAATCAATTATTAGTTCTTATATAACATAGTGCTTTGTATTTGCCTTCTGGCTTTTGAACTGTATTTCCAACTCCTTCACTGTAATTATGAGTGCTATAGCTTTCTTCATGATAAATTTTATTGCACTTCTGTGAATCCCCTCTTATTTGTCAATATCTCTCTAGTAATATATAAACTGAAGTAAAGAAAATAGTACTAAAGTAATACAGATTAGAGTCTAGGATGTTGCATATAGTATATGTAGCCTCAAAATGAAAATTAGTCTGTGGTCATAAATTGGATACTGTATCCAACCAAAAACGCAGACCTATTTTATTTATCAACTTCACTTCCAATTATTTTCCTATAACTTCTATTTGATATATTTCTTTCTAACAATGTATACTACTGAATGATTATATATCCTCTTCTGCTTCCATTTTAAAGCTGAGTTTAATTCTGACTATTCTTCATCTACCTTTGCAGTTTGTCTTTGGTGATGCAACTTCGGGGAACCATGTATCATCTACAGTGTAACTGATATACTCTATAATTTCTCTCTCATACAATTAATGAAGAAAACAGAAATAGTTTGTGGGGTTTTTTTTTCAAGTCTTGTTTTCTTCAAAGTCTTGTTACCTTTTAGAAATGCAATAAAGAAATACGTGATAGAATCAAACCAGTTTTTAAATGAAAACTTTAATAAAATTATGTATTTAGTACTTCTCCTCTTGATATACATATGTAAAATATATACTATTTCCTTCCTTCTTAAATGAATCTGAATGTAAGTCAACATCAGTCATAAGCAAGATTTACCAAAACATTTCTCCACAGTGAACATTAACAGAGTCGCATTTATGGGCAGATAACAGAAGTAACACACTCATGATTGAGACTTTACATTATCACTACCTCTATATAAGCACATTTGAATTATTTGCAAACGAAACTGAATTAATGGAAGCTTATTTTTCCCTTTCAATTTCTATTTAATCCTTTATCATTCACTTAGTAGTTTTAAGTGGACTCTACATAGTACAGTGGTATCAGCAATGCAACCATTTAAATGAATCTTTCTAAATGCCCTGTAACTATGAACTATTTCCAGTTTTAAATTGCCATGTGTTCTCAGGATGTGCCTGTTATTATATTCAAGCACAGGTCTCTC
Organism: Gavia stellata; assembly: GCF_030936135.1. Taxonomy (NCBI): domain Eukaryota; kingdom Metazoa; phylum Chordata; class Aves; order Gaviiformes; family Gaviidae; genus Gavia; species Gavia stellata. Next base: position 31,393,948 of record NC_082597.1, on the reverse strand, counting down.
TAGCAACCACTTCAAAGGTCAGTTCTCATGCCCATGGAAACAAATTAAATGAGAATGTTAAAATTAATTAACATGTATTAACTTTAACATGTAAGCCTACTGTTAAAAATCAGACTTGTTACATTTTCCATGCTTTTTGAAAATTATTATCTGTGAATCATATTTCTTTACAGATTTTCCCCTTATGACACTGATTTTTTTCCCCATATTTTGATATAATGCACTATTTTCTGTAAGCTAATACTTTGAGGTAACTATCAAAAATTGATGGGAATAAAATATCTGGAACATGAGAAGTTGTGTCACAGTGGGATTCATTGACTCAACAATGAAGCTTGGAAGAGAATGGGAGCACAGTATTCTTAATAGATGTTCTACATTTCTGAACTTCACTGTCCCTAGATATTTACTTAGGAATTAACCTGCCCAAGGTTAGAAACGTGTGAATGGTCCATATGCTGATTCAGATCTCATGTGAACAACGAAATCCAGGATCATGACTAGTCAGATACTAAAGCTTGTCTCATTGGTATGGATAGTAGGAAAGTTGTAGATTTTGCTCCCAAATCCATAGAAATGTTTACATTTATTGTAAAAATTGAGTTATAAGGAATGAAATAGAAGTAATGTGCCCATCAGATCAAAGTCTGACATTTCGATGATTGTACAGCACACTATCCCTCTATATTAGCCTGCTATGTTACTCATACAATTTAACATACAAGTACCTTGAATAGCTTGGCTTGCAGACAGACAAAAGAAATATGAACAGCGCAGAAGCAGAGAGCATCCCAGAGGGTGGAAAATAGACATGCAGAAAATGACTCATTAAAGGATGTCTGAGCCAACCTATTTTTCGCATGCATAGGGAAAAATAATAGTCAATTCCTTGGTCTATGCTAGGGGTGGAGAAAATGACAACTTCACGAATCACATGATTACAAAAATCAACTCTGACTATACCATAAATAACACTGGTGAATTAAAAATATTAACTCAGGACCATTAGTAAATTTTTTGTGTCAAGACTGCAATTAATGAAGTATGAACTAATTAGCCACCAAAGCAAAGTGATATAAATTTTGTTTAAAAATAGCCACTTTTTTCACTGAGAATATCTTGGACAATTTGCATCTTGGGAAACTTACATTGCTACCCTTGGACAGACTTTTCCTTTAAAATGTATGCACTTTTCTCTTCTGGGCATAAACAGAACTGTCATTGTCAGGCTAAAACATCTATCACCAGGTCAGGTGGGATGTAGAAGAGTTTCACTGGACTGAAATGTTTAAGACAACTTGAATTTTTAATTTCCTAATCAGCCCTCAGAATAAATAGATATTTTTTCCTTTTAAAATTATTTTAATTTTTGGTAGACTAATACCAATGACAAAATGAAAGCAGAACAACGGGGAAAACAAAAGCTTAAGAATATATAGGGTAAATATGGATTTTATGTTACCACCATCATCCTCTAGAAGGACATAAGAGGGGAGGTGGCTACATATTTTGAACCCAACAGTGCTGAGAGAATGAAAAAGAGTAACAAAGAGGGGACAATGATCCAGGCTACACCATGAGAAAGAATTACAGTTAGCCTAGATTAATATAGCATTCTATCTTTAAGAAATGTGCCGATGTCAGTCCCCAGTGGATGACTAAGAATATCCTAGATGAAAGAATATTCTTCCTGGACAATGGGACTAAGAAAAAAATCATTAAAAGACAAAATGGAACAGATCTAGGAAATTACCCCTGACCCTCTTTGGAATACAAAATTCACACCTTCAGTATTCTCTTTTGTGGTAAATGAGGTTTATCATTTCCCAACATAGACTCTGTTGGCTCTATATAAAATTACTTTGCCAATAACAAATCACAGATTGTTGCTAACATTTGTGTAGAAATGTTCTGGGTTGCTATGTACTCTTCAGTAATACAGAGTGAAAAGTATAAAATATCTTTGATATGCCATATTAGTTGTCTTAGTAAGTCCCTACCTACAGGGAGTAGATGATTGATTGCCCCCTTGCAAATTTATGAGATGTATTTGTAGGACCTTTGAAGTAGAGTTATGCAAAAGCACTAGGAGTACGACACAGGTTAGACACCTGACACTTTCAAGATGCGTGTATGTGGCTGCACATCATCTTGAATTAGGCTATCCTTATGGTATCTGCACATAATTCAGGCATTCTTGGCTTGTTTCAGAAATATCTATAAAAAGTATCCTTACTGATGTGGTGGTTGAGAAGAGAATCTCTTTCAGTGTCCTAAGTGGGATGGATATATTGGGATCAAATCCTCACACAGACAGATGCTAGAAGCAGCAGACAGATTTAAAACATGTTTGTTTTCTTCTCAGATAAAGCCAATAGTCCCAGGTGCATTTACCTCACTCTGGTGGCATCTGATCTTAGATCCCTTGCCAAAAACTGGAGAGAAGTGGTTTCTTAGCAGGCTCTTGCCGTCAGGGTATTGATCATACCTCCAGTTAAGCACCTGCCATGCTGGGGGAACTATTTTATGTAGTTCAGGTACGTCCTTGTAATTGTCACTGAGATAACAGAAAGAATGCAATGTGAAACTATATCAGTCTTCTTCCAAGACCTACATGTGATTCAGGTGGACATCGATTCCTTCATTCGTGGTGACAAAACTGCCATGCCACCATCCATAGGTATCCATCAGCTGGCTGCTTCTGTAAGTTGGCTGAACAACTTTAGGGTAGAATGCAAGTCCTGCAAATCAGGAGCCATAAAACTCTTGAGAACATTGTTGACAGATGCAACATTGAAGAAAATCACCATCATTTTGTAGCTGAAACAGATCTTTATTAAGATTCTTTCAGAGCTCCCCTTTTTCTTAAGAATAAAGAAATTGCTGAGAATAAAGAAACCTCTTCCCCTGAAGTTTAATAAAATCTCTTCTATCAAACCTAAAGTAAAAACAACATTCATATCTTTAAAAGGCTTTCATGAAAACAAAGATGATGTTAGATGTTGTTAGATAAAAAGTATAGCTGGGTTGCTATCATACATAACTTTGGCTGTTCCATCTAAGCACTGATTGAAATCTACTCAGCTCTTTTGACCCCTATTTCATTTCCTCAGTAAAGCCTCTTAAGCTCTACTTTCCTCAAGAAAAGGTGTTATAAGCTTCAATATGATGAAGGTCTGAAGGACTGGCCCATTGCTAGATGGACAGAGATTAAAACATGCAGAACAAAGCAGTAAGATCCATATTGAAAGGAGACTTTTAAGTAAAAGCATCCATTTCAAAGAGCTGGAACATTTGATTGTGACTGACATACAAAAAAGAAGTGGTGATTTTTTTTCTTTAATGCATTAAGGCTAAGCTTGAATGAACATTCGCAATGTGTGCAGGGAAATTAACATTACACTGCCACATACACAAATAAGAAACTAATGTTTCCATTACTGTATTGATAAATTGATCCAGTTTTAGAGGATCTTAACACCAGCTCTCGGACCAAGTTAAAACTTTAGTTTTCTTGAAATCAAAATAATTTTAATGATACTTCTTTTGAAGTTTTTACTTTTCAAGAAAATTTGTAGGATCTGACCATAAAATTACACTGCAATAAATCCTGAAAGAAACACATGACAGATTTTAAAACATTCAAATGAAGCACAGCCACTAGATATTTAACTATATTCCCACTGTTTATTTTAACAGAAGCACCTATTCCATAGGAAAGATTTGTTTACTAAAATGCAAACAACCCTCCCTGTGCCACCAATAGCTGTCTAAAAGTCTAATTTTCAATTTTTCATTTGATAAGACACAGCTGTACATTTTCACTTTAACAATTTACAACCTGTGCCTGTTCAGACACCTTAGAAGATCATATTCACCCTGGGAGTGCTCTCAGTCTGCAAGAAACCAGTCGTTCCAGTACAGTTCTTGTTCCTCTCCAAAGCAATAAATGCATGTGTTTTAATATTAGTAAAGTTATACTGCAGTAAATGATGTCTTTCAAAACTATTGGCTTTTACCTTAAAGGTTATGCTCACCTGTTTGCTTGATATCTTTTATATGAATAGTTCCATGCAGTCAGCACAGGATAGCTGAAATCCCAATAAACAAGGGTGGTGACCTTTCGTTACTTGTAAACATAAGGCAAACTCTATCAAATATTCAACAAATTCTCTTACAATAGCACCTGTGTTCTAAACCCAAGAGGGAATTTGAGAGCAAGCAGATGGATGAGGTACTCATATCAAAATACAATCCCAAGAAAGAGATCAGTGCAGAAATGCCAACTGAGATTTTATTTACTGTTCACTCAGTGAGAGGCACAGAGAATAGGAAATTGAAAATACAGATGTGATGGGAATTATACATGAAAGCATTCAATAAAATGCAATATGCAATGTACTCAATTCCACTTCTGTGTATGAGGTATCAGCAACCCCAGCTTTCTTAAGATACTCTGCCTATCAAGGATAGCTTATAGATTGGTTTCATCATCAGACCTCCTCTTTGAAAATATCTCCTTTTCAACAAAACAAGGTAGAATTGATATAGCTACATCTGCAGCAAATAGTATTTTCATTCTCTTTTGGTCTCCTGTCATTCTAAACCGTTCTAAATTGAAAGAAGTAAGAAACTTCCTCTACGGTTCCTTTTGAAGTTCCTGAATTTCACTGGGGACCTTCTGAACTAAAATGGGTATGGTTGCTTTTGTGTAGACTATTTACAGCCCTTTATCAAGACCAGAATTAAGAAAAAGCAACTGTTTAAAATACATTGTTTTACTGGAAAACCTCCTCCACCTTTGCACTTCAAGTCTTGCTCTGGATAGCTCTTATGCAGTAGATGTCTCAGGATTTTTTCACAGACAGCTGCAGAACACTGAATCCAGCAGCCACTGGCGCTAAAAACAACCTCATCAAATTTGGTAACAGTAAGAGTTTGTGCATACAAATATTAACATTCAGGTTTTGTCCTCAGAATTTAACTACATAAAAAATATGTACCTTGTGCTAAGGAAAAAAACCCAAAAACCTTTCCATCTATTAATTATACTTCTGTCCATGTCTGCTAATCAATGTCTTCAAAGAACAAGGGCAGATAAAAAAGGTTTTATAAGAAACGTCATTCAAGAAAAAAGAGGTTTGCAAACATAAATTTCAAAACATTAGAATGGCAGCTCCAAAGTGTTTTCATTTTCTTACCTCAATTAAAAAAATAATTTCATTTTCTTCTGAAGTATTATAGGCAAACTCACTTTTAGAACTTTAAGCTCAAGAGGCTACATGTGTTCCTGGCCTAACTCCAGTGATTACAATGAACCTTGTAATAGGAAAAATTTTTACGTAAGTAATTTTTGCTTTTGCATTTCTCTAGATACTTCTTAGAAAATATTTTGGTGAACTAGGATGCTTCTCCTATCTGAAAAAAAATGGGAGGTTGAAACCTTGTGGGAAAAAACTCAGAATAATTCATATAGTGCATATAAATAAATACTTTCTTAAAACAGGATCCAGAAGATCATCCAATGTTCTGTCTATTTTGTTCACTTAATGTGATGAAGAGCCTCTCTGAATTGGCAATTCTTAATTAACAGCTCATTCCTGAAGATATTTTCTACTTGAGAACCCTCACTAAGAACAGTGGAAAGACCTGAGATAATTTCAATAATTGTCCTGTAGCTTAATACTTGTGGAAAAAAAAAAACCCGACCAAAAAAACCCCCAAAAACGTGCTTTCTCACAACAACTCGAACTTTTCTGATAAATCTTGCTTATAATACTCCATTAGCATTAACACAGCATAAAGGGCAGTACATTTATAGTATCTGGGACTGATAAACACTCTTCAGTACTTTTGTAATGTGTAACAGATCTTTCATTTATTAGCAGAGATGCACTCAAGAAGACAGAAGATTAAAAGAGGATTAAAGCCAACACAGCACTTACATTCTTGAGCTCTTTCACTTAAACAAAGTGCAGATTTTATAATTTCTGCTTTTCTTAGCACTCCTCAAACCCTAAACCATTACAAAAAAAGAAAAAAGATAAATGCACAGATACATTGGATTTCCTGCTGAAGACCAAATGTAAAGGTAGTGTCACTGCAGCTGCAGTACAGATGTTGTTTTTTTACACTATTTCACTGAATACTAAACAGATACTCAAAATATTTGAAAGCATAGTAAAAAAACAACTGAGTCTAAAGCACTCTGCATTTATCAAGTAGACACATTCAGAATATCTGGATGCCTAACAGATTTTAAAAGATGAAAAAACAATAACTTTATACTCAGGAAAACACTGAAAATAATGATTTTGAAATTACATGTAATTACATATTTACATTGTTACTTTCATTAATGTAAAAGGCAAGAGTCTGATGGAAACCACTGGGGGAGAAAAGTGGAAAGAACACAATCACTTGTGTGTACTAGTAAAAAGATTTCCTAGACTGTGCAGAACAAAATGAAACAGGGATCCTACCTTTAAAAATGTGCAACACTTGTATTTACTAATAGGTCAGAAAGAAAAGAACTTACATTGAAATTCACAACTAGAACGAACAGACTTAACTTTTCTGAATAGTAATGATGATCTAGGACTGTGGTATCTCTTCCTCCAGTTAGCGTGAATACTTCCAAAATAGAAGTGGAAAGTTTGCAATGTAAGTGGCCTATCATTTGGACAGCAGTTACACATTGCGTTAGACTTACTCAGTTACAGACATTTAACATGGTATGATACTGGGACACTAAGGCAGCACATGGAGGCATCCGAAGGTGCAATGGGGTGCCTCATGTTCTTTTGACTTCTTATGAGCTTTTAAAGCTTTTAAAGTACAATGACATCAAATTATAAGCATTCACTTACAACAAAAACCTGATCCAAATTCCCCTTGGCCCACTGTGGCTGTCAAAGAATGGACTATGGAACCACAAGTTACTCAAAATTTCTCATTTGAACTCAGCACATACAACATGACAGAAATGCAGCAACAAAGTGTCTACTAACAAATGTGGTTCTATGCTTCTGGCATACATTAGACATGGTAGCTCAGGCATGACCATTAGTTATCTTGCAATGCTTTTCAACATTTCAAATTTAACTCTTTCTTGAACTTTACTTTTTAATGTTCAGAAGCAATCAACTCATATAGTATTTTACCAAATGTAAATTATTTCTCTTGAAGGAAAAAATATTTGCTGTCTTAATAAATTAGTGGATCATTAGTTATTGCTATAAATAGTTTTGGTTTTCCTTAATGCTACCTTGGTATAATTTCTTCAAGTAATACTTGTAATTACTATATTTGTGAACAATCTTCTGATGTATTCTTCCTTCTTTTGCCAGAGAAATTATGCATCTTATGTACATGGATTATCTTAAAGCATTTAGACTCTTTTAGCCACTGAGGTAAGGAAGCTTTAACTACTTTTGGGATTCTAACTCTCACAAGAAGTTACAACTCCAGAGCAGCTTGAATGGGGATAATTTCTTGTCAGGGGAATTAATGACCATCCCATTCTTGAACAGTGCTGGCATTTGGCTGGTGCTTTGATTGAAGACAAATTGCTTTTTTCTGCTTCTTGTTCTTAAAGGCTTTGCACAACTAACAGCCTTTCACTTGCAGCCAGTGTTTGGGGCACAGGAATGTCTGAAGATTATCACATCTGTGTTCCATATTATGTAAACAACTGCTAGAAAACTCACAGTGCCTCTGCTGTCTTCTTAAAAATACAGCTTTGAGCCTGCAGAGCAGGGCAGAAGATTTTTCCATGGGTATAAATTTATGAGGAAAAGAAAAATGTAAAATTTGTCAAATAAACTTGTAAATAATTTTCTGTTCTGAAACATGTTCATTTTGAGCTGTATTGATAAAATACAGAAGAATCTAAGGACAAGGAGCCAGCCTAAGTAAAAATGAAAAGCCTTGACTAAAAGGGAGTGTGCAGCCACTCTGTCCCTGAGCATATTAGGAATCAAACACTGACAAAGGGAAACCCTTTAACGCCTCTTACCCCCAGCATCAAGGCAGATTTAACCTACCTCAACCCTATACTAAACAGAATTTGTTTCCCTCTCCATTCTATTGCGGTTATGCTCACAGTTGCCCTGAACAAGGCTAAACCACGTTCACAGACGCTCTGTGCAAGAAGATTACCTGATGCCAGAGGGACTCGTGAGCTACCACAGACTATGAATGAAGCATCCTCTACAGCAAAGTTAACAGGCCCCAATCAAGGCTGACTTTCCTGTACAGGCAGAAAATGGCCTTCAAATGTACCCAAGGTCATGGGTGATGTTGCAGAGGCCTTTCTGTCTGAAACATCTTTCCAAAAGCAGTGCTCTGGCAGATCTCAGGTGTGCTCATGGTATATATTCCATCTGATAATAATACGTGTAGCCCTTTTACTCCTATTACTTCCATTCATACTGTATAAATAAGTAGGAAATATCCTCTAGGAAATAATTGTGTAATAAAAAGAGAAAGAATATCTGCAGTTGTTCTTTTTCCAATCCCTGAATTATTTTAAATTATCAGGACCTTTACATTGTACATATTTCCCTTTCACATTTCTGTTCAAACAATACTTTTCTTGAACGTAGAGCATCCTTACATACCATTAACAACTAGGAACAGGGAAAAATGAGCTTCACAGCATGACATAATAACTAAAGTTACTCACTTCAGATATGTGAATTGCATAGTCTCTCTAAAATACAGAGGAAAATAGTAGAAATTCTTCCTGGACATTCTACAAGTGCAGTAAGGCTCTATAAATACCAGTTGTCATTTTGCAAATACTGGCATGGCTTTAATGGCTAATAAAGAAAGTCACTGAACACCCTGGAACTTGAATCTAAAGGGTTTTGTTGCAAAGTATTCTTTTTTGTGAGAAATGTGGTAGAGGGTAATATATTCATAAATTAAACCAAGAGGTAACAAATTATAAGAAACAGCTTTTTGCAATTTCAGCGGAGTCCTGGCATGAATAGAAGGTTTTAAGCAGGGTTTTCACCTTTTACTACAACACTTGATCTTGTTCACTTTCTTCTGTGCAACTGCAATGTATGTATTTTTCTATTTGCTGTGGTATTTTTACTTGCTTTTACTACTTTTAAAAATTTAGAAGAGTAAGATTTACATATAAGCTACTTGAGCATTCTAACATGATTTGAGGGTAGTCTTAGCATTAACACTACTTTGAAGACCTACAAAGTGGTTGAAGGGTGTAAATGGTCCTTCACATACTCAGACTCAAAACAGTTGAAGAATTTCTTTACATCACCGTTTATTTGCAAAAAGAAATCTTCAAACACAGAAGACTTTCATTCATCATCTCATAGTTGTTATTTAAAGACAGATAGAAGCTACAAAAGTTATAGCATTAAAAACTAATCTGTATATTTAATTTTTTTCAGTTTCACTTTTTAGAATAATTAAGGAGACTTTAAGCAAAGCCCATATAATTATTCAATTAAGATCCTCAAAAGGCCCTTTATCCTCCCTAAACATCCAAGAAAATATAAAGAAGCACAATAAGTAGATTGCATCCTTGCTAGCTATTATGAGTTGTATTACACTAGACCTGGATTGAAGTCACCCACACTGAGCAATCATTTCCTCTCTATGCCCAAAACACAAGTGAAACCTGCAGGTTAACCCTGAGGTTTTAAATTCCAAATATACACATAAAATTATGTCACTTTAAACAACTATTCAATGTTTTTCCTCTCTCTATTCAGCTTAATTAATCTCTTACCTGCTCCAACAGAATAAAAAAAAAATGTGGGGAGATTTCCATGAAATAACTTATTTCAGCATTCTCCCGATATTTCACATCTGTCCATGTTTTCAAGGCAACTGCACTACAGGAGAAATATATAATCAAAGATCAGTTGGGGTAGAGACAGACTTATGCAGAAGCTGAAGCAAATTCTTAAAAATGAGCCCTTGATAATGTGATCAGGAGTGTCTGCATTGCATTAGCAATTCACATGTCTACCTGTACAGGTAAGCTGTGGCCTGATTGGATATTCCAATCATCCAGATCATTCAATTAATTCTTGGAGAGCAGTATACATCCCATTTTGTGTGTATGCTTAGGAGTTTTTTTCTATAGAAGACATGGGGGGAAGGAATCTGAACCTCACATTAGTATAATGCCAAGGTACAACCAAGGTATACTGCTTGACCTGAGAACTGGAAAGTAGTCCAGGGCTCCATTGTTTACCATGACTGAAGGCGTTTTTCAGGACTTTATGACATCTACTTTCAATGGGTAAAGGCTACAGTAATGACATTATCACCTTGTATAAAATCTCAAACTCTGAAGTCTTTTAGAATATCAGTGTTGAATGCATTTGCAGTTGTCATTGTTTCTCACAAAAAGCACTAGTAAATGGAAGTCCTAGTTGTTTTGAAACAGCTTGTCTTAAACTCTGCCTGCACTCACTTTTGAAGCCTGTCATGTTTGCATATCTTGCTAGAGAAGAAAAGGAAGGAAAATTCTATGCTTAGAAGTGATTTATTTTATATAATTATGAAAGAAGAACATCTACAGAATAAACATGAAGTCCAGCATCGACCATGATATAGGTGTAAGTTATCAATTAGAACATTCTGTTCCCTTTCAATTTTGATCACTAACTAACTAAAATTAAAGATAATAATATTTCTTGTGAATTCCTTCTAAGAGATAGTTTTCTGGTCAAATACAGGACTGGATTTCCTGAAGTTTAAGTAGGAGTCGGACAAATCCATATGAGGTCACAGCATCTCCAAGTCTCAAAGTAAGATGAGGGTAAGAAAGCTTTCCTGTTCCAAAACATTACTGTGAACCTACATCCTTGTTTGGAAAGTGATGGTAAAGAAGATAATGCCCTATGAGTATATATAATAAATTATTAAATATATAATAAATTATTTTTCTTTCCAGTTGAGGTTATTTTATAAATGTGTATGTAAGAATCCTAGTATTCCCTAGAATTTTAGAAAGTTACAAATTGTGGGTTGTTTCTACAACTGGAAAAGATCATTCAAAGAGCTCCAGTTAAAATGTTAGTGCAAATGTCTCTACTCTCTAATTATTATGTGAACTCTGGCAAACATTTCCTTTTCTACCCAAAGAATAAAACTCAATCCAATAAGATTTAAGAAAGACAAGCCCAATACTCTTATCACCTTGAACTAATGTGACATTTATCTAAAGCGTTTTTTATATGTCTACAGGAACAGTATTTTTAACTAAATTTTAACTTTTTTCTTTTTTTTATTTTTTTAATTAAGGGTTTCCTTACTATTGTTTTGGCTGACAATAAATGATCATTGCATTATACCTAGATTGCTGCACATTTGTAACCTCCCTCACCCTCCACCAAAACACAATGAGAAGAAAATGAAAAAGTTTTATTCTTCACTTTAGTAGTAGTCACACAAAGATAAGCCCATACATTTGTAATAAATTTCATAAATGCCTGTAAATAGACCTTTTTTAACACATCTATTGCTTCAAAAGTCATGCTTTCTATTTTAGGAGGAGAGGGGCTCAGTGCATTCTTTTCCATAACATACCTTGGTGATCTTTTCTTTCCCTCTTGTATTATCTCTGCTCATTGGACAAGAGTATGAATGACCCAGTGACGGAGTATAATAATTAGAGTATGGTATAAAAAGGCAAGCAGAACCCAGGGACACTCCACTTGTGCTGCTGCAAAAATACAACAAGCTTCTGGTGCAGCCCAACACCATCGGTCTTCCAGTCAATGCAAGAACTGATTCTTTCTCTTTGGCCACTAGATTAATTCATTTGTTCAAATATTACCAATTAACTTTGTGACATCCTCCATTACTTATATTTCCCTCCTATATTCACCTATTTTTTCTTCTTGCCTGTGCCTTGCTTTTCAGGTGCCCAGCAGTACTCAACACCCTTCTATGTTATCTGTTTTCCTCCTTCTGACATCTCCTGCTCACATTCTTTTTTTCTATGTTTGAATTTCCACTTCAAAAATGTACCCACATAGTACAAACAAAGGATACAAGCTATATTTTTACAGGCAGACTTTAAAAAAATAGAATGATAATAAGATTTAAAATAGTCAAACCATAGTGCCAATTGCAAGGCACTATCATTGCATATTTCATTCTCTTATCCACCCTGCATGAACTTACAGTGTTATACGCAAAATCAGACTGTCAGCTGTCCCTTGTTTGTCTAAGAAGTGTCCACTGACTATATCTAGCGCTGTATAAGTGCAAACAATTAAAAAGCTAGGATTTCTGCCTTGAAGATTGTATGGTGAGGAAAGAACAGAAATGAAAGCAAGATGAGGGGGAGAAGAAGGAAAAACAAGCATTAAAGACACAGGGAAAATATGAGACATGTTTTAGTGGCAGCTGAATAGTACTGGTAGTACTTTGAAACAAGAATAAATGGGGGAGTAAATAGACCTAGCTGGAAGTCTGCACTGGAAAGAAAGAGAAGGAAGTGGATTTTGCAGGAAGAGACTGATGATGTCCTAAGTGTTTTATGACTATGGACTATGAAGTTTAAAGAGGATTTTCTACAATAACATAACTCCCAGCTGGGCCAATTTTCTAAATTCATGAAGGACATTCCTGTCAGTTTGATTGTGTTGGTCTCAGTGAAAGCTTTTTTCATCAAAACATCCCCCACTTTACTACCCGCCCCCCCACCAGAAACCATGACCACTAAAAAAAGGCTATGAATATTTCAAAGAACTGAATGGCATGGATGGATTAATATTTTAATTCAAGTTATGCTTGCCTTTTATCGAGATGTAACTTTGAACACAACAAATTCTGTTTAAAGAACCAAAGGCTTTCATATTCTATATTTTGCATCCTTTTTAATTATTTATTTTAAGTTCTTTCTAAACACTGGAATGTTTATGGACGTAGCCAATGGCATGCCAAAAGCAGAGAACAGAACTAAGATTGTATCCAGTCTACTCCTCTGATAAATTTTCAATCTAAAACAAAGAAGAAATCTGTTTTCCATTGCCTACTGTAAACATTTGTGCCATAACTTTCTTTACTTCAATTGACAGATCCATAAAAAGAGCACCGTACAGTATTTACCAGAAAAAAATGTGAAGAAATATTTTCTGAGACCGGCAGCAGGCGGCAGCTGAATTATAGCAGTCTAGCCAGTGAATGCTACTGGGAGTGTTCACATGACTAGAATTCAGCAAGACTGAGTGATTCACTCACCTCCTTCTGTGACATGATCACATTTATTTCAAGGAATTCATTGATAATAAAGTGCAGACATGTCATCATAAAAAACCAAAACAAACTGAAAAGGCTACCAGCCAACAAAGACTCTGCACTTCAAATCAATTTGGACACAGAGCTAAAACCTCCTAAACTTAACTAAGGCAAAATTGAAGTATAGGGGCATGAATTTTGCATTTCTACCACGGAAAATTAATATTTCTGATAATAACCTTAGTAAGTCTATCAGTTTTTACTGGGTTCACTTCATTACATCATATTGGGTTCAGTTTGTTCAAGTCATTCATTGGTATCCTGGGCTGCATTAGACAAAGTATTGCCAGCAGGTTGAGGGGCATGATCCTTTTCCTCTACTCAGCACTGGTGAGACATGACTGGAGTGCTGGGCCCAGTCCTGGGCTCCTCAGTACAAGAGAGACATGGACATACTGGAGAGAGTCCAATGAAGGGCCACAAGGATGATTAAGGGACTAGAGCACCTCTCCTGTGAGGAATGGCTTAGGAGAGCTTGGACTGTTCAGCCTGGAGAAGAGAAGGCTCAGGGGGGATCTCATCAATGTATATAAATACCTGAAGGTAGGGTGCAAAGAGGACAGAGCCAGGCTCTTTTCAGTGGTACCCAGTGACAGGACCAGAGGCAATGGGCACAACCTGAAACACAGGAGGTTCTCGCTGAACATCAGGAAACACTTTTTCACTGTGAGGGTGACTGACCACTGGCACAGGTTGCCCAGGGAGGTTGTGGAGTCTCCATCCTTGGAGGTATTCAAAAGCCATTTGGACATGATCCTGGGCAACCAGCTCTAGGTGGCCCTGCTTCAGTAGGGGGGTTGGACCAGATGACTTCCAGAGGTTTATTCCAACCTCAGCCATTCTATGATTTTGGGATTACATCCTGTACCAGTGGTATCAACCTAATCCCACTTATCCAAAAATCATTTTGTATTTCCTATACTTTCTCACCCGTGCCTCTCTGTCCTGCTCTACATGGCTACACACACTCTTATATCAAATGCCCTCTCATAAGGCAATGCCCATAATGTAGTATCTACAGAAAATAGAGGGCTAGCATTCAACAGTTAACAAAGGTTAGTGAGCAAGGAAGCCAAGACTTTATATTTTGTTTCTTCAAGGAAAAAAAAAATAATCCTTCTCCTTCACCTTTTATTTTTCTTGTACTATCAATATGTGAGCCGCTCAAGGTGCAGAGGATATACCTTGAGGTTACATGTCTATTTTATTTGAACAATAGTTAGTATTTTGGCAACCTCCCATAATTTAGACACTACTATGTCAACGAGTTTACAATGAGAAAAAGTTCAGAATATGGTAAAAAAAAGCTATCAGCTGTCACCCTGGGTTTGGAGGGTTTTTTCTCATTTTAAAAAATATCACATTATGCTAGCAATATGAAATACATACTGTCTCATGCTAATGAGAGTTATGGTGAAATTGAGGCCTCACTAGTTATAATTTGGAAAGTAGAGCAAAGCAAAATAGTTCAGCTAACAATAGAATCTGTCTCAAACTTTTGGCCTATCTTTGAAGTTGAAACAATAATAAGCTTATGATAAAACAGCAACATTCTTGCAATATTCAGGATTGCTATTGAGGCAGGATATTCTAAAGTGGCTGTGGTAAACATTGCATCTCTGCCAGTCATTGATGTTCCAAAGATTTTCCCTTTGAAGATCACAGAATCACAGAATGTCTGAGGTTGGAAGGGACCTCTGGAGGTCATCTGGTCAAATCCTTCTTGCTCAGGCATGTCTACTTACAGCCAGTTGCCCAGGACCATGTCCAGATGGCTTTTGGATATTTCCAGGGATGGAGATTCCACAACCTCCCTGGGCAACCTCTTGTTCCCTGTAGAAGCACAACAACGAACCTCGTAAATTCCAAGACTTACTCAGTCTCTTCTCTCCCATGTTATATACTTTCCTCCTTTTCTTAAGTTGCAAGATTCTATTAAAAAATGTATATTTTCCTCTTTTTCAACCCAAATGCTTACTTGAGGTACAGGTAATGACTGGAGATAAATGTGAAGCAGCATAGACCTCAACAGAGCTGTGGAAATCTGTCAGCAAAGAAGTTTCTGATTGTACTTTTGAGAGCAAGAATTATACTATCACTACATTGTATTTCATTTCCTCCTCAACCTTTTTCAACTGTGAAGTCTGTGCTAGATACCACTTTTGTTGTTTAAAAATATATTTCCAAGCTAATTTGATATAGAAAAGCTCCTGTATTAAAGAACATATAGCACTGACTTCTTGTTTGCAACAGTGAATAATAGATATTTTTGCAGCAAAAAGTACTTTTAGGAAAAAAAGTAAGGAAAAAAAGATAAGCAATTTTATCTTACAATGGTAGATTTCCAAACAGTCATATATGCCTGTACACACTTAGCAACCTAAATTGTAACTGATTAATGAATCCTTCGTCTTTTCATGCTTCTTTGCATAGCAACAGAAACATAGATATTCTGGGTTTGCTAGTTGTGACTGTTCTGTTCCACAAAGTATAAAAAAAGGTCCATTTAAGACACCACTGTGGTTAGGCAGTCTGAGAAACAGGGTATTGGAACTTGCTACGTGGTACAAATTAGTGCAGTAAGGTGGGTAGCAATTTGGTTATGGTTTCTTCTGTCTTGTTTTTGTTTTGCTGAGGCCTCACAAGTCATCAGACTCACAGAATAAGATGTTTTGCATATATGGGCCCATGATGGACACATCTGCACATTGGCATATGCAGCAATATGCCCCAGTTATGCCAAACTGTATGACAGAAGAGGGTTTATGGCATTTGAGACTGTCAGGGAATATGCTATCACAAGATATACTCCCCACCTTCAATGCACCATTGCTGCCTTCTTTCTACCCTGGCATAGTCCTCTGGTGAAAACTACAGGCAGGTCCTACAATGGGAGAAATAGTATGCATCTCGTACATCAGTTGGCTTTAGAAATCAGGAAGACTTTTAAGATCCTCACTTTGTTTTGCTGGAAGTTGTTATTTAGAAGTAGAGGGAGTACTTTCTCCCATTGGGCTTTGTTCAAGCTGATTGTAAATTCCAGTGTCAACTTTTTAAATCCAAAGTTGCAATATAACCATTAATATCTGCTATTTGTGTGGAATACCTTGCAACTGGACTGTTCACAGAGTACAGTGCTGACAACATTTTCTATTAGAGCTCTTAATCATAAACTATTGTCTGAAGGTCAGACTACAAAAAATACAGTTATGTTTTCATGGCTTCCTATTCTGTTATAGTTCTTCCTGCACTAATCAGATATTTACTTCACTGCAGAACGCTGAAAGGTCATTTAGAATTAGTGCCGTACTTTGAAGTAGCTCCTCAGCTGCTTCAGTTTATGCAGAATTGGGCATGCTCTCAAGCAGTCACAGCCAGACTTGCCAGCTCTGTTTTCTCCCCCATCAAGAGCCCAATGCAAAGGGCCTTGCCACACCCTTTGGTGTGGAAAAACTTTGTGAGTATTGTTTAGATCCCAAAAGAAGGAGAGTAGAAAGCTTGGCTTAAATATCAGTTGGCCACAGCTGTTATCCATTTATTTCAACAAACTTAATTAAATAATTAATATTGTTGCTACTTGCATACAAATCTTTCTCACCATATTTAGAACAAACACAGGGTGCATTAGCTTTTCCCAGAGTCATTTGAAAATAGGTGAGCAATAACTGCATATGAAAGTGCTCTGACAGTGGAAAGACATTTGAGAAACACAAGGTTTGACATTAGGTTATCAGGTTTATCTTAAATAAACAGTTAAACTGCATTTAAAATTAAATACAAAATGTACAGAACATTTCAGTTTTGCTTGTGTTTTGTTAATTTAGAATAAATAAAGGAATACAATAAATTTCTAATATAATTGGAGTGCAGCCATCTCATTTATATTTCAGATGTAGCACATGAAGATATCAGGTAAAATGCAAAAACCCTGTATTTTCATCTGCATTCCAAGTATTTCCTCCATATTCATCAGAAACCTTTCTTGAATAGCCTGTACTTAAATGATAGACAAGTCTTTAATGTCAATGGGACATGTACATTAAAGTTGACTATGCAAGAGCAAATCATTAAAATCCCCAGGAAAGGGTCTGAGGGTGGCAGTCAATGACAAGTTAACACTGTAACACTTGCAAAACAGCAAATCTCATTCTTGTCTGTTTTAAAAATGGAATGGCGTGTGACACACAGAAGCCAGTAATTTTTCTCTATGCAGCACTCATGAGGCTTCCCCTGGAGAAGTGTGCACAGTTATGCGTGATACTAAGCAGCACATCAGTTGGGAAGGAAGTATAGAGTAGATGACCACAAATGATAATTTCTTTAGGACTTATGAGAAAGTCTTGAAGAAATTGTGTTTGTTTAATCTAGAAGAAAGAAATCTGAGGGAAACATAGCAACTGTCTTTTAGTAAGTAAAATCACACACAAAAAGGCAATGATTAACTGTCCTCCATCTCCACTAGAGGAAGGGCTAGGAGAAATCAGAAGACTGCAATGAAGAATATCTTGGTTTGTGAAGAAAAGCTAACTCTAAAAATAGTGAAAGGCTTGAAAAGACAAGGAAATCGTTAGATCTCCTTCACAGGTTAGACAGGTTTTCAAGGAGGTCTGGGTAGACTTGGTCCTGTCTCCATGCAGGCAGTGGCCTAGGTTGTCACTGAGCTTTCAAACAGCCCTGCATTTCTGTGCTTCTTTGATATCACAAATTCAAAGCAGAAATATAAACCTACATTTCAACTTTTTAAAGAGAACTACATATTGGTTGGTGGAAAAAAAAGGAACTTATCAGAAACAAAATAATATAAATGGGAACACAAACAGTAACTTCAGCTCAAAGAAGTAATAAACTTTGACTCACAAATATAAATTCTATTTTGCAGTATGCAATTTTATCTGTGGTATTTTCTAAAAGAACACATTATCCTTGTGTATTTTGGTTTGAAAAGAAAGAAAAATAAAAAATTATAGAGCAAATAAGCATTTCTGTAGAGTATTTACAAAAATAGCAAATGAACTGTTTTGCCTGAGAATCTCACCATGAAATCTCACAGCCCAAACTGAAACTCTACAGATACAGAACTATGTTAAAGCACTTGCTGTGAAATCCTCTGTAAATGAACCATACCGAAGATATTATGAGTACTTGCCCATCTATAATCCCAAAAGGATTGCAATTGAGGACATATGGAGAAATTGGTTATGCTGTATGTGCTAAATAGTCTTTTCAATGCTTTTCAAACCACTCTTTATGCACATTGTCCTATATCTTTGAATCAGTTGAATAGGGACTTGCTGGAGAAAACATTCCCACAATTAATTTCTTGTTTGTTTGGATATAATAGCGTGTCACAAAACACTCACTGAACATAATTAGCTCCTTTACACTACTAATCTAAACCTCTTTAGTTGAAAATACTGGCTTGCCAGATGGTGAGAAACAACATGATACCGCACCAACTGGCAAGTTTGAGTTGAGGTTCACAGGCCATGGCACAGCAATGGCTGTATATGATGGAAAGGATACAGGAAGCCCCCAAGACTGCCAGTTAGATGGCTTTTGATAAACAAGACACACAGTTCCTGCCTCTCTCACAGTAAAGAGTTACAACAACATGAGGAATGCAGTCGGTTAGGAGGCAAAAGCAAAGGCATCCCATAAAAGAAGAGGGTCAGGTTAGACTGTACTCAGCTCACAGAGGTGGTCATTAGGACACTATCACAGGTTGCTTATTCTTCTCTTTTGCTTTTCCCCACCCTTTCTTCTCTCCCTTCACGCCCCTCCCTGTCCTCTGCCCAGTCTACCACTCTGGTGCTACTATGGACAACCAAGAGAAGAACCACTACATAAAGAATTGTTCACCTAGACATACACAAAACAAAACAAAACACAACACAAAAAAATGGAAAGACACACATTTTCTGCTAGAGTAAACTAGCAGAGACCAACAGAAGAGAATGCATTGCACTGTCTATTTGTTAATCTTCAAGTTTCCACTATGCTTTTTCAACAAAGGAAAAACCTTTCTGTGAGCCATTTGGTTGTCATGCAGCCTCGTAGCTGAGGTTCTGTGCAGTGCTTAAGGGAAGGCAGCTTTAACTGGGGCAGGTGGGGGAACTAAACTATAACTGAAAATCATTATACTTGTTCTGCAAACTAAAACTCCTAGCCAAAGCAGGAAACTGAGCATATGATGTCTTAACCAGATTCTGCAGTCAGAAATTAGAAAATCTAAATCAGGAGAGCTGAGTCAGATTGAAATTTTCTTTGAAAATCCTTCTATCAATATTTTCTGTTTCTGTAAGTTGCATGTTATTTTTTAAGGCAGGTAGGAATAAAACTGCTTCTTTAAGAAAGATAAGACAGATCCATGAGGGAACGGAGAAACCAGCTGCTTCCAAAGGGCAGGTGAGGTGGAAGCCAAGGAAGGCAGCACTGTGGGCAGGGGGTCCTGGTGAGAGTGCTCCAGACCAGCAAGTGCACTCAGGAAACTGGCAAACACAGAAATATAAAAGCCAGCATAAGACCTACATATGCCACCTCCTTTAAACATAACTTTAATCA
The DNA here is from genome assembly GCF_030936135.1 of Gavia stellata. Lineage (NCBI taxonomy): Eukaryota > Metazoa > Chordata > Aves > Gaviiformes > Gaviidae > Gavia > Gavia stellata. The sequence goes on along the minus strand of NC_082597.1, from coordinate 31,374,094 downwards.
CAGATGGAAACCAGCAAACATATTGTTCCAAGCCATTGTGAGTCCTTTAAAACAACTAGAAAAAGAGATCTCAAAGGGTTTCTTTTTATCAATATAATTTCAAAAAATAAGTTCAGAAAAATATACAGTGCAACAAGTTGCCAAAATTCTGAACAGAAAGTCAGCATGGCCCAGGCTTAATTCTGGTGTCCCCAAGAGTTGATGAAGTCTAGGTCTGCACTGCAGTCCATGCAGAGGCACCTTTGCGTCCTTGCCTACAGCTCCACTGCCCACCCACTGCAATGGTGGGGCACCTGTCAGAAACCTGGACCAAATAATGGCCTTACTATGTCTGTCTGTGAAGGGCCTATTACACCTGTGGTGCTATAATCCTAAGAATGATAACAACAATAATAATAATAATAAAAATACAGTTTTGGACAAGGCCAATCTTAATTTTACGTATCAGAAAACTCCAAAGCTCTTTCTAGAGCATTACATTTTGCTAGTAGACAGCAGTATTTCATCTGATTTTCACAGTGACATCATTAAACTCACTTCCACATTTAATCCTTTATCTTTTCCTACTATTTTGTATTCTATCACTGAAAATGGTTTTTCTCCAGCAAACCTGTGGTGAAGAAGAATGTAAATTCTGCAGCAGCAGTAGCAGCAGCAAGTAAATTAAAACATGGAAAGTTTTATGAATTAAATATGAAACCAGCTAATGCAATCAGTTCTGTACTATGTACATTATTTATTTTATTAAATTAATTTGACTCTAGCTCAGTTTCCAGGGTGCTAAGGTTTTCATATCAAAGACACAGCAGGGCACTGTAAGAGAAATGGAAGAGAAGCTGATGGCTTTGGAGCTAAGCAGAGTGCATTTTGGGATCTGAGAAAGGAGACTGCTTGGGATTTTGGCATACACACATTTTGGAAATTTTGGAACATTTGGTAAGCAGGATAATAGCTTACAGTGTTGACATTTAGTCTGTGAGCACTGGGCTACAAAAGTAACACCTCAGAGAAGAGGAGGAGCAATCCACACTTTCTCATGTCATGATTTCAGTCTTTCTGTGAACTAAGACATCACTGCAATGGTCACACGGCATCTCCATTTTGAAATCTCCTTTTGATGTATTATCCCCAAGGGATACTGTAACAGATGGCTATTCAACAAACATGCAGTCTTCCAACCCATAGGCCTTTATCCCCAGCTACACTTTAGAAACCAGTAAGGGAAAGTGTAAAAAATTACTGTCAGCCCTACACCAGCAAGGGTTTTAAAATTCTGCTCCTAAAATAATACAAATCCCCTTCAAATTATTTTTTAAAAGCATTCTACTCAGTACATACTCACCGCTCAAAATTATCTTGCAGCTGACATTTTTTCTCTTCTTTGGAGACTGGCTATTTCTAAAAAAGCTATTTATACAAGTAATCTGCTGACTTTCTATCCATCCTTCTCCCCCAAACACAAACTTTTCAAAATGTATTATATAGAAAATATGAAAGTCCCATTTCCTGTTAAATAATTGTTGCTAATACACTGTTCATATTTCTAATGGGACTATCACAGCATTTCTCCTTCCAAACAAAGAGGTCAGCTTCTTTAAGCAATTTTCAAGGAATTGTAATCAGGATAAAAGGTTTCCCAGCAGGAAACAGACTGGCACAGAAATATTTGAAAAAAAGTCCGCTGTGGGGAATAGAAGCTAAAGAATAGATGGCCACAAGTTAGTACATTTTTAATGTGTAATACGTATGAAGGTACTTATTTCTAAAGAATAAGGATCATTTTCTGTGACACAGCGTGTAGAGTATTTAAACACTCTTCAGAGAAATGCATCAATGACGTATGTTTTCTGGGATTCTGGATAGTTATTTATGGAGATTTGTATAAATTTATCCCAATATATGATACAGAAGTGCATTTCTTTTATGATCAATTAAACAGAAAGTTTCTTGAAGAGGACAATGACTTTATATTTTTACAGCACATAGTACAGCAATGACATAAACATACATTGCTCAATCTGACAGAATTAAAAGTGCGTGGATAAAGTGAAGGAGCTAGCTGTAAGATGTTTGTCAAGCATGAGAACAGCATCACACTGGAACTATGTCAGATTGTCTTGAAAACATGACTTGAAAGCTGTCTGAAAAATCACAGACAAACTGTATTAGTGTATGGCAGCATGTCCCAGTAGGGGAGGGTGCTAATGGAACCAGGAAAGGTTTCTGCGGGATGGTCCTCTGGCTCCTGCTGCTGGGAACCTCAGTGACGTTCTTGAGGAGAACTGAGGACCTCTGCTTTGTACAAACACTGACTGCCATTCTCTTTACACTCCTTCATTGTAATAACATCATCCGTAATTGCTTGTTTATATATCATTTATGTACTTTTATAATAATTCCTTAATAAATAATGGTAACAATAATTATCCAGTGAAAATAAATCATGTCCCCGATTAGAACATTCCTCCAAAATAATAGCCAAGATTCTAACCAAGGAGGAGCCCCTCAATTTACTGCTGAGAATATGGAAAATTATCAAACCTGAGATCAAAGGACATCTGATATTTTAAAAGGTCTGCCCTTCAAAAAGAAAAGGGGAAGCTGTCAGCCGCAACTGGCAGGCACAGGCTGAAAAAAAGCATCTGCATAGAGTGGAGAAATGGAAAGCACTTAAAAATTACTGAGAAATCCTAAGAACAGTTAGAGCAGGATTCATGCATATCTCTGTATTTTGGCTGCTGTGGTGCTAACAGTAAAAACTGACAAATTGTTACTAATAAAACCTAGTTAGTTAAGAAGAAGCTGCTTCTGTGTCCCCACAACTACTATCAGTCTGGTGCCAAATGACAAGGGTGAACTCAAGGGACTGAAAGATAATTTTGAGTCTATATCTCAGTTGGGGGATCTGGGCGCTTACTATTTCAAGGCAAGTCTAGGATACTCAAAAGCCCATTCTTATGGCTATGGGTCTATAGACCTCAAAGAAACTGTAACACTTCCCACACTGGATGATCAGGAGACCAGGAGTACTGGGATGCCCTGCATTCCAGCCACAACCTCAGGACACGGCACATCTAAAAACCCAAAGAGTCATGATTAAAATCAGCTCTCAAACTACTTTGTGCTTTTTGATTATAAAGAATTCTCAGGTGTGTTTGGTGTTTATAAAAGATGGCAGAGGCCTTGAACCAAAGTTTTGTGATCCAAACTACACATTGGTATTAGAATTCATGCCTAATATCAGTTATTGCATGTTTTATAAAGCATAGAAGATGTGTAGAGTTTATAAAAGATGCCATCATCTTAATTTTTTGTTTACTATTTCATTCTTTCCTAGTTAAAAAACCAGATGCTGGTTTTGTAACGCTGAGCATAAAATAACATAATTTGATCAGGAGTCTGAACAGACAAGGCAAAAATTTTGCCAGAGTGAAAAGAGAACCCAAGGCATAGGGTTAGGAGGCATAGCAGTACAGAGGAAGGAACAAAATAAAATACTGGAGGTGCACAACTCTGAAAAGCAGAGATAACTAGAGCTCAGAAGCATGCAGCAAGAGCAGAGATGGTACAGAGAATTTTGCGCTGAAAGATGAGGAGCTCTGACTTAGTGAAAGGAAAAAACACAGACAAATGGAGATCAAGAGTATTGATTCCATTTGATGCAGATTTCAGCTATTATTTTATAGTATTTGTTAAACCATAGCAGTATATTCTTTACTGGACTCAGGATAAGATTCCTGGCCTTTGACACTTACAATTATAGAAAAGGTTAACCGTGACTGAGACTGCAAACAATATTGACTGAATGAGTTCCGTTAAGTTTTGCAAGGGCAAATGGATAGTTCAGAGCCCTGCATAATGTAGCAAAATGGGCCAAATATAAGAAAATGTGAATCCAGCCTTAAAATTGCATCACATTTCCTCTGAAAAGCAAGATAAATACTTCCTGAGAATAACCAGGGAAGTGGTAATATGGGAAGGAATATAGAATTTGTTTCTGTTAGAAAATTATATTGAGTTTACCTGAAATGCGACAATGCCAATACAATTTTGCAATTTTCAGTGTACATAAATATCCCCCCCTTGCAGCACTTAACAGGGAGGGATCTTTCCTACTTAGCTTTAGTATAAGAACTGCTAGAAAACGGGCTGCAGGTGTAAACAGCTTGCCAGTGAAAAGGCTGATAGTGCCATAGAGACGGGATTCCTCTCATCTGATGGGAGCTGTCTAACCTATATTAGTCACTGAGTGTCTCCACTTCTGGAGGATGATTCACCCACCCATCTAAAATCCCTGTTTTTTGATGGGATGAATCACCTTCTAGAGGTGTCATAGGTGAAAAGGGGATCCTAGATGACTAGTTGAACTTAGTGCTCAACCTCTAAACAGCCAAAGTAATGTAAGATAGCCAAAGCAGAAGCCTGTGACACCTATACATTATAAATTATAAATTATAAATAATAAATTGGGGTATAATTAATATCGTTTGCCTTGAACCCAAAAGTAATCCAACTAAAATAGTGTAACCAGCAACAGTATGTAAGTCTTTTGTGACTCTGTGAATGCACAGCCAGACACAACGTGCATGCATTTTACATAAGTATATGAGCAATGTGACTACCAAAGGGCCAAACAGTGGACATAGGGCATAGAAGATACTCAAGTGATGCTAGACAGAACAAAATAAGAGCAAAGAACTGCAAATAGGAATCCTGCTGAATACACAAGAAAGACGAATGGCAAAATCAAAAGTAAGACAAGCATGATGGAATCTCCCTTTTGGGAGCAGGATAAATAGCATAAAAACATCAAGCACAAGGAGAAAAGATGGAGAAGAAGGAAGACAAGCCCACTAAGTAAGCGTAAGTTTAAATACTAACAGTTTTGTATACTTAGTGCTGATGATTAATAATGTGTAAAAATGAACAATTAGCATGAAGTGTGTTGTTAATTAATGAGTTTAGTAAAGTTTTGTTTTAAAGTTTAAAAATGACCTGATATGTCAGTCTTAAAAATACATTACAGAGATCTCTAATTCCCTGAAGAATATGGACATAGACATCTATATTTGAATCTGGATATATATTCAGTTGCAGCAGTAATACGCATTATGCTAGATGACTAACTAAACTAAATGCTCAAGTTCTTAACACCAAAAGTTGCATACAGGCTTACCTTACTGAAAGACTTGACATTTTTTTAAATATCAATATATCAGTATAAGTATTCAAAACACTTTCAAACTCACAGTCTAAGATATGACACCTTCCTTACCCTTGTAATTTTCATACATTAGGAGTGGTAGCAGTCAGATTAGATCTGTGTATAAAATTTCACTCTTCCAAAAGTAACCATAGAATCATAGCACATCCTCAGCTGGAAGGGACCCATGAGGATCATCGAGTCCAACTCCTGACTCCACACAGGGCAATCTCAAAGTTAAACCACATATCTAAGGGCATTGTCCAAACACTTCTTGATCACCAGCGGGATTGGGGCCATGACCACTTTCTTTGGGAGAGTGTTCCAGTGCTTGGCCACCCTCCTAGTGAAGAACTTTTTCCTAATACCCAATCTGAACTTCACCTGATGCAGCTTTAAGCCATTTCCTCACACCCTATCACTGAACACCAGAGAGAAGAGATCAGCACCTTCCTCCACTCCCCTTCATGAGGAAGGTGTAGACAGCAATGAGGTCACCCTTCAGTCTCCTCTTCTCTAAGACGAACGAACCAAATATATCCTCAGCTGCTCCTCATAAGTCATGTCCTCTAGTCTTTTCATCATCTTCGTTGCCCTCCTTTGGACACATTCTAATATTTTTATATCCTTCTTATATAGTGGAGCCCAAAACTGCACACAATACTCAAGGTGATACCGTACCAGTAACAGTGTAAACCAGACGCTGCATAAAATACCATTGATGTGAATTTGCAAATATAAAAAAATGTTAAGGTTGAAAAACATGACTAAAAATTATTCCTAAAAGTAGATAATTTTTACAAGGCTGTATCTCTCATAGACACTTTTTCCAATGTAAGCTATTGAGTCTTTTTATTCGTGTAAGAAAGAGGACAAATGTTTAGAAGCTTGCTAAACAGGATGGAGAAAATGAATGTAAGGTGTACTTCTCCTTGGAAACCTCATCTTACTCAAAGGTGTAAGCAAATCTGGACAAAACTGGTAAATTGCAAACATCTGCAAACTTAATTGAGTTTGGAAAAATCTCAAAAAAATCTCAGAAGGGATTCACACAGTCCTAAATAAAATGTCTTTTCTATCAGAAATTACTTATTCTGATATTTATAGCTAAAATATATGTAAATTAACAATATTATAATAAAATTTAAAATGCTGCTATAAGATCTTTCTTTTAAAACTTTTAGAAGACAAACAAAAAGCAAAAAATTGGATATGTAATGTGATATTTTACTAAAATATTACTACTACATATTTCCAAATAACAGAATTTTTGCAAAGCTTCTTAATATTTGTATCAAGCAACACTGCCTCTTTCATGTTTCCATTCTGCTAGGAAACTTACTTTTTAATTCTAAATTGCATTTAAATAGGAAACATTTTCTAATATATGCAAATCCAGCATTATCACACTGTGAGTTGTTAAATAATGTTTCAGTAGATCTTGTAAAACTGTAGCAATGGCAGCATAAACCTCTTCTATACAACTGAGATAAATAAATCTCTGGAGAAGGCAGAATATTCTTTTCTATTGCTGTAAATATGGAAGTGTATTAAACTTCTGAACTGAGATTTGTTTTAGGAAAATGCTAAGTGCCTACTTTCACTATCAGCTAAGATAAAGGTTTAGAATGAATCATGTGCACTTTAAACAGTACTGACAAGAACAATGTATTATTAAGCATTGAACTCTGCCATGGCAAATAATATTTATCTGACAAAATATAACTAGTGACTGACATTTTCTATATTAATGTCATGTTTCATCATTTTAGAAAATGTATTTTCTTAATTTCTACAGAGTGCCCAAGGTGTATGAAGTTTTAGCAGATGTGTGAACACACTCTCTGTTCTGAGTATCTCACAGACTGACTCACATTGCAGAATATAACACTTGGGGAGTCAAATATAAGTGATGCAAAAAAGGGGAAATTAAAAAGCAGTATAAATATGTGTAATGTAAAGTCATGATGTAAATCCAAAAAAGTGACTCTTAAGAGACAACTTAGTGGAACAAACTGAGAACCACAGGCAATATTTGAAAATTAGCTGACAAGCCCCCTGAACCTCTAACAGCCCAGACTGAATTCCTAATCTCAAGATTTGAGAACTGCTACTTCCATTCGAAAGAATAAGTGTTCCTCAAGGGACAGTTAGACAACAAAGTTCCCTTTTTTCCTGTGGTTCAAGAAATGTGACTGAAAACTGGCTGTGCTTCCATTTCAGCAATTCAAAGCACTGAAAGAAAAAAGATTCAGAAAGCTGCTTACTAATAAAAAAAGTCAGCTAATGCAATTCATATGATTTAACAGAGAACCTGAGATTGATCTCTGTTAAAAAGACAAGAAATATATGAAGTTCATTGTAAAAAATATATTTTCTTTTGTTCCTGGAAATAACGAAGGGAGAAAAAAGTGAAGGAAAGGACACAGAAACACAGGGAAGAAAGTAGAATGTGGGTTAGTTTTTTTATAAATGCAGAACTTAAGAGTTGGTCTTAGGTTCAGAGTTCACCAGACTTCAATATATGTCCTGATTTTCTTTGGAGGATTCATGAATGGAAAGAATCAGATATGAAGCATTACTGAAAGTTAGACCCCTTATTAAGTGCCTTCTTACAAATACAGGTTTAAATGCACATCTTACCTCACCTCTCCTTTATTTATAAAATATTTTTGTGCAATATTTTTTTAAAATGGCATTTTTGAGCTTTTGGGTAAGCATTCTCAAGCACTTTTGGTTTATGAAGATTTCCATCCCTGCTACAAAAATAGTACATATACATTTCAGATGAACTGCTGACCACAGTGTTTGCCTTGGGACAGTCTATTAGCCTGCACTTGAAAACAAACACTAGGAATTTGATAAACATGTCAGAAAAAACAAGAGTGAAATCGTTAAATATATAGATATCTATATATCTAGATTAATGCAGAGGAAAAGTACTAATTAGTTGTCAAGTGTCAGCTCCACAAATAGGTATAGAACACGCATTAGCAGTGCCAAATCTATATGGAGTCTATACTCCCTAGAGCATAAAGAAATTGCCACATTCAGTAATGGAAAAGAATTCAATATCCGCAGTGCTTTACTTCTTTGTCTTCTCTGCTGAGACGGTTGAGAGCGCAACACAATGCTAGTTTTATATTTTTGGTGATCTTGAAAGTTTTATATGGACTAAGTTGAGAGAGCAGGGGTTATTTAAACAAGAAAATATCTTCAGCATGAAACGTCTTGCAATCATATAATCTTTTACATCTTTTATACATGAGAAAAATGTTTTAAAACTTACTATGTCTCTCACATAGTTTTTGATGGTTTTGTCTGTTTGCTTGTTTTCCCACAGTGAAATCCCTTGCACACATTTTCACAATCCTTTCAACATACCTTCTATCATTACACTAGCTGAAATGTCTGTCTTTGTGCTGTTACTAAATATGCAGTCCTGAAGGGCTGCTGCAAGTGCCTACTCATACACACTGCAGTACATTGAACTCAGTCAGGATATTCTTTCAAGGGCTTTGAAATACCTTGAAATAGAGAAGGTATTATAGAAAAGCAAATTCTTTTCTATTTCATCCATGTAAACAGAAATCTATGGTGTCTTCTGCTATGAACTAACAAAGGCTGCTGGGTGTGACAGATGAAATGCCTTTCAGGAGACCCATCATGAGAGTGAATACTTTCAAATGTATCTAGGGTTGCTCAGATGCTCAGGAAAAAAGTGGCCATGAGTATTCATACAGCATATTTCAAAAAAAGAAGAAAGTTAGAATGAGTAAGACATCAAACTAGATGAGATTGCACATGGCCTGAAAGACACTTTTGTACTTAATATCAAACAATTCTGTAATCTTTACCTCAGTGTGTGACTAAGTGTGAAAGAGTGTATACTGATAGGACTGAATTAGGGGTAAAAATATAACAAAAAGCCATAAATAAACTGCAAAAATTTATATTGGATTTGTTTTTAATAATGACAAATAAACTTTTGAAAATAATTTAAAAAAGCTTTTATCGTAAGAGGCTATCAGTGAGTTTTATTCAGGTAGCTTAATATAAGTTGTTATTAGCAAATATATTTTTCCCTTTGTATAACTGGATTAGCAATGCCACACTAAGTGTATTTCTGGTTAATTACCCAGAACACAAAGGGACTTTTGGTTTACTGTTTCATGCTTGATATTGTACCTATAATCAACTAAAACAACAACTGCAAATGTATTTGCAATTTGCCCGCTGTTTTCATTTTTAGCTTGCAATGCACAGAGGCTGTGAATTGTAACGAACAGTTCAGAAACTATGAGCATTTCTGACGTACACAACTGGAAGGATGCTAGGGAATGTATTCCACTTGTGGTATGTAATCCTTTTTCTTACTGTAAAAACATTGTGAGTTTTAGAATTAGCCCTAAGGAGTGGGAGATATTCCTCACTGGCAAAGTGCTACCTCTGACTACGGTAGTTTAAAATTGGGTTCTTCCTATGCAAACAGGAAGATTAGTTCTTCATCTATGTATTTAGCATTTATGTGCCACAGATCAACATCAGAATAACAGAGGAAACCTTTAAATATCAAGCACGAACAAGATTCTTCTGGTGCGTGATTGTGTGACAAAGATAGGATCCCTTTCTCTGAAGACTCTGCCAGCCCTGGGCAGATGGAGCGCGGCAGGGGCTGGAGAAAGGCATGGCAGGGTGAGCTGTGTGCCATCCCTTGCTGGGGAGAGTCTGTGGTGCTATAAGCCTGCAGCATAGCGTCAACAGGAAAAACATGCTGGGGGATGAAGTCCTGACCTCACTGAACTCTCTGGCAAAACTCCCAGTTAGTCCCACAGAAACAAGATTTTTCCAAAGTTTTTACTTCTTTAACATACTGTAAAAACTGGACACAAGAGGAACCCATTCTAGCTTACAAAAGGATTTTTTTTTTCCTGACTTAGGGAATAAAGCTATTGCAAATATCCCAGACCTCAAAGGAGGTAATAAATTATTTTTAAAAGTGGAATATATCTTTATATCTATATAGGATAGAAAAATGCAATGCCAAATTCTCTAAGAGTTTGCCCAACGTCATTAGTACACTGTTGCTGAAAGTCCACTTAATGCTGGAGCTTAATTTGCACTTTTACTGAAATTTCAGGATGATGAAAATACTGTGAAAAAGACATATCTTTTGTCCAGTTCCAAATTTAATGGAAAGCAAATCCTGAGTTTTCCTTTGTTTGAAGATAAGTCATGAAATCTAAAGCTACCAGTCATTAATGCTATGTAACACTCATTCTGAAAAAAGTTTAAATTAGTCTCCAGAAAGCTGGCACCATTCCATTTTAAAGACACAATTTAATTTTTTATTTCAAAACCTATAAGCAGCATCTCTGTATTCTTTTTTCATATGAAACTTTGATAGTTTTACTCCCTTATGAATCTCATTTTAAAATACGTGCATTTAAATGACGATCGGGACTTTCTCTAGAGAGCTAGGAAGAAAGGCTTTAAAGTGGAATTCTGACAGAAGAATAAACTCAATTTTTTTTGTTCCAGATATCACTGATATCTCCTACTGTCTCTACTGGTAGACAGAACTATTTCTCCTTAGATTACACAGTGTTCTTTTCAGAAAAAGCACCTAGCCATTCTGACATAAAAAGTCTCGGAAGAGTAATCAAAACCCATTTTTATCATATGTGTCAATGCTTTGTTTCACCTAAAGGTGTTATACTGCTATTAGTTTTGTATCATTAGTGTTTGTTTCTGCAGCAAGACACTATCAAGAGCACAAGATCATAATGATCAATAATGAAACCATCATGTGCTACAGAAGGCAGCATATTATTAAGTCCTGTTAAAAAAGGAATTAAAGTTGAATTACACAGAGGAGTATAATGTTGATGTTTACTAAGTTTATTCTACTTAGATATTTCACAGAATCACAGAATCACAGAACCACTAAGGTTGGAAAAGACCTGTAAGATCATCAAGTCCAACCATCAACCAACAAACACCACCATGCCCATTAAACCATGTCCCACAATGCCTCGTCCACACGTTTCTTGAACACCTCCAGGGATGGTGACTCCACCACTTCCCTGGGCAGCTTATTCCAGTGTCTCACCACTCTCTCAGTAAAGAACTTTTTCCTAATATCCAGCCTGAACCTCCCCTGGCGCAACTTGAGGCCATTTCCTCTTGTCCTGTCGCTAGTCACTTGGGAGAAGAGGCCAACACCCACCACTCTGCAACCTCTTTTCAGGTAATTGTAGAGAGCGATGAGGTCTCCCCTCAGCCTCCTCTTCTCCAGACTGAACAACCCCAGTTCCCTCAGCCGCTCCTCAGAAGACTTGTGCTCCAGACCCCTCACCAGCTTCGTCGCCCTTCTCTGGACACGCTCCAGCACCTCAGTGTCCTTCTTGTAGTGAGGGGCCCAAAACTGAACACAGTATTCGAGGTGCGGCCTCACCAGCGATGAGTACAGGGGCACGATCACCTCCCTACTCCTGCTGGCCACACTATTTCTGATACAGGCCAGGATGCCATTGGCCTTCTTGGCCACTTGGGCACACTGCTGGCTCATCTTCAGCCAGCTGCCTACCAGCACCCCCAGGTCCTTTTCTGCTGGGCAGCTTTCCAACCACTCATCCCCAAGCCTGTAGCATTGCATGGGGTTGTTGTGACCCAAGTGCGGGACCCGGCACTTGGCCTTGTTGAACCTCATACAATCGGCCCTTGGCCCATCCATCCAGCCTGTCCAGATCCCTCTGCAGAGCATTCCGACCCTCAAGCAGATCAAAACTTCCACCCAACTTGGTGTCCTCTAGAGACTTGCTGAGGGAGCACTCGATCCCCTCATCCAGATCATCGATAAATACATTAAACAAGACCAGCCCCAAAACTGAGCCCTGGCGGACTCCGCTTGTGACCAGCCGCCAACTGGATTTCACCCCATTCACCACAACTCTCTGTGCTCGGCCATCCAGCCAGTTTTTTACCCAGCAAAGAATGCACCTGTCTAAGCCACGAGCCGCCAGCTTCTCCAGGAGAATACTAGGGGAGACAGTGTCGAGTTGGAAGAATTTGTTCACTGGGTTTTTTTAGATGGTAGGTGTACTAGTTCTTTAATTATGTATAATAAAGTCAAGTCAGATTTTCAACAGATCAGTCATCCCCTTTAAATCTTGGATTGTGCTAAAATACTATGTCTGCTAAGACCTCACATATTTTGACAAGAAAGACAAAAATTCAGATTTGCAAAAGTAGAAGAGTTTTTATGTCTTTCTTTCTGAGTTTATAAACAAGAGATGCTTTATAACTGGACCTACCTGCAGATAACAGTACTCAAGGAATATTTGCTGTTTGTTTAACAATTACTTCATAACTTATCATCTGTCTAGCTTATTTGAACTTTTCTGCCTCTGTAGAACTTATCACAGTAAAAGATTCAAAATTCCAATTATTTTCTGATTTTTTTATTTATGTTTTAATTCTTTTTTATTTTTTTGAAATCTTTGTGCAAAAACTCATTGAATAAGGTAAGTGGATGTGCTCTTTTCCTGTGTAACCCTGTTAATATATTAGATTTCTTCAGAATACCAAGATATCCTCTTAAGAAACATAGATTTATGCTAGTAGGATAAAAACTAGCTGTGGAGGTTAAGTTTGGTTTCACAGGATTTGTTTCTCAGGTTATAATTTCAAAGGCCCAATGTGCTGTTTGGGCCAGAGCTGGTTTTGATGGATAAAACCCTAATACCTTGAGACATAGCAAAAAGGGTAAAGCTAAGGTTATTGTGTTGTTCTGGTTCATGTAGTGTGAGATTCACTAAAATATCTGCAATTCAGGGGTAAAGTGAAGGCTCAGTTGGCAGTCAATAATTTGTTGGGTTTTTTTCTCTGTGAAGTCTGCAGCTTTTTCCTATATATAAGCAATTTATTGCAACGTTGTGAAGAACTAAGATTTCACACACTTAAAGACAACAAGTGATAAATTGAAATGACATGGTTTTGTTGCTAGTTTACTGTTGAAGTAATCCAAATATCTTTTTAGTTTTTGTTACTGTCAAATTCATTTCTGTAAAATGTGCCAGGAGAGAACTCTGAAAGCAAACCAGGGAAGGTAGATATACCACATTTTTCTTCTTTTTTAGCGCATGACTTACTTCACGCTGCTGCATTTCGTAAAGCTTCAAACTAAAACACAGATGTGAAACAAGGCCTACCATACAACCCACACTGCATGTAAATGCAAATATAAATGCTCAAGAGAATATCTTTATTATTTTCTTTTTTAAAGATACAGTTCAAACATGAGATGAATACAAGAACAGAAATGCAAGGTTTGCTTCTGTTATTATGTGAACCATACCTTATTCTACTTGATGAATTTATCTTAAAAATAATTTTTGATTTGGCATAATGAATAATGTTAGAATCTTCTTGAAATTAGTGCCTAGTTTTCTTAGCCACAGCAATCCTTTCTTTGCTACAACCAGGAAAGGAATTATAATTACTTTGGTTTTTATGGGTATGTGAGAACTTCAGTTTATCAGTTCAGTACCATCCTGGATGACTTCTTTGTCTTAATTCAAACAGAAGAAAACAATGACACTGTGATAAAGATAATGAGAATGATCCAGGAGAGTGAACGTAACCTCAAATGCTTAGTAAAGATGTCTGGGATAACAAAGCAACATTTTCCAGGTGCTAGTTTCCCCCCCAAAAAACAGCCTCAGAGGTCACACATACAGGCCCGCACAGAGTTAAAGATACTCCCTAGAGGAGGGTATATAGAAATACACTGGTAGGCCATTGGCAGCAATATCTGTGAAAGAGAAAGGTGGCCTAAAGGCATACAGATACCGCACAGTCTGCTTTGGCCTATGCGCAGTGGAAAGTCGCTAAAGTCTACTTTTGAACAAATTTTCAAGGGAAGACTGGATATTACATAAGGAAAGAGATATAAGCCTTATGGTACAAACTTCAAAAATTCACTCTGATACTACAAACATTTTAATAGCTATCAATAACGAGAAAGAGTAGAAATACTCTCTACATGACTCCATTCGATAAGTATAATCAGAACTTATATTAATTAGGGAGTGTTTTGAGTTATGAACTTATGCCTTCATTGAAACAAACAAAATTGTGAGGGCCTCCAAAATTACTCTGACAATAAGTAACAGCGGAAAATATATAAGAGCATATGCAGCATATTTGAGTACAGATCTCGTGTATATGAAGCAGTTTCTCAAGTCCTGTATTACAGGGCTTACCAGAAAACAATACATATCCGAGTGAAAACAATACATGGAGCTTGGCAAAGGGGAGTGTTTAATCTGTTTGCAGCTTGAGGATATGGAGAACACAGCAGCTGCAGCAATATCAGGAACTTTTTGGGGAACATGTATACTTTCACTCCAAAGTGCATGTCCATTTTGGTACAATTCAGTCTGGAAGACTTATGCAGGCATTTCTGGTTTATTCTGTATGTGGAAACCTACATTACCAATATTGTGAAGAACAGATTGAATTAGCAGCCCATGGTTATGACACCATTATAAGAGTCTGAAGAAAAAAGGAATTCTGGAATGTCTCTATCTAATCACTAAAATTGTAAAAACTATCCTTTGGTGTGTTCTTTCAACCTGCCAAAGTCTCTGAAATGTGAAGGTAGCTATTACAATAAGTGGAGCCATAACCTGCCAAGGAGCAGTCATGGAGAATTTTGTAGGCAGTTACTTCTTCTGATCCCGCTCCTTATTCAGTGTAATACACCTTGTTTTGGCCATAGTATTCCCTTGGCTTTCATTAGATATAGCATGTATATGGCCAAAATTCAATGTTGGATACCAGTTTCACATCTGTTACAGAGTAGTCCAAAAGTCTATTATTTTGGCATCTAAATTACACAAATCCTGGGATTTAATAAGTTGCAAATTAAACCTGGATTTTAATTTGTATAATAGGAAAATAAGTGAATATGATCAGGCATAATACAGAATTAAAAATCTTAAACTGCCAGCAAGTTAGTGGTTTTAGACTTTCTGTTATTTCTTTTGTGCATTTTTAGTGGGAGAAAGCTGAGCTTTTGGCTTTAAAACTTCTAACTGGCTTAACCACAAAAAGACCTGAGTCCCACTAAGGTGATCCAAAAGTAAAATTGGGAAAGCTTGTAGCTCTTCAGTTTCCTCTCTCGGCTGTGCACCAAGTCAAAGCTATGTTCTACAAACTATAACTCTGGCAACATTGACTAAAGGTTTTAATAAGCTCTAACAATGTGCAATATTAAATAAGCACCACTTAACATACACTAATCCAACAGCTGTAAAGCAGTGATTGCAGGGACCATTTACTATGCTTTTAAGAAACACAATGCAGTAACTCTTTAAGAAAATACCTCATAACTCATTTTACCATCATAAAATACTGAAAGGGTTGGGGTTTTTTTTGACTGATGCTGCACAGATTTTCATTACTACAATTGCATGACTTCCACCAGAAGTGTGTTATTTTGTGTTCTGCGAAATAAAATCTGCAGTAGATTTTTCTTTCTTTCTTCCCCTTTATTTCTGATTATTGATCCATTATTGATCCAAGATCCATGCTTGTAAAGTGCAAATTATTCATCATCTTCAGATTTCTGGCTTTGGTAGGAAAGAAATATCAGATCTCACTATCACGTCATGTTAACTACCACCTTGGTTCCCTTTCACCCTTGTATCAGCAACTGATATTGCACAAATATTAAGCTTACAAGTTAACATTTCCTAAAACTTGTAATCTGATCTTCCAGCTTCAAGAAGATATATTGCAAGGAAGAGACAGCATTGGTATAAGCTCTACTACATACATATTTCAGAACAGCATTCATTAAAATCATATTGGGATAGATGCACTAGGGGGAAAAAAGAAATTTTGCAATTAGAAAATGTGATATTGAGTTACAGATCTTGCAGCTTGCAGGCATTGTTATGTATCAGTGGTGTTCAAAGGTTTATACAGGACTTGCCCTCATGACGACAGAGAGCTGTTGGTCACCTGACGGGAAATTTCTGTTCTGCATCAAGTGCAGTTAAACATATTTTCAATAATTACATGAGAACAAATATTACAGTTACATAAATTGTACATAAGTGGAAGAGGAAGCAGTATATATTAACTAAACACACAGGAAGTACCATGGAGTTATTGCTGTTTCATTGCTACTAATACCAGTTTTCATACTGTATACAACTCTTTTCTAAATCTCAAGGTTTACAAGAGAAGAATTAAAAGAATTGTATTGATTCCTGGATCTGATGTTGAGTTGCAGTAGCTCTTAATTGAAACCTACGTAAGATTTCAAACCCCAATAGAAACTAATCTGCAGTGCCAAAATCTTCAGAGCAAGTAAATTAAAATAACTATACCCAACTTTAATTAGGTGACATTGTCTCAAATAACAAACAAGGGGAAAAGAATATATTTTACAAATTGTTTTGTAAACATATTTATTCCTCTGTTGGTTGGCATTATTCCTCTCAGCAAATGTAACATTCTATGGGATTTACCTCTCAAGAATTATTCTTACTTGTCTCTCCTGCACTGAAAGGGAGAACAAATAACTTTAAAATTCTGCTATCAGTCTGAAAATTCCTCTGGCAACACCATGATTATGTTAATCAGAAAACTATTTCTATATTTTTGTAGTTTGAATTCTTTAAAAAATCATAAATAAATCTGTCCATTCTATGCTATTTTTATAAAAATACATACAGTTTGGAAAATACTTTAAGAGCTTTGGTAACAGTCAGGAATACAATTATTAAAAAAAAAGGTATGACTATTTAAAAATTTAAGATATTACTGAAATAGCTGTCATCCTAACGAACCACTAAAATCGGTAAAATGATTCAGTTTAAAGTGGGGTGCTTTATTCATTAAGTCTTTCAAAATAAGAGAAAGGAAACAAAGAAAACAAAAAGGAGCAGTCTGAATCATGCAGTCCCTTGACTTTATTAAGAAGTACTTGTAGACATAAAACTATATATATACATATATATACATTAGCAAGATCAGGATCCTAGTGATTTAGTTCTGATTAAGTATTCCTATTTGTTCCATAACACACCTATGGAATTTGAAGCGATGCTTCAAAAAAAAATTAAATGCTGTTAATTTATTAATAAAGTATTTGAGGAAAATCTTTCTTCTCTGCCCAGGCTGAATTTTAAACATGGCCAAGTTAGGAAGATTCATGCTACCTAGTATACTTTCCAAACTCTTCCTTTTAGAACAGAGGAAATAGAGATAAAGGTTTGCAAAAAATGCTTGCACAATCTGAAATGAAATTTGATACACTTTGTAATCCTCTGACAGAATGCAACAGTAGAAAAGTGGTACTAGCATAGATAAATTTACCATTTTTTCACTCTTGATAAATGTGGCTCCATCAGTGTTAACAAGTAGGACAGTAAACTGACAAAAGTTTGCTGTCCAATGTCCTAAATAGGACAGTTTACTGACAAAATGAAAATTGCTTTCATAGATGCACAGAATCATATAGGTTGGGAGGGATATCTGGAGTTCATCTGCTCCAACCTCCTGCTTGGAGCAAGGCCAGCTGAACAGGTTGCTCAGGGCCTTGTTTAGTCAGAGTGTTTTACTGTCTCTAAGAATGGAGATCTTAGAAACTTTCTGGGTAAACAAGGCATGACTTCCCCAAAAATGAAGACACAATTTAAAAATATCCAAATATCTATTCAGAATTTCGCATGTTGTGACTTGTGCCTATTGTTTCTTGTCCTACTACTCTGCATCTCTGAGAAGAGTCTTGCGCAGCCTTCCCTGTAGGCTGCACTGTAGCTGAGGACAGCCATGAGCTCTCCTCGCAGCCTTCTCTGCTCAAGGCTGAACAAGCCCCGTTCTTGAAGCCTCTCCTCTACCTTGTGTGCTACAGCTCCATCGCAGGGGCCTTTCACGGGTCTCATTTCCCTACATGACTGCAACTCTTGTTCAGGGAAGCCCCAAACCACAGTACTCCTAACCACACAGACACCAAGTGGATGGAAAAAATCCCTTCCCTCAAACAATTTATAGATGTATTGGTAGTTCTATTAATATTACTCATCATATTTCAATAATGTCTTGCTCCTAAAATAAATAAATATGCACTTGTAAATAAATAAATATGCACTTGTAAATAAATAAATATGCACTGGTTTGCACATTCACTGTCATATAAATATACATTTCTAACCTCCTAATATGATGTGGAATGGTGTAAACAAGGTGCTATAGTAAAATAATCTTATTTTAGGATTGGGAGATTTAATGAGATAAGCACTTACTACACAAAAGCATTTACCTTATCCAAAAATGGAATCAGGTAGATAATAATTTCCTATAATTCTACAAACTAAAAGTTAGAACTTTATTTTAGTAATCAGTGACTGAGCTTTGACAATGTTCCGTGTCCAAGGAAGTAAAACCAGAAAGAAACAAAAACATTCAAAGGATTTTTAAATGACATCCTGGCAAATCTTAATATGAATGCCAGCATGAATCAAAATTCCCTATATAGTTAAACCATAGAAAAATCAGCAAAGATTCCTTTGTGCCTCATTTCCATAAAAACAAGTAGTTTATGAGATCCTATATAGAGAATATAATGCTATACATTCTACATAGTAGTTATTGAATATAAGGGTATTTCAAGCTGTAACTTGAGAGAAATAGAATTGTAAGGAAACTAATGAAGAGGTAAACAAGGTTCGGCAAATAATTATATTTGAATGCAGAGGTGTTCACATTAGTTAATTACAAATGATGGTATGAATCTGACAGCTCTCTTATCTCTTCTAATATTTCATTAAATCAATTTAAAATTGTTTCAACAGGTTTTTTTTTTCTTGGTTTATTTCACAGAATCACAGAATCACTAAGGTTGGAAAAGACCTGTAAGATCATCAAGTCCAACCATCAACTAACACCACCATGCCCAATAAACCATGTCCCACATGTTCCTTGAACACCTTCAGGGAGGGTGACTCAACCACTTCCCTGGGCAGCTTATTCCAGTGTCTCACCACTCTCTCAGTAAAGAAATTCTTCCTAATATCAAGTCTAAACCTCCCCTGGTGCAACTTGAGGCCATTTCCTCTTGTCCTGTCACTCGTCACTTCGGAGAAGAGGCCAACACCCCCCTCACTGCAACCTCCTTTCAGGTAGTCGTAGAGAGCAATGTAAGTAATGTCAAAACTAGATGTAGGCTCTTCACCCTACCATTCTTTCCAACGTGGTTGGAAAATCCTTTAAAGGTACTTGCATTCAGAAATATTCACCAAATATTTGGATTAATAATTCATTGTGCTTGGGGTTATATCATAAATCTTGTTCCATAAGCAGGATGACTGAAGCTTTTTGAATAGAACAATGCTAAATAACATTAACACTTCCAAGTACAGTACTAAAGAAAATTAGCTAAAATGCATAAAATGTTTAAGATTTGACATGACTAAGGCAAAACCCCAAACTTTATGCTCTTTACAAGTTCTCATGAGCATTCCATTGCCAAGAAATAGAGTAGACTTAATTGAGAGCTTTTAGTCACATATATTCAAAAAACTTTCTATTCTGGATGTACTTAGAGAATATATCACATTTAGTATCCTATTTACATTAATTGAATAACAAAAAGAAGAAAAAGCTTTCTGAGCATATTGTCAGGAATGCTTCAGGCAAGTAGATATGGTACAGAGAGAAAGTCCTGTCTGTATTGCTGATAGCCAGGCGGCTTGAAAGATTAACTTTTATACATTGGTTTAGACTACAATCAGGCTTAATATTTTACTTTCCAAGAGAATTAGGACAGCCATAGAGGACTTTTTGATTCCCTGTACTGCAAATTTAGTTAGTCATGATAATGACAGTGAAGCCACACAATCTTATTATCGAGGCTTCCCTTCAGCAGCTCCGGCAGTGAATTGTCATTCTCAATAGACAAGCCACCATTCCAATTTGCAGCTCACATATAATATTCTCTCAAAAGGGACAAGCATATTTACCCTTTGAGGTTTATTTATCATCAGTCATAACACATAATGTCCTATCCGTTTTATTCATCATAGACTTTTAAAAGTCCAAGCTGTGCATGCATGCTATTTACTACTTGCAACTTCATGCTCCATATGCAAAGCCTTTTTTCTGATTGTAAACAAATTTACCTATTTCTTTTTTGCCAGTGGCCAGGGATAAATGTTATGAAATGTCATTGATTGCATATTTGCATTACACATCCTGTTTAAACACAGTTTCATTTCTTCTTTAATACCCAAGAGAAAAAGTAGAAATGTCACAGATCCCATAAGAGTCATGCTACTCTCCAAGGTTTCAGTTATACAGTGAAGTGAAGGTGCAAGTACTTGTGAAAGTGGTAACAAAAAGACAGCAGAAGAAGCTGCAACACCAGCTAGGAAATTGATGCAGACAAGTCCCCAGTACGTTATTCCCAGCCTTCACTGACTACTTTGCCATCACTGTTACCCGCACCTACATTAACTTTATGAGTGTAATCACAGGTAGGTGTTTTCTTGCTAAAATCACGTTTTGTTTTGCAATGCTTGACCTTCTCCTTTTGACTTCAGTCTAAATGAAGAAAAATAGGGTTTAGGACCCTGCTATTTGAAACCGTTTGTCTTAAGCCTCTCCAAATGGTGGGTTGGAGTATGAGGACACAAATGGGGTCACCGGGTATTTTGAGACCTGGCAGAATTCTCTGTGGGAAGAGTGTGCGCTGCCTACCTGCATACCTTACTGTGCAATTTTAACATGGTGCTGTTCAGTGCAGTGCTGTGAGCTGTTGAACTCTTCCCACCTTTTGCCCTAAAGGCTGCTCCATTTCAGGAGATATGTGATTCTTGCACTAGTTTATAGCTCATAAATGAAAGCTTCAGCAGATGGCAAGATCATCACCAAGATGATGTGCACTTTTAGGACACATGGCATTCTTTCTTTGCTATTATGTAAGTAATTCAGAACTGTGGAAAGATATCTGCTTCTTCCTTCAACTGTCCTCTGAACCCCTTATAGAAGAAGGCAGCATATGAAGCAGGGCTACTCTCACAGGCTGCAGATCTCTTGGTTCAAATATTTCCTTTACTAGCAGTCATGCACTGCACTCCACTAAAAGTGCCTTATTTCAGTTCACCTTACTGTCTAACGAACTTTTAATATTTTCTGGGTTTGACTACTTATAGTCACTAACAGTAGTTACAGAGAGAAATACTGCATTGGTTTAAGAAAATAATTATAATAGGCAACACTCCATCACTGTTAATAATAGAATTTGCCCACTGAGGGTTAACAGTTAAACCATTTCTGTCTTATATCTGAAAGAGATGATGATAGCCTTTGAAAAGCAAATTAAAATAACTAACAAACTCAGCATTTTCACTTATTTTGAATGTCATTCTGGTCTATAGAGTTTTGTAGTTACAGTCTATGGATTTGTGCTGCTGAAAGAAAAAATAGTTAAACAGACAAGAATGTTTTTCAGACAGTTTATTGCATGAACTTACAGTACAGAATTGCTTATATGGATAATCATAAATATGGCCTCTACAGTAATGCTGACTAAAACCAATTTACTCATTTGAAGCTTATGAATGTAAAACTTCCGTTAAAGAAAAAGCCAGGCTCAGGTTCAATGGGATTTAGTTTTGAGAGTAAACACATTAAAAGACAGATGCATTTTTAGCAAAAGGACTGGGATAGGGACCTGGCTGAGCCAAAAAGATGTTTTATGACAAGGTACACAACCTACCTGTGTCTCAGGTTTCCCAGGAAGATAAGGAGGATAATAGCCTTTTCGCCTTTACACTGGATTGTGAAGCTTAATTCATAAAGAGTCTTATCCAAAGCCATTAAAGCCAATAGAAATCTCTCATTGACTTTAATAAGCTTTTGTTCAGGTCCTTTACAAGACAGCTGAAAGACTGCCATTGACTTCAAGCCCTAATTTTGTAAAGCTCTTTCATATCCTCAGCTCGAGGCATTTGGAAACATAGAAATGTAGTAATAAGACTACTACATTTACCAAACTAATCCCCATAAGATAAAATTGAACTTTTCTTTTTTTTCCCAATTGTGAGAGCGCTATTCACTGCATGTGTGTACACCCAGGAATATATATATATATCAGTTATTATATGAACTTATTAATAACTGTTTCTCAGATACACTTACATGTTGGTTGCAAATCATCTCTGCACTGCTGGATGCCAACTCTACGCATTTGATCTGGATGAAGTACAGTTTATAATGACTTTTCCCTTGATTTAGCCAGAGTGTCAGATCCAGAATATAAATTATCACTTTGTTTTTATGCTGGTATTATCCTGGCTGTGCAAGCAAAGACAATAACTGATCTGGCATAAAGTTAACCATAAAGTTAACCTTTTAAAATCTTTATGAAATTTGAAGCAGCAGAGGAGTTTAATACTTGATCAATTCTTTATAATGTCTTGTGCATTTCTGATCTAAGAAAGGAGAAGCATTGTCAGGAAGAGTAATGTTAGATTTCCTACGCTGTTGAACTACAACCTCATAGTAAAAAGGCCCCCCAAAATAGGAAAATTACCAGAATTGAAAACAAAAAGGAGAAACTTCAAAAGGTGGTATCATAATTATATAAGCTATTCATTATTACATTCCTGTAGTATGGCAATTAAGGAATGCTAAGCTAATGTCATAAAAGCTTGACTTCATTCTATAAGAATTTGAAAACAGTACCAGCTAAGTGAGTAGAAATTGCTATTCTAGTCCAGGTAATTGAAATAAATTTCCAATGATATGTAATTTTTTTACCCCCTTAAATAATAGTAAAAACATGCAAGTTCTCTGAATGTTTATTGGCTTCTATTCAAAACAGCTATTTTCAGCATTATGAATGACTGACATGACATATTTCCAAACCTGAAACACAGCAGTATCAAAGCAATAGTATTATATAACACCTGACATTCTGTATTGCACAAAGCATTATTTTTTAAAGACAACATACTATAAACATGCACTACTTAACTGAGTCCAATATTCTGGAAAGTTAATTAATATTTAAGTTTCGATCATATAGTTAACAGCATTTCTAATTCAGTCCTACCCACAGATGTCCTGCTATTTTTGTAGTATCTGTTAAGGTATTAATTTTATTCAAAGACACGACTAAGCAGAAAGGAAGTATTAAACCTTTACAAATCTTAGTTAAAACATTTTCATTTTATTTATACACTTCAGGAAAACGTCTCTATGTCTTAACATTCCAATTTTAGTCCTATAGAAACCATGCAATAATGAAATAAGATCATTTATTTTATAAAATTTTATGAACTAAGTAAAGATAATTTAATCAGCCAAGGTTTTACATGTTAGAATTTCATATCTCTCCAAAGGTGCATCTAATTTAGAACTTGACTGGTATCAGGGTTTTTGCTTTATCAGCCTAACCCATTAGGCCATTACACATATTGTTATTCTCCAAGAGAAAAAATTATTCTAACATCTGTTCTCAATCTGTCTTTCCATAATTTCCTTTTATGCCCCATGTAACTCATTAAGCTCATCTACAAAACATTGCTTTGTCTCACTGTCTACACTATATGCACCTTTCTACTAGAAGATTGCATAAAAAATGAAAAAATGGTAGTCTACAACATAATCCACTTTAAAAATGCACTACTTTTACTGAATCTTTTGATCCAAGAAAATATATCTGTTTTTTCAAGTCAGAATTGTGACACACGTAACATTTAACCTTAATCTCTTAAGTGACCTATATTCTAACAAAATGAGAAAAATGGGTTGATGTCTTACCATTGTGCAGTCTGTTCCTTATGACTGCTGCAGTCTTATGAGAGAAGAAGTGCTTAAGTTAAGAAGACTATACCTTCTGAATGGATTGAAGAGTGTGATTTTATTATTTTAATTCATTTGTGCAAGTGATCTCAAGAGTATAGCAGACATAGGAGTAGAAAATGTCCCAGTAACCTAAAATCTAAAATATGTGTAGAATGGAAAAGAACGTGGAGTCTGGCATGTCCTTCTAAACACACTTTCTGTTTTCTCCTACAGATTAAAATTTTCAGTATTTTATTATTCTCAATCTAGTTTCCAGCCCTGTGATCTCTTCTGCCCCCTTTTGCATGTATTCAACAGTTGCTGCTCTAATTTAATTTTAGAGGAAAATACCTATTTACAGCTGACTTGCCTATAATGTATTCAACAACACAGTACAAAGGTCATTCTTCCTGCAGAAAGCTAAAGAATTCACTGTCAAAAACTGTCTTACTAGCTCTTGAAAGGTGCCACTGCAGTACGAAAAGTGACATCCTATCTCATGTTAGCTAGCAGCTGATGACTAATGTGAGGTCAAAGCCTGGTGAAGGCAATTTTCTAATATTTCTAAACACCAGTGAATTGAGTAAAAATTTGAAGGTATTTAGATTTACCCCAACATGCTATCTTGTATGAAAGCTGCATGGTGCCTATCTTGAGGATTTTACCTTGTATTAATTTCTGTGTGAAGTGCTGTAAATCTGAAACCAATGCCCAACTGCTAAAGTTTCCTCATGCTCTGAGTCTACATTGTCAATATATTTGTAAGTGAAAAAAAGATTAGTGGCTTTATCACTACGATTTCTCTTGGGAAGAGACCGAGACAGAAAAGGAAAGGCCTGCTAAGGGACAAAAGAGATACCTGCACAGGATAGAATGAATTGAAAACTAAAACTAGATGTCAGAAATCTTAGAAGATAGTAGCAGAAAAATTATAATAAATAATAGGAAGAAATGCAAGCACAAAAAAAGTGAGACAAAGCAAAGGAGAGGCAATGGCATCAAATACTCCAAACCAGACAGTAGGCCTATTTTGCATTTTTTCCTGAGAACAAATTATTTCAAGTTAATAATTGGGCTAAACTTCCAGAAGCCAGACAAACTCATAAGGTCCTTGCTGTCGTTAATTCAATCAGATTCAGTGGGGCAACCTCTGTATGAAATAGGTATGAAATGTGTAAGGGTGGAAAAATCCAGCCTTGACAACTTCCTCCTGATAACCAGTGGTTTTCTTATAATAGTAGAAGAGAATTCTATCTTAAAGACACATGTCAAAAAACTGCATATGGAATAGGACAAAAAGGATTTGTATTTCCACGGCAGGACGCACAGCTTACACAACTATTTCCTGAATGCTAGATTAAGTTGAAACAAGAACAGGAATCTACACAAAGTGTAACAAAACCAAAACCAAACCAAAACTGGAGTGCAGAGAATGCATTTACTGTCTTCCTGATAAACAGATGGACACTTTTGCCAGTCAGGTTACGTTTTGTCTTTATTCAATATGAAAATGGCCCTATACAAGGAAAACTTAAATATTTATTTTTGGGAAAGATTTGAATTGTCTCTACCATTGTCCACAGACCAATTTAGCAGTTAAGACTTCCTAAGCACAGTTACAGTTTCCTATTTCTTTACCCCAGCACTGGCGCTAAAGCAACACTGAGCTTCTGGGAGGGAACCATTCCAAATTACATCAGCTGGCAACATGTCCTCAGGGAGCATCTGTCAGCTACAGGGAGCTGGCTCGCCCTCTGGCTACTCCTTCAGTACATCCCTCCAAATTTAAAATCCCCACCACTTCTCCTTCCATGTGGGGGAATTAAAGGGAGTCTTTATTCTTTTTATAATAGTTAAGAGCAAACTCATTCTCCACTGACCAAGATATTTTATAAAATCTAATAATTCTCACAAAAACAATAAGAATACAATCACAATCAATACATACTTGGTGTGTTGCACAAATGACGCGGGAGACATGCACTGCTTTTCAGCTGCAAAGTGTAAATGATACAGAGAATTGACTTACCGGCCCAAAAGCATTGCTGTCAAAGCTGTGCCCACGGTGATCACCTTCCACCCAAATATGCCCGTGTGGAACTTTCACATACTTCTTTTTGTATCCGATGGTTCTAAAAGAAATTACAAAAAATGTCTAATCAGTTAAAAAAATTATGTTTTGTTAGGAAAATTCACATATTTATTGCCTTGGAATTTGACCTTGCATACAATCCAACACTTGCATAAAAAACCCATGCTGAAGTCCTTTAGACTTCAAGAGTGCTACTCAAGTGAAAATATACATAACTGGCTCATTTTGTATGAGCTAGTTGCACTATCAGGGCATGTCTACCACGTTGTTTTGGCAGAAATCACATCACATCACAACAAGGAACAAGAGACTTTTCAGTTAAATATGATTAAGGGATTCTTATTTCCATCTCTGTAGTAACAATTCTTTGAACCATCAGATTTTATCTCAGGTAAATGCCAGTGGACACATGTTGCATCCACATAAAGATATTGTATTGAGAATGCTTTTCTTCTGGGGTAGCTTTAGGTACTCATCACAAATAGTCTGGCATATCTGAACTGACCTCAGATTCGGAGCTTGGATTCCTGTAATGCTTATGTCCTGGGGGTAAGATTTCTTCAGCTGTAACAAGCTAAACAGGATAAACTTAAAGGAAACCCCTAAGAGAAGGCCAAGTTCTGCAAAAAATGACATTGATGATTCAAACCATTCTCCACAGAAATTCATACTGAAGCTGTGCCTCAGCATGCCCTGATATTACACAAATGACAAACTACAGATGAGTCCTAAAGAAGAGGTGCAGAGTATGCAAAATTCCTGTATTTAGTTCCTGAGTAGCTGTCATTTTCACAATTCCAGACTGCCTTCTACCATACGCTTTTGCTCTCTTTCAGATGGGATCTGTTATTTTGCAATCATTCATGCAGGGAGGTGATTTTATTATGCACACCAAATATTATTACCATGACGAAGCATTTACAAACAGGACTAGAGATAGTGATACCTCTTATTTTGTTTTGGAAAACCAAGTCTGTCCACAGACAGAAACAGACTTTTGATCTATCTTATTGCCTCCAGCTGCTCATCACTTTTCACCGTCTGGAAGATATGCCCCCAAAGCAGGAGGCAGAAGGAGCACATTCTAATACTAAAGAAAATCAACTGAAGAGAGGAAATCACCTTCACCAGGAGATTCAGCTGAACTGTGCAACAGCACTGATCAGGGATGGTCACAAGCCAAAATGGGAAAACTCTTTTTGGTGAGGTTTGTTTGACTTGCGGGTGTGGGGATGAGGATGTTACAAGGACAAGCTGATTAATAACCTGGAGACCATGAAATGTTAGATGAATAAGGAATCCTCAAAAGTGCATTTTATTAACTTTATTTCACTTTATTAGTCAAATAAAAATAATAATTTACTTCGCAAGTCACAAAATCCAACCAGTGCTTTTTCAAACAGCTTTTTCTGGCATCTAAGAGGATGAGTGTGCCAGAACTATATTCTAATAGAAGTTCTACCTGTGCTTTCATTGAAAGCTGAAAAAATAATAGCCTGTTTGCAGAAAAACAAGACTGATTTTCATCTTTCTTTAGAATAGTTTCATATTACACAGTATTCAAAACTGAGTTCCTAAACCATTCAAAACAAAAATGCAAAACTATCCTGAGTTGGTAATTATATGATTTCTTAAACACAAAGAGTTATTCTGTAATAAATTAATTATTCTAAAAGAGCAATTTATTACTATGCAATTCCTTCCTTTTTTTTTTTTTTTTTTTAAGAAATATGGAATACAGTCTGGACAATAAAATTATTTATGTTTTGAGATCAATAATGCTTTGTATCTCTGGTAATTTCTTTTATAAAGTACCATATGAGACTATATTTTAGTAGAAACATGTTTTAAGATATAGGTTGAGAGAAGTTGGCCATTAATTTTGTTCTGTCTGATTAGACACTCTGAAAAGTATTAAATTAATATCTTCCATCACTGATAAAGGCAAACAATAGCCCCCAAAATATTTAATTTTCTCTTCCATTCATCTTCTTGAATATAGAAGAGTAGATTGTGATAAAGTTTTGTACCTTTACAGACTTCAGGCACAAGACTGAATTTCACCCAGAAAAGTGAAAGGATCTGAAAGTTAATTCTGCTGACATTTTTACCTCATAAATGTCAGGAAAATAATCTGGCAAATGCCAGTCAGTGACTTCATCTCATAATCTCCTACCCCCAAATAATGTCCTCCATTATTGTGGTTAGGAAATTACTAACAGGAAGGAAAAAAAAGAAAAAAAAATCTTTTGCAATAAGTACTTGGAAACAAAAATTTAAAGAATTTGGTCTGCATGGATAGGTCTTGCAAAGATTTGCAGAGACCCTGTGAAAATAGAAGGGCTTAATAGAGGAGTATAGCATGTTCTTTAAGGCCAAAGGCAAAAAGAAAAAATTACAGAGAGGGGTGACAATCATTGGTTCTTTTTATTATTTCTACAACATAGGAAAATACACATTTCTTTTCTACTCTTGAAATAACCATCATAAACCAGAAAAAATTGCTACAATTATTAAAAAAACTCTTACAGTGATTAAAGAGGAATTATGTACAAATTGTCATATTGAGAAAAGCAGATGATTGTACACAAGAAGTTTTGACTTAGAGGAAGTAGAATTAAAATTGGTGATGTTAATAAATGTATTAAGGGAATAGGGGAGAGAAAAAGAAATGGAAAAGAAACAGAAGCAGCAGTTCTAATTATCTATGTTAGTAGATAGGACTGATACTGCATGGATAAATCCCTCTGTAAGCTCAGCAGATAAACGTAAAACCTGCTATTTCATGTGTGGGGTATATAATTAATCAGATTTTTCCCACATGTAGGTCCAATAGAAAAAAACTCAAGATATATCGTAAACAATAAGTACCTGTGTAGCTATGAACAAAAGAGAGGCAAGAAAATCTTTTTTCCTAAGACAATTCCTTCAAAATGTTAGTGTAGCATTTGCATAGGGCAGTTATCTAGGGACTTTGCATCCACTTCAGCAATTCTCTTGCAAAAACTGTCCTGTGGAACGCAGACTGAAATTTGAGAACAAAGTTTTACTTGAGCTTTTCACTGCATGAATTAGTAACAAACTGCAGCAATAAGCTCATGTTACAGTAAATTGGATCATCCATTACTTAATATTGGTTTTAATTTTCAAGATAATTTCATTGTTGAATTACTCCACAACAGATCAATAAACCATTCATGGAAGCAAACCAGGCTACAGGCTTCAGAAAGCCATACTGGGTTAATGACATTAGGTTATTTTTAATTACTATTGCAAAGACTATGTTGACTTCTTTTAAGAACAAAAAAACTCCAAACTTGTTTCCTCTCCTGTGAAGAAAGCACAAATTGTTTCATAATCAAAATTAGTCAGTTAGTAACACTGCGCCTCTCTCACATGAATCTTGCAGATATTAAACACTTTAATCTCTAGCCTAAATTGCAAAGAGGAGACCACGTGTGTGCTACATTGGCAATGTGGCTTTTGCTCTAAATGTACAAACTACCATTCATTCTTTTCACTAGCTAACCATTTTAGCTAGACAAAACTATTGCCCATCTTTTTGTGTAATTCTACAAGGACAAATTACTAACACAAATTGTACAACATCATTTCTGAGAAGAAGAAGTGTTGACTCAACCCCTTTTCTTAAGGATAGCTTTGCAGGCAACTGGCATCCACTTTTCACATTCAGGCCCATGTAAATATATAACAATTATAATGATAAATACTTCTGTGAAAGATTAATACAATATAAAGTGAAAAATTACTTCGGAATGCTTCTAGCACTCTTCAGCAACAACAACAACAACAAAACCTAAAAACCTCAAGCCAAATTTCAGTTAAAAGCATAATTATCTCATCAGAAATTTTACATCAACTCCTTGTGACAGGCCTTTACTACAAAGGAAATGCAGTCAATAATGTACTGTATATTTTGAAAGTAATGTAAAAACCTATTTTTCTCTCTTAGTTGAGTATTCTCAGACTCATTTCTCTGAGTTTGCCTGTAATCTTGACCTCTGTTAGCTCTCACACATGAAGGTTTTAATTAAATTTAGAAGATGTCTGAATGAATTCTTAGGAGAACACTTGGTGTAAGTAATAATTAATTTAGTATTTGTTAATTTCATATCTAGTTCATTAGCATGAGTTATAATTACTGAACAATCTTTTAAATTTCAGAAAGCCTCTACTAATAAAGAGTAGTCTTTCACTTTCTGAAACCTACTCTCTTTGAATTAAAAATAAATAAAGACTGTTTAAAACCTCTTACCCTTCCCATTTTAAAGGTTTGCTTTAGGAATAGCACAGGCAAAGACTTTAAAACACCCAGATTTTGACACATAGTATTCAAGCATCTGTTAAAAACCATACTGGTGTGTGCCAAGAAAATTTCAGGTTTTAACAAAGTCTTTGACAGGTTAGTAAAAACCACCTATGCTATTGTCACTCAAACTGTAGATAAACTCTCACTGGCTTAAGAACGGTGTCTACGAGAGTTGCAGTAATTTTCTTGATCAGAATGTGATGGAATTACATTCATCTTTTTAGTAATTTTTACAGAAATTAGTCTGAAATTCTGATTTTTTTTTCTTACATCTGAGGTACATTTTGAACCTCTGCAAAGGTTTTTTTCTCCATGATTTAATAGTTAACAGATGTACTTATATCTATCCTTGGCTGAGAAATAATTTCAATCCTGACAGTCAAAAATGAGCTCTATATGGTATTCTAACCACCTGCTCACAAGCAAGAAAAATCTGCTTTTTTAGGATGTGGTACCAGTGCCAAAGCAAGCAACTTGGCTCAGCAAAGTTGGATGAGGAACAATTGCCTTCAGTTTGATTTGACCTTGAGAAATCAGAAGGTCTCAGCAATCTGCATACCTCTGAATGTCATCAGGGAGCAGACATTGTAGATTATTTCCTCTGTTTGCACAGGAGATAATAAACAAATACAAACTTTTTTGTAAAATAGGTAGTCTCTATCATACTTAAGAGTAACTTCTTCCAAAAAACATAAATTGCTGTACATGGAATTTTTCCACATATATCCATCTTCAACAAATT
Source organism: Gavia stellata (assembly GCF_030936135.1). Classification (NCBI taxonomy): domain Eukaryota; kingdom Metazoa; phylum Chordata; class Aves; order Gaviiformes; family Gaviidae; genus Gavia; species Gavia stellata. The sequence goes on along the minus strand of NC_082597.1, from coordinate 31,342,860 downwards.
CACAGAATAAAAAAAAGTAAGATATTAAATTTCAGGTGACATCGCGATCTCAAGACATGAACCTTATTGTAATACATCATGCAATTGTATTAGTATCACCACAGGGAATCTTCCACATGGCACTAAACACCTTCCAGCCCCTAAGAAATCCCCTTTTTCTCTTCCAACACAGACACACAGCCATCTGTGTCTTTTTACTTTAACCCTTCCCTTACATATACTATATTCCTTTGATCACAAACTGTTATTTAAATCAGCTGCATTTAGAAGACAGGGTTATGTATGTGAAGCAACTAAATATTTTTTTCTGAAAGTCAGGTTAACAGACTATGCATGACAGTATGTCAATAGGTTAGGGAATATTCTCAGGTTGTGTGCAGCTATTAACTTTCGCGTCAGAGCTGAAATGCGTTTTCCTTAAAAGCTGCAGATCAGCCAGTTATTGAGAGGCCTGACTTTAAAACATGCATCCAAGCTGAGAACTGGGAAAGTGCTGAGGGAGACCTCGTGCTTGAGGTACTGCTTCTGGAGCATTGGCAGATCTGATCTATTGAGAAGGGAACCCCCAAAAGAAGACACTCCAGAATGACAGAAATCACAGAATCTGAAACAAGAGACTCTGATTTGGTGAGATTAGAAGCAGACATTAAGGAGGCAGAGATTTCTTTTGCCTATAACTGGGCAAATTTTTAAGTGTCTAAACCCTGCAGGTTTCACTTTTCACAATGAAAGATTTTGAAGTTTCAGGAAGACTGAAGACTAATTTACTGGTTTCCTCATTTGGAACAGAAGTATGATAAAACCACAACCTTTTGTAATAAATAAGCTAAACAGTTAAAGCAAGCATGATGCCAAACTGCCAATGGTATCTTTTTCCCAGCTAAAGCATTTCTACCAAAGTGATGCACCAGTGCAGGTTCCTATGACTCAGCAGTGCTGAGAATAAGTAGAAATATGATATGGAAAGTACGGGAGACGTTTATAGTTCTGTTTTATTAATTAGATAATTTCTCACAAAGCATGTCATTCTAAACAAAATTATTATTTAGCCATTACTTGCTTCACCAGCTTCTTCAAAATAGCAGTTAATCAATTTTAAAACACACAGCATTCAGGAAAGTTACTGCATTTCAACTTAAATTAAATAGCAGACTAATCAGATACTGATATTTACACTTTTTGCCAATTACCTGTTGTGTGAAAGTTAGTTAAATTTTCAAATGCATGCGTCATGTATTGCACTAGATAGATAGCTTTTAAACTATATTTCTACCAGATAGCTATACCACACTGAGTGAGGTATACAAACACGATTATATCATTATTTTGCAGGACAATGCAATGCAGCCAATGACAGCATAGCATTTTGAAACCAGAAGAAATGTAGTCATGCAAAATTTTGAATTACTAATGCAGCTGTCCTTTATATGGGTTGATAGAACCTAGATCTCATTTTCACTAGGGCTTTCTTTATACTACATTGACAGAGCAATGAGAAGTGGGAATATTAATTCTAAGGCCAGAAGATACCAATGTGATGACCCAGTTTGAAATATGGACAAGTACACCCCCAGACTTTCAGGCAGTAATTCATGCAATGATTATTGAATAATTCATTATTAATTGATATCTTAAGCATGCACTGTTAAGTGAATTTAAAATTTCCATTAAATTATGTCAAGATGTGCTTTATAAATGATACTTGCATTACAAAATGTTTTACATTTTTATTATGTATTATAATTAGTACATATTGCTAGTTTCACAGACATATGACTATATGAAAAGAACTTCATCTGAGTAAACATATAAGCCTAAATTAAGTGTTCTAAACCATTGCTATGTAAAAAGCACTCTGCGTTTATAAAAAATGGGAATTAAGATAACTTTGATGCACATATGTCAGTGATAGGGAGAAATTATTTTTAATGCCACATTACAAACAGGTACAGAAGCTACTCTTCAAAGTTTAGCATAGTAGATTTATATTGGCAAAGACTTATCTCTCCCCCACCAAAAGGGAAAGTTAGGAAAATATGAAAATATATTCTGTACATCCACTTGTGTATTAATAACTTTTTTGGTTTATATATGACCTGATGAAACACTTATCCTCTGCAAGCTTTATTCTGACCTATCTACTTTTTTACCTATCCATTTTATATATACAGTTAAATAGATGTATGAAAGTACATGACGCACATCACATATACTTCAAAATAAAATCAAGTTTCTTAAGCCATATCACTTTAAATTCTGACCCCTGACCCCATATATTCTTTCTCAATGCACTCCACTGCTTCGTTTAAAATTTGTCTGATTATTATGAACACTAGTTTGGTCATCTCACTTTTTCTTAAGGCACAGAAAACTCCCACCTAATTAAACTACAACAAATAGATTAAACATGTCTGAATGCCAACTAGCTATAGAAATAAAAATTGAATTAGAAAAACTTTTTAACGCTTTATACGATATAGTTGATAGTTCATACAACAATATTTTTAAGTCAACACTAATTACAGTTAATCAAGTCCAAACAACATCATATTATTTATATTTGTTTCATTTCTCAGTATATTGCAGCATTGTTGTTACCGTATTTGGATGAAAGTACTGCAAGTAACACAGATGAATATAAAAGATTGCCTACCAAGCCTTCCATTTTATTAAAGAGATTCATCAGATTTTGCCCTCAAGTCCTTGTGTAACAGGTTTTTTTCTTTTGTAAAATAACTGGTCTTTTGTTACTCCTAAATATATAAATTAAAATATGCCAACAATGTTAAAGGTCTTCCTACAAAATTTCTTCCACTTATTCTAGCAGTCTAATGAAATAAATGTACTATTGTGCATATTTATCTAAAATGATAAAATGATTGAAAGGACAAAGAACAAGCCAGTTCATCCACTAGAGATATTAGCCTTATTTCAAGCCTGAATTTTGCTTGGTAACACCCCATTTTGTACCAGACAGGGCACTGTAACAGAGAAGGGACTAGAAATAATTTTAAGAGAAAATATGAGAAATAAATGCTTATGTGAATCACAGAATTTATGGGTTCATTGCTATGAGCAAAGGTATGCTTGACAGATCAGTTTCCCAGCAAAGGATGGTAATCATACTTCTGAATCTAGATATATTTGACCAAAACACACCAAAGACTTCAAGTGCAAAAAAGGAGGAATCATTGCCTCTAACTGTGTTAATATCACATAATTTCCCAGATAATTGCTCAAATCTCTGTTCAAGGCTGATTTCAACACAGTTAATTTTTCTATTCTGTTTATTTCTTCCTTTCTTTCCTGAATTTTCAAAATATCCTCAAAACACTCCCAAGCTTTTTAATGACTAAGCAGCTATGGAGTTGCTGTTGCTCTATATAATCAATGTACCTGATACGATATACCCTTTTTCTCAGTGCCCTTCTCTTTCATGTATCTGTTTCTGGACAAGTTTTTCATGATTTCCATGATTCACTAAGAGTTTTTCCCAAAGCTATAATTTAATTTAATCTTTAACCATAATTATATGCAGTGATACATTTGCAGATTGTATTTTATGTTCCTTACATATTCTACTCTATACTTTAAAGACATGTTGCATATCTAGGGCCTAGGTTTTGCCCCTTTTTTGATACTTTTACCTATGTGCATATATCCGCATCACAAAGGATTTTTACACATGTGCTGGCAAGCACTCTGTAAGATGAGTTAAAAAAGCTACAGCTACTAGAAGTTATTTTCTAGGTCTTGTGATCTGTAGAGCTGCAGCAGCAGTATCAAGCAGCAATACTAGGGGATTATAAGGATGTAATTTCTCCTCGGGTAAAATTTCTTCGTATTCATTTGCAGTCACTTTTTATGATTCCTATTTTCAGCCTCACATTGCCTTTCTGTATTTTTTTCAACTTATCCTACCTTCCTTCAGAAACTATGTAAAAGACCACTGCAGATCATGCACGTAACACTTAGCAGCACAGGAATTTCCCTCTGCTCCTGAGAGTTTTACTTACGTAGTCAGGAGGCATGTGGCATTTAATATTGCTCGTCCTTGCAAAGCAGAACTCGTCTTGCTCCTGTTGCTAAGAATGATTAACTAACAATAACTTCCCTCCCACAAGTGACTTTATCCCTTTTTCCTGTAACATCTGTGCGTGGTTTCATTCTTGGGCCTTCTACACTATTCCCTTCATATCGTGTGCCACTTTCTTTTCCCTGTCTGTGTTTCACCTGTTCTAGCACTAACAGCATTCTCATTTTATGATCCTTTCCATGGCAACTCTCCTCAACTCTTTTAGGAAAATGCAATTTTGGTGATTTTTTTAATGAAACTATGGTTGATTTCTGCTAACCTGTATTTGAAATCACACAGATAAGTTCAGAATCTGGTCTTTCTTTTTTTTCCAAATTGATTAAACCTGTAGCAAAATACTGCTGAACAGTATTTTGAAACTGTGAAACTGTGGAACACCTGTTCAAGGACCATATTCCTTTCAAGGTCCATATATAACTGGTATTACTGCCTCTAACTGTATTGAGAGTATTTTTATCTAAAACAAGTGTTAGAAAATTCTAAATTTGATATCAATATGTATTTTGTAATTTGTTCAACATTCAGTATTATCTAAACATAACTGCATATATATGTATGTGAATAAATATTCCTACACACTTTTACACAAATCTGTCACTCCCATTTGAGATACTGAAACTACTTCATTCTTTTGCTCAGCACATTCTCTTAATTGGAAGAACCATAATTATTTTCACGATAAATTAAAACAAAAACAAAACAGTAACTTTGTGTTGAAATAAAGAGCAACTTTTCATCTGCTGCATCCACTTCATTTAAATGGTTAACCAGCTTACTGATTCAGCAAAAATAAAACACACAATATCTCATTTTTCTCTGCTATCATCTTTCACTTGTGAATCTGATTCCAACTGCCATCACTGTGCCCTTTCAAGTTAAGATTATGAAAATTATTCAGTTTGCCTCTTTTGATAAAAGTCCCATTAACCAAATGAGTGTATCATTTCATTACCTTCTCACATTACTAAATTATATTGATAATTAACATGACAGGTTTTTGCTAATATAATTAACAACTATTAACAATATCATATTAAATCATATATTAGATGGGAATCATTTGTTAGATTCATTATCATTAGCTTCATAATTTTACCAAGGTAAAAACTTACTCATTATTTTAGGTCATCTAAAATTACCCAACCATCGTTGTCAAATTGGAAATTTTATACCTGTAAGAACAGGACCAAAATGTTACTGCTATCAAAAAGATTAATTCTTGCACCCCACACCCTCTTTTTATTAATATTGAATCAACTGGGAAATTCGCTGGGTAAAATTTTATCTTTAGACACATTTGAAGGAACTGAAGACAATTATTTGGAAGTGAACAGTTAAGATTTACAGTGCTGTAAACAAGGCCAAGATTTCACCTGATACCTACTTAATAGTTTAGGCTTAATGACATACTGCAGCTATACTTTCCTTTTTCCCTCTTTCAGTAACAGATGTCAAAGTTTTCCTTTCAGTAATGCCTATGCTAACCTAAGAAAAGAGATGGTCCAACTTTTTTCAAGATTAAAAGTTGTGTAACTTAAAAGTTGACTCAGCAATTAATCTCCAGCCTGCAGAATCTGCAACTATTAAATAAAGGTCTCTGTAAACCTCTTCTTCCTTGAACTCACTTTTTCTCCTCGCCCAACTCCTCTCTTTTAGCAGTTCTTCTGCCATTCCTTCTGCCACAGAAATTGTCAAGGGAGAGGAGGCTGTATCCTGACCTTTGGTTACCTACCCTGTGTGTTTTCTCAGCCTCAGGGTGGAGGTTGCTGGCCTTGACAGCCTTCCAGCAAATGTGCTCTGTTAGAGGAGGAGGAGAAGGGGAGGAGAGAAAAATGTTTGAAAACTCTTTGTATCCCAGAGGGGAAAATCATGGCATCTACGACCCTGGAGAACCCCGTTGGCCTATTCCTCTTCTGAGGAAATGCTGAATGGAGAATAACTCTCTTTTTTTCAAAAAGTGGTGATAGAGGCAGGCACAGCAGCAGTGCCTCTTCATCACTGCTAGAGGTTACTGGGCTAGAGGTTAAAGCTCCTGTATTCTGATTTCTGGATCCTCCTCAGCTTAAGGCTGGTTGAATCCCAAATACTAGGCATAGGCAGAAGATGAAGAGAAACATCAAGCCCAACTGTTGAGGCCAGACCATTGTGCAGCCAGGGAAAACTATGCAATCAAGGAGAAAAAGTCTTGCTTGCACAGAGGTGTCATTCCAGACTTCTGGTGTAGGTATCCATTTTATAATATGGTATTACTGCATTAAAACACAGGCAGGCCCTTCTGGGTGATCACAAATCAGGCCCGTTCCCCTCCCAGGGAAGGGTGCACTAACAACTGGGCTAGAAAGTCTCTTTGTTGCCTGCTCTCTTTTTGAATCTCTTTCAATTAAATTTTAACCAGCTCTTTCAATCCTCGACTTACCTCCTGGTGAAATGGTGGGGCACAGAGTCACCATGAACATGCTTACAGTTTGGTAATTATGGCATTCTCGAGCAATAAGAAAGAGGGGGGTCAAACCCCACTCAGACTTTACAAGATGTTAGTTGTGCTCTTGATTGCACCTAATTTGGTGTTTAGGCATTGTCTACTAAACTACCTGGCACTTCTATTCATGTGTAGCTGCTTATAATAAAGTACCAAGGAACTGGTGGAGTACCAGACCTCTGTCTGGGACACAAGTGGGACTGATGGCACCAAGTATGCATTCAGCTGAGATTCACGTGGTCTGGATTGTACTGAGCCCATGGAGCCTGAAATAGGGCACTGTGCTATACAAACGAAACTACTGTTGAAGCACTGTATATAGAGAGAGTAACATTCAGCACAATCTAACCAGTCCTGCCAAGACTGACAACATATTTGCTCACTGATGTAAAAGGACCTTTCAAAATTACTTGTTTTTAAGTTTTATACTCTGCAAAGACTCCAGAACAACTTACTCAGGACTGAGAGAAAGTAAGATCCATGACTCTGTAGAGCCTATTTAACAAATAGAGAAGAGACATTCTGCAGAGTTTCTCATGTCAGAATGGCATTTGCAACTGCTAAAAGAAGTTTTATCAAATCACAAAGAACAATAACCCATCTGGTTTTTTGGAACCTTGTAAGAAGATCAGCATTGTGAATAGCTGTCTCAGTTAAAATCAGATTCTTGTAGACCTGTGACTGCTAAAAGATTCTGGCAATATCTCCGCCTAGCTCCAACTGTAAGAAATAATTCCCCACCCACCCACCTCTCACACAGAAGCTAATTGTTGTACCTTCTTTATTGCTTAGCACTAACTAAAGGCATTAAAATTTCCTAATCTGCTTTAGGCAGCATATACAAAATGTGGAACCTTAAGTTAATAAATGCTTTCAAGATGTGGGGTTTTTTCTTCTATTTATGGAAAGGGGAGAGTTGTTGTTCTCTCTACAATGTAAGCCTGAAACTTTACATGTTTTCTTCTATTAATGTTTGTTAGGAAAAAAAATAAAAAGATGGCTTTTATTGCTTTTCCTTTAAAAGTGTATTTACTTTTTTAAAGGACACTACTATCGAAAAGATAATTTAGAAGCTTGCAAGTAAGCCATAAAAAATATTAACTCTGTGTTATTAAATAAACGTATATTTTTGATACAAGTTATGATTATGAGTTTTGAAACTCCCAAATATTTAAATTGTTTTATCTCAAATATGTAAGAAAACTTACATAATAGTAATAAAGATGTGTTAGAAATCAGAATGATACTTTCTGCTCAGAAAAAATCTGAAATAACTGACGTAAAATCAAGAAAAAAGAGTTACACAGTCAAAATAGACTTTATAAATGTAATGTGATGTCATAATTTGGGAAATATAATATGAAAATTCACATAACATTCATCAAAAGCTTTCCTGAAATTTCAAAAATAGACTAAATGCAAGAAAGAAGTGGGTTAGTTTGTTTGTTTGTTTGTTTTCAATATTTGTCTCCTGCAACAATAGTTGTTATCATAAAAGCTTGGTTTGGATTTAAACTTGCCTGGTTATAACCTGAAAATCTTGCTCCAAAAAATCTATAAAACAACAGATTTCATATGGCTTCTGTTAAAAGATATGAGCACATATATGTAGATCAGACTGTAGAAGACACCTACTTTTGAACTGGTGATGCTCTTTCAGACTGAACTTTCAAATTACAGTTTTGCAAGACTCTTCATCCTTTGAGGTTTCCCATCTCTTGTATATATACAATGAAATTCAACCTTGGTTTATATATCAACCTTACTTTGAAGGATATTTATATTCCTGGAAAGTTAAAGTGACCTGTAATATGATCTGCAATTGCCAACAAATATTTTTTAAAAGAAATTTTAAAATGGGCCAAGGGCCAATTGTATGAGGTTCAACAAGGCCAAGTGCCAGGTCCTGCACTTGGGTCACAACAACCCCATGCAACGCTACAGGCTTGGGAATGAGTGGCTGGAAAGCTGCCCCGCAGAAAAGGACCTGGGGGTGTTGATTGACAGCTGGCTGAAGATGAGCCAGCAGTGTGCCCAGGTGGCCAAGAAGGCCAATGGCATCCTGGCCTGTATGAGAAAAGTGTGGCCAGCAGGACAAGGGAAGTGATTGTGCCCCTGTACTTGGTGCTGGTGAGGCCGCACCTCGAATACTGTGTTCAGTTTTGGGCCCCTCACTACAAGAAGGACATTGAGGTGCTGGAGCGTGTCCAGAGAAGGGCGACGAAGCTGGTGAGGGGTCTGGAACACAAGTCTTCTGAGGAGCGGCTGAGGGAACTGGGGTTGTTCAGTCTGGAGAAGAGGAGGCTGAGGGGAGACCTCATCGCTCTCTACAATTACCTGAAAGGAGGTTGCAGAAAGGTGGGTGCTGGTCTCTTCTCCCAAGTGACAAGTGATAGGGCAAGAGGAAATGGCCTCAAGTTGCTCCAGGAGAGGTTTAGATTGGATATGAGGAAGAATTTCTTTACGGAGAGAGTGGTGAAGCACTGGAACGGGCTGCCCAGGGAGGTGGTGGAGTCACCATCACTGGAGGTGTTCAAAGAACGTGTGGACATGGCACTTCGGGACATGGCTTAGTGGGCATGGTGGTGCTGGGTTGATGGTTGGACTTGATGGTCTTACAGGTCTTTTCCAACCTTAAGGATTCTGTGAATTTCCAGGTGTTAATTTTTTTCAGCATTGTCAGCATGTAACATAGTATAAATTACTATTACTGAAATGCCTTGAAACATGGTGAAGGTAGTGCCAATCAATATGCAAATAAAAACCAAAATATAATAAAACAGTTGTAATACAGACTTCTCTGAAGCAGCATTTAAATAATTCCAAAACAAAGTTTCAAGAGAAAAAAATGTCACTTTCAGGAGCCCTTATCATGGAACACTTTTCAAAAATTGCATTTTGGTTTGTAAAATATTTCAGTTATTTTTTTTCTGACCAGCCCTATAAAATCATGTGATTGGCGAGAGGTTTCATTTTTTATTTTTATTTTTATTTTATTTTTATTTTTATTATTATGAAAAGTATATATTACTTTTATAAAATATGAAGAGTGTTTAGCATCTTCTCCATCACAGCTACATTAACTGAATTTAATAAAAAAATCCTGAACTGCATGTTACGAGAAAATTTAAGTAACCAGGAATGAGTTACTACTGCCTGTCCATAATAAACATCTGCTGATAATGTGTAATTATTACTGGACTAAATATTATAAAGTAATGCACTTAATTCTCATTCACTGGCTAGGTCCATCCTGTCTTCAGCTGACCATGCTATCTGACATGAATCCCTGTGTCCATATGGACACCTGATGGTGCCTCAGGTTCTCACTGAAAATGCCCACAGAGCATGTGGCAGACTAACCTTGATTGCCTGGACATCTTACCTGCCCTTGGGTAGGGAGCCTCCAGATCTCCCAAGAAGGATCCCACTACCACATGTCAATAAGCCAAAGTTGGGTAATAACAACTGTCTGGGTCCTTGTATGCCCATCTTGCTCACAGTGCATCAGATGTGTACCTGGGTCCACCCAGGAAGAAGTGAGGCATCATATTTTCTTTCCCTTTTGTCCCCAAACCTCACTGCAGTGTCACACCAGAAGTAATTTTGGTCTAGAATAAAAACCTATGACTTCCCACAAATTGAAGCGTTGAAAGATTAATGTATTCAAGAATTATCCAAGTTGGATTCAAAGTGTGTTTATTCAAGACGTTTTGTTCAAAAGTTCAAGCAAGGCAAGGTGGACGAAAGAGAAGGAGTTTTGCTTGAAATGAAAGTCTGTCAATCTATTTGTGTCTGATACGCACTGCTCCAAAGAGATCCCTGAAATAATTTCAAGTAGTAGACATAAATTACTGAGTAAAAAGACTGAAATAATACCAGTAACTTTAGTTTTCAAATTTTTAAAAAAGGTATCTCTAAGCACTTTTTTATAACTAAAGTCACAGATGCCTAATTCCACAATTTCTTCACAATTCTAATTAAACTCATTAATTAAATGATGTTGGTGCCTTCATGCCTGACAGTTAGTACAAGCAAAGAATGTAGAGATCATAGCACACAACAGCTGGTTTTAATTTCTAGCCAACTGTCTAAATATTAATGCAAGATTCAGGTTCTTCCTCCTATTTTTAATCTTAGCTGAAACAGAAAAATGAGAGAGAAAAAACTCTCTTTTTCATATTTCAAGGTATTATAACTTAAATACAGGTGTGTGCATGAACATCTGAAAATATACATGTTTATTCAGACGGCTAGCATAGCCACCTTCAGCAATCTATGTGCTGAATAATTTTTCTAATATTTCCTTCCACTGAAGAAAATTTTTGTCTCGCATTACAATCCTGTAAAGCACTCAGCAAGTGAGTAATCAGCCAGAGTGACTGGTGGTTTCTGTCTCTTACTGCAACTATATGATTACTTTAAGGGAAAAAAAAGTGATAAGCATAAATGAAACAAATATTCAAGTATTTTTATTCTTAAAAGGAGACATTTTCTAGAAGGTTTCTATGAAGGATTATTATTACTGAAATAAACAATTATAATTTGAAGTAAGCATCATGCAAATGCGTTTCTTGATACTAGATTCCTATCTAAACATAGATACTAATATTTCTCGGTGTTTAAGTTTAAGATAACATTACAGTATATCCAAAAAGCATACACATCATTAGTCATTTATGAAGAGTATAAGAAATGCTTTATTTCTGGGTCTGAGCAGCAGTCCATGCAGCTCCATAGTCTGTCTCCAAACAATTGCAAAAGCAGACAATGCCCAGGAAAAGCATGTTACCCTGACTACTTTCCGTGAGCATCGAGATATACTGTACCAGAGGTGTTTGATTGTACATAGCTGTCTAGTTCTTTTAGTATCCATTTATTGATCTGTTATCCATGAATTTGTCTAACCCATTTTTGAGTCTGCTAATACTGTCTGCCTCCACAGTCTCCTGGGGCAACAAATTCCAGAAGTTCACTATCTGCTCTGTAAAGAAGTACTTTCTTTTGTCTGTTATAAACCAATCTCCCACTAGCCTCATCAAGTGCCCCCAGCTTCGGTATTGTGAGATTTGGTGAAAAATTCAGCTCATGCACTGCCTTCACAATTTTGTAAACCTTAGGTATTTCTCCCCTCAGCTTCTGCAAACTGAAGATTTGTGTTTTCCGTTGCCAATGTCAAGCAACTGTGACATCAACATTGTTTTTGTTGTTTTTCTCTTTAGCCTCTCTCTATGAACGTCTTTAAAATCGTGTCTCAAGAAGCAAGAATTGACAGTATCCTTTAGGGGTTTTATATTCCTAGCCTGTTAAGGCAGACCTGTATTTGCTGAATATTTTGTTAGGTTTTCAGCTTTTAGGTGGAAACCTAATAAACAGAAATGCTTAATTTAGGAATACTCTAATACTTTTCAGAGCAGCCTACTATGTGCCACATGAGTCTGTCTTCAAACATTTTTTCTGAAAGAGCTCAATTACACACAGTCCAGTATAGGACAATAGTAAAGAAGTGTTTCATGGAGCCTAAAAAGATTTAGAAAGCTGATCTTTGCTCTTAGGAGTAAACATTAATAATAGTTTCTTTTTTTTCTCATAACACTGGAATTTCATGTTGCTTTGTTAATAGGAAAACCCTGCAAAGCAGTAAAAATTTCAAACCAAAGATCCTCAAGGAAATAATCTGGATCACTTACAAAAGGAAAGGGCATTGTCCTCATTAATACTTCCACAGCATTCGATAATCTCACAGCACTGAGTCAACTGATGTCTCATTAAACTGGTGTATTTCTCCCATTCTCCTTCTCCCTAAGTATGTCTTTACATTTACTGTTTCTAAACCAAGAAAATGCTCATTCAATATTAATTCTTGAAAAAGCCTTCAGAATTATTCTTTGACCATTTTCAATACCAACAGAGAACCTAATCCTGTGTCTGGTCATAGCAGCAACTTGCTTGTCATTGCCTTGTATGTTAGCAGGAAAACAAGTATGCTGAACATTTTATTGAGTCTTGTATTGTTGAGAAGTACTTGGCAAGTAGGGGAATTTTTTTATTTCTTTTTTGAGCCACAAAGTGCTACACAGGAAGTATTTCTGATTTTGCTTTATATAATCTTGCAATTTGAGAGTAAGAAAAAATAGAGTTATTTTTGTATAACAACGGAGAATCCCAGCATGTTGGTATTTCTGGAAAGAAAAGTGCTATCAGCGTGATCAAATGGTTCTAAAGTAGTGAGAGTACAGTGGCAGGAAGCTACAGAAAAGACTTCTAATCATAATAGCCTGAAACAGACACAAAACTCCAAATTCTTATTTACAAACCACAGAAAAGATGAAAAAAAATCAGTCAAAATCAAAACTGTTTCTACTTATCATAGCCAGAAGAAATGCATAAAAACACATCAAAGTATATGTTCCTAAAGATATTTTGAAATTATGCATATCAGGCTTTAGTGAAGTGTAAACAGTCAGTCATCACCAAAAGCTGAATCTGAGGTACATGAAACAAGAAAAAAGGATCAACGTGGAATGTACCGCTCCTTGAACATTAGTTTGAACATTGACATTACCTTTTGTCAATATACATTTTAAAAATTAAATTTTATAGGCATCCTGCAAAACAAAAAGATCAAGAATAAGACTTCCAGTCTAATGACTTGTATAATTAATCCATTTAAAGATTACGCATTTCAATTTTAGATTATTAAGATCAGATTCCATAGGTTGCTGACTCAATCCAGTGGAAAATGTTTTCATGTCCCCACAGAAAGTCTACTATTTCAATTGCCTTTCATTTGCCTAAGGATGAAACAGATGTCTTTCACCACTCTGAGAGGAGAATGTTACCTGTGAATAACATCCATAATTAAAATTTCACCAAAACCAATATATATTTTTAACAGCAAATCATGTAGAAACTCTGCATTTTCTTATTTAAAAAAAAAAATAAATCCAAAAATAGCCTGAGTACTCCCAGTGATTTCAGAGGGGGAAGGAAATGGAGACCCGTTCAGTCTGAATAGTCTGAACTCCAAATGGATATTTTGTTGAATAAAAAAATTGTTTGAGACAAGAAAAAATATTTCTCCCTGATAGGTTTTATAGGATCATTCAGGGAGAGACTTTGAACTTTTTTTTGGCTAGCATTATGCCAGCCAACCATGATCAAGTAGAAAAAAGTGACATTACAAAAAGGACTCAGATGACCTGAACCAGTTCTTGGGTTCAGAGAAAATGTCCATCAGCCACAAACACCTACCAGGTTAAGGTGATAGACAAGAATAAACATATTAGCCATAGAGGGAGATGGCTAAAACTAGTTTTGATATAGCAGTGAGTTCAGTAAGTCACAGCTGCCCAGTATACTATGGTAGGTACTTCCCCTGGCACTTTTGTTGGGAAGTATTTGAAAGGGCTTTGATGTGAAATGGGAAAATCACTTCGAAGTTTGGGTTATTCAATGTGTTCCACATGCGGCAAGACTGAGAATGCTTGTTCACTTTACACAGTGAAGCGGTCCTAACCAAAATGTGGGTCCTCGTATGCTTGTCATTTTGTTCTCGAAACAATATAATTATAATATAACCTCTGCGTAGAAGACTTTGCTATCCATATAGAGAAAATGGCAAAAGTTAAGGAAGAATGAGCACTGTTGTCCATGTTTAATAGACTGATCTGAAACAAAGGATGATTGGTTTGTGCAAGGCTGTTCAACAGAACTCAGATTTCAAGTGCCAGACAAGACCATATCTTCCTTATTTGACCACTTGCATGGCTTTATTTATAGTTTTTAATTGTAATTTTTCTCTTGAGTTTTTCCATCAGTAGCTGTTACTATAATACGTTAAGAGGAAAAAATTTGTATACACTGTTCTAATAACTTAGCTGTACAATACCCATTCCCATCTGTTCATGTTTGTTCTTCAACACTGGAAAAAATCAGTTTGGTCAGAACCAGGGGCAATGAGACATGAACAGAAAAACAGAAATACTAATATTATTGTTAATATTAACATATTCCCACAGGCTTCTTTCTTCAAGGCCATAGATGAGTTGGATTTGCAGGGGGTTTGCCCTCAGGAACAAAGGTACATCACAACAGAACAGGAAGTAGGAGAATAATAATGTGGTTTTGGTACCACACACACGGAGCCAGTCACAAGTATCAGCAGCAAAAGCTTGTATCTTGGATGTTGGCCTTTGCTCTCTTCATTGCCCAGACAGAGATGCATTATGGCCACTGGAAACATACCTGTATTAGGACAAAGTACTGGCATATACCAGAGGAGCGATCAAGTGTCTGCATATGTTGCTGGAGGATAGGGCTGGGATGGCAAGACTCCTATCTCAGTTGCTGTTCAAAAAGCACATACCTCTACTCCCCAACAGTGCAAGGGGAGCCAAGGGAGCCAACCTTCCCTGCCTTTCTTTCAGTTGAGCTGCTCCAGCACAACTCCCCATCAGTCATAATCTGTCACTTCCCCTGAGCATTAAGACTGTAATTAATTCCTCATGCTTAGCTATGCAAGAACATATAATCCCCAGTGAGTCGTTCTCCCTGTCATAGCAGAGAATCTTTACAAGAGAAAGAGAAATAATCTGACAGACATGTGACAGCTCAAGAAACCCTGTAAACATTTGCTTCAAAGCAGAAAAAAGCACACATGAATTTCTTTAGATGACAGCTTTAGAGATCTATTATATTGCACTGGCCTTTGAGAGAGAGCAAATAGGGAAGTGTTACACAGGAAAGTGAAACAGAGTTGCCATCAGGTAATTTGCCAGCTTTTCCTCGTATTCAAGGAATTAGTTAATACCTATTTTAGGACAGGGACAATCATACTTCTCTATCTCCTACTGGAAAAATTCCTAAGACATAAAAGCATGTTAAGTGCTTTTCTCCTGCAGTGCATGCCCAGCTCATTCTTCAGCTTCTCACCTGATGTGTTGCAAGAAGAACGTCACCATGGAAAGGCAGTATAAAGCAATAATCAGCAATACACTTGGTATGTCTGAAATAATCCTCATATCTAAAAAGCTCCCTGCCTGTGGAAATACTACAGCACTTGCTGTACAGATAAAAAACAAAGTATGAGCAACATCAAAAGTATCTAACAGCAGAGTTACTGAGGAGGAAGAAGGAAGCAGGATTTCTACCCCAACCTTTTCCACTGCTAGTGCAAAGGAACTTTGCAGTTATACCAATAACTGCTTAAAAACAGCTGTTGGGAAACCTGGAAATAAAACAGATTAAATTCCCAGCAGTCAAACTAGGCATTTCTATTTCACACCTTTGTTGCTTTTCAGGAATGCTTTAGTTCATTCTTTTTTTTTTTCCTTTTTTTCCTCCAGGCCTTTATACTTCCTTTCATACGCTTCTCCCTTTCTTTTACACTTCCTTAAGGGAAAGGCTAATAAATGTTAGACCTGTTCCACAATGGCTTTTAGGTTTCTCAGCAATCCTAAGAAATACTTTCGGAGACAGCATGCATCTAATAAGGGTTGACTGGGGTCAGTCTGATAAATTCTTAGTGCCCACTGAGATCAAACACACCACAAAGACTTGAGCACTCTTTCACTGTGATATAGCCCTTATATAGAGCCATACTCTTAAGCTCCATCTCATCTCTTCTTTCTTCATGGAATGTCATTTACTCACAAGAGCCAGCAAAAGATTCCTTCATACCTCAGAGATGTAGCCATTCCATTGGGTTGCAAAGATTTGCTTTGTGAAAAGCACATTAAAGCATGTTCTTTATCTGCAAATTCCTCTGTCAGCACAGCTATTTGCTGCTGTGCATACCTGCTTCTCTAGAATGACAACCTTGCAGATAATAAATATAGTGGCTCTGAGAGGACAGTAGCAGAGGCATCAACAGCTAAAAGGCAGGTGATAAGCCATTAAATTGGAGTATGGAATGAAGACTACACATTGCTTTAGCTTTGCAAGAAATATGACATTAAAAGAACAGGAAAATAATTTCCTCCATAACAACTGGGAAGCATTTGGGAACTATTTACCTCCATTCCTTACAAGACAAGCAATCAAACAAGCAAACCATGCTCTGCTGTATACTGCTGCTACAGGAATCCCAATAGGTGCATTCCTACGAACCAGGGTGGTATTACAGCAAACCCTGTATGAACAAATTTGGAGTTTGAGAATACTGAATTCAGTGAGAGTTTTCTTCTCTTATCAAATGTCTAGCAGATCACAGTGTTTCCTGTACATTTTTGGAAGTCCAGAAATGGGTTCTTGAGGACTTGGTTGGACCTACTAACCTGCTAGAAGCAGGAGTCGCAGAGCTAAAGAAGAATTTCTCATTAGTCCTTGTGTGTTCTCTGCACAGCTAATATTTCACCAAAAAAAATCAGACATATTTGACTAGTCTGATTATTAATAGCTAATACATCTTCAGTGAGAAAACCTCAAGAAAAGTCTGATTTTCATATTTCATCATCTCTCATATCAGGTCTACATTTTTATGCTTGTTTTATGCGTATAGTTAATCAAAGGGTTGTAAGAGAGAAATGACAGAAAAAGGTAAAAAGATAAACTGAAGAAACAGGAAGAATATAAACAGGACACTCACTTGTTCAACTAGGTATTTTATTTATTTTCAGTATTGTTAGTACATGCTCAGCAATGTACAAATATGAAGACAATATCTTTACCACAAAGGGCTTAAATCTTGTACAATAATACAACTTCTTTGCAAAACTGAATGGCTCAGAATAGACAATCTTCTTATTTCTAAATCACTGGTTTATATTCCTCCTGACTTTACAGATTTAAATCTGGCCTACTATCTGGTCAGAAAATAAAAACATTCTTCAGATTAATGTCTTATCTTCAGGGCACTAATGGTCATGGGATATGGGATATAAAAAGTAAACAAGATAGTGTTTACTCAACCTTAAGAAAAATGTTTAAAAAATACTTAAAGATTTAAATACACCAAAATAAAGAAATTCAGTTATAGACCACATAGCTCCTTCTTCTCATACATTACATATCAAATACTTTTTTATTACATTACATGCTTTTAAAGGACTGACACCTTATTAGAAACATGCAACATGGCACAGTTATTGTTGCTATGGGAACTACAATATTAAACTTTCTGATCTATGTACACACATTCTTAGATATAATGCTGCTTTCATGTAATATTTTGTAATAAATTTTCTCTTTCCCCACCCGTCTTCTATGGACTACTTCCTCGCAAGAGGTAGATTACTTTTCCTGGGTGAACTTTTGCCCTTTTTTAAGTCAATGGGAGTTCTACTGTCAGCTTCAGTGGGAGCCATCATTTCATTCCAAATGATGAACCAAATACAGTTTCTTAGGAACATGCCCTGAAGATCTGATTCTGATCTCACTTATGCTGAACAGAAAAGGGGAGAGATAGAGAAGCAGAAAAAGCATGAATGCAAGAAATCAAGACAAAGCAAGAAAGCAAGAGAAAGACACAATGCAAGAAATCAAGAAACCAAGCAAGTCTTCTGTTCCATTTCAGATTTATATGCTTTATATGATTTCTTTGGCAATTTTCCAATCATTCAGCTTAACGATATAAATCCAAATGTAATACAATCAGGATAGTTCTTATGTCTTGAGAACTAACTGGTCTGGTTTCCGTCAAAGACCCCTTGTCTGTTCTTTTTAAAACTTAAGGCAGACATTTATTAAAGTTCTAAATATAAGTTCAGATGTGATGTGATAGCTAGGCATATTTAGAGGAAATAGAGTCCAAAGAGAGACATTTGATGGCAAACATTTTGACATAAAAATTTATGGGCCTGTCTGCTTTACTTTGCTATTAACAGACTCTGACATGGAATTTCTCTACTTTAATTGAGGAAAACTCCCTTTCCTCTCTCCACCCAGCGGAACGAGGTGACTTAAGGGATAGGGGACAATGGCAACAAATTCCTGCCCGGCACAGCAGGTGAGCCACCTCCTCTGTTAATACCCCACCTTCTCAGGTCCTCTTGCATAATAGGTATGAGGCTCTGCAAGTGGAACCGAACAATGATGAGGATGACGGTCCACCTAGCTTGGAGGTGTCACCAAGGTTAAGCCAGCCTATGCCCTGAGTAAAAACGGCTTCCACAAAGAAAAAAAGATGGGTCGTTGTCATATGGGACTGTCTCCTGAGGGGAACAGAAGGCCCAATATGCAGACCAGACCCACTTCTTAGGGAAGTCTGCTGCTTCCCTGGGGCCCATCTTAAAGACGTGACAAGAAAACTTCCTACCCTGTTACAGCCCTCAGATTCTTATTCATGATTGATTCTTCAGGTAGGCAGCAATGATGTTGCACCAAGAAGCAAGAGGGCGATGAAGACAGACTTCAGGGCCTTGGGACGACTCGTTGGGAGGTTGGGTCTCTTCTCCCAAGTAACAAGCAATAGGACAAGAGGAAAGTGCTTCAAGTTGCACCAGGGGAGTTTTACACTGGATATTAGGAAAAACTTCTTCACTGAAGGGGTTGTCAGACATTGAAACAGGATGCCTAGGAAGGTGGTTGAGTCACCATCCCTTGAGGGACATCTTTTAGTGGTGGACATAGCAGTGTTAGGTTAACAGTTGGACTTGATCTTACAGGTCTTTTCCAACCTAAACAATTCTATGATTCTACGATTTTAAGGGGCTTAGTCACCTTCCAATTATCTGTGAGTGCTGTACAAATGGCGATGCACTCAAGCTTCATGAAGGTCTGCTCAGGTCTGATAGGAATTCTCTATCTAGCCCTATAAATTTGTGTGTGTTCACATACATTCCTACATATGCACTCCTGTGTGATGCACAAAAATTATGTATTCCCTGGCTATACCAGTCCCAAATAAGCCCAACTAACAGATAGTTCCGTACACAATACGTAAGGAGATAGAGGTCTCAGAATTTAGTATGATTTTTAAATAACAGAGAATTTTTTAACATGAATGAATAAGAATATTAGATATGTAAACTCCTGTGAGTGACTCTCAGAAGACTTGACTATGTACACTTCATAATCAGTAAGAGCGCTAGATATTCATTACTTTTGAAAAGTGAAGACTATGTCAATCTCCAAATGTCAGGCTTCTTTTTCATATATTTGTTTTTTATATATGTTTTAAGAGGAGGAAGATGAGTGTTGGGGTTAAAGTAATGGATAAATGAGAATGATAACAATCCTACCCTCTCTCAGCCTTATCTGACATCATACATAAGAAATAGTCTTTCAGTAAACACCCTCCTGGAAGACTGATGTGCCTGCAAAACACACAGTGGAGCAAAGGACCTTATGTGGTAAACTCTTTGGTGAACTCTCCAACATAATTGAGCAGTATCTGGTGAAAAATATATTTTTAATATTCCTAGAACAATCAGTGAAATGCATATAGTAAAGGAATAAGAATAAAACCAGAATGGTTTTAAGGAAATAAGTTTAAACATGAAATGGGTTTTATTCTTCCATAATGTTTACAATACATAAAGCCTTTAGAAAACAAAAAGCAGATTAGAAATACTGAAAAGTTAAAAATTAGCCCTGTTGTAAAATCGATAATGAAAGCCAACTCTTTTTTTTTTACTTTATGCCTCCTGACAATAATACAAACCTTTCAACCATCCACTCCTTTTACACATAACTCACTAACATTTAAACTGCTTGAAAAGAATAGATAAACACATCAAAGGATCAAAAAACTGACAAGACTACATTATCTAATGTATGTCATACTGGTATTTTAAAATCTCAGCATCTGTAGTTTTCTATTGTACACTCAATAAACTGATCAAACACAGCTCTTCGCACAATTCCAACTGGCTCTTTTGTTAGATCACACTGCTTTTCCTTTCTAGATAAACCCAGATGATTCTTTATTAAAATTCTTTAAAACTTACTTTTAAAACTTAAGTATTTTAACCGTCTTTTTTTTTGTTATTCACTTAAACATTTACTCCTAATGTATGGTAACAGATTCTTTCTTCATTTGCCTGACCTCTCACACAAACTGACTTTTGTGCCTACTGTCTGAAACTAAATGTCCATATCATATGGTTTTCTTTTCATTATATGCATATGATATTTAATGCATCTCTAGGTCAACATTCTAAGAACTAATAAAGATACAGTATACAAAAGTGAGATACACTTACATATAAGCAAATTACAGCATACCAGCATCTCACTGTCCTGGTGTTATGTCCTGATACGTTAAGTTCATTCTCACCATTACTCTTCAGAACCATTAAATGTTAGATTTTTCTTTCCTTTCTTTGTGTATGAGTTTGGGCCCCCCGCCTCATCTCATCACTGTTACAGACACATACACACGCAACTTCCTCAGACCTAAACTCCACCTTGTTACACAATCTGTGCTTATCCATCCATACCACCAATGTCCTTGTATTTGATACATCAGCAAAGCAAACGCTGAGCTGCCTCACACCAGCCAGCATCACAGACCCTGTGCTGAACTTATTTGCTGAGCTTTGACCCTGCACCTATTTTGTTCCTCATCCTCTGGGCTCAAAGTCCTCCTACCAGATAGTAAGACAAAAGGGAACAGACAAAAGATTTTTAATGGTACTTCCTGAGTCACTTCAGCCACCCAGATCACACTCTGTGTACTCCAAATTCCTGCCTAGGTCTTCTCCTCCCTTTGCTGGAAGGGAGCCTGGGTTCTACAGCAAGGATAACTGGGTTGGTTCTTAAACCCACTTTATGAGCCACTGGGTTGATGCCCATAGTACAGCTTTCAGTAGAAATGTATTTGTGCATAATTTGTGTCTGAATTAGAAAGTTTTAAGAATTAGAAAGTCAATGTTTAATTATGTAACACTGTTCAGGGATTTGTATACAATGCTTAGAAATTCTGCAGGTATCCAGACTACTATTTTGTGCATACGACTAAAGTTTGCTGAAAGAAAGTGAACTGGTGATACCTGTCTCCATTCAAGGTTTTTCAAAATAATGACCTCCTCTGAGTTTATATTTTGTCTTGGAAAACTGGGAGATAAGCGGCGTAGGCTGGCTGCAGATGTACATCTCCACTGATACAATTTATTCTATTACAGTCGAACTCATCTTGTCACATTGCACCAATATCTCTGATTTTTGCAGCACATGCCTGGCTCTTTCTCAGATACTATTGCACTTCATATGCCAGCAAATTTTGTAACAACTGACTGAAAGGGGAATGGTATATATTTGGCATACACAAAATGTATGTTAACTCATTTACTTTTCATTACACCAAGGTGCTTGAGATACATTTCATTTAATCAAAATCCATAATCATTACATTTTAAAAATTTGTTCAGTATTTTTTCAGGGTTATTTCCTTTATTATGTTCATAGTATTAGTAGCAGCATCAATTGCTAGCCAGCAGATCAAATACTAACAGAATCTTTTCCCATTGCTGTGTATTTGATAAAGATTATAGCCTTGTAATAAATACATTTTAAAACTTTTAAATTATTTTAAAAGGCTTATGTAAATATTCTCCCCGAAAAACCTTTATTATTGCAGAGATTATTATTAGGCAACATTTTACAGGAAGGGACATCACCCTCACAATGATTAGATTCCACTGTGATTAGTTTTAACTTATTGTACTATGAAATTAAATAAGGCTGTATTTTAAATAGCTGTATGAAAGAGGAATTTTCCTTCTAAGATTATAAATGATGATATCTTTTACCAATTATCTGCTCAGGCCCACAGTCAATGACCCTTAAACCCAAGATTTTCTATCCACTGTATGTTAAAATAAAATTTATGCATTTTACAGTTCTTGTTCTCTATGATGTTAAAAGCAGCAATCAAGATTGGAGTCCTATTGTTACATACTGTATAAACCCATTAACTGGGATTCCACTTAGCTAAGTTTAAAGGTTACAAACCTATTCTAAACTCATTACTATCAAAGCAGACACATTCAGATGAATTATCATTCATTGCATCATCTGTCTTAACAATCTATTTTATGCAACATAATTTTACATATCAAAAATACGAGGTAGAGTTGTGATTTTTAGAAGCAAGTCTCAATAGGAAGGGTAACTGGAACGAGAAATTTTAACTCCTTAATCAATGGCTGTGACAGGAACAGGGTATCTCACACACATTCTACCAATGTCTCAGCATATCTTTTTTTGTTGTATAGAAGAAATTAGGAAGGGAGCACAACGCTGTTCATTTAATTCTACCTTGTAAGGAATAACTCATGGTAAAATTGAAAATGAAACGTGTCTCTACAAAAGTAATAAAAAAAATAACAGAACATGCTTTAAAGATCAGTGGAAAGCATCACCTTTTTACAGAAAGTGGAAACAAAGGTGTAGAAAAAAATAATAATTTCAAAGGAATAGCACAAATTTGTAGGCTTAAAATCAGTAAGGGTAAAGAATGAAATGAGTTGAAAGAAGAAAGGATCTTAAAAGGCAAAACCAAACAGTTCAATTAAAAAAAAAGGGAAAAGAAAGCTAAGGGAAGTGTACTTCAGTTACTTAACAGTCATACTTATGGTTTTTTGTCATAGGGCAGAGAAAAGGTTGAAGGGCTCAAAACCTTATTTACATTCACAAAAAATAATTCATCACCAAACAATTAATTAAAGGAATTTTAATGATGGGCTAGGATGGCAAAGTAGAATACGGAGAGAACATGTTGTATAAGATATAGACTCTGGATGTATGCAAAAAGGTAATTTAGAATGAAGCTCCCTTAGACTAAATACAACAGTCCATGAAACAGCAGTGATTATCTTCATGAACTCATGCAGGGCAGATGATATCTCAGAAGCCTAGGAAAAGTCAGCACAACACCTATGTTTATATCAGATAAAAAGGAGGATCCAGTGATTATTGAGCAGTTGGTCTAATTTCTGCAGCCAAAACAATGCCAGAGGAAATTGTGATAGATTCGATTTGAAACCATCTATACAATGATGAAATGATAAACATGCAGCTGGGATCTTAAAGAGTAAACTGTGTTAAATTGATCCTTCTTTTTTTTTTTTTTGACAAAACAGTGGACCTACCAGACCTGAGAAAAGCAATAGAAGTGTTATATCTTAATTTTACTGCGGCTTTTGATGCACACCCAAAAACAGTCTCATAATGCTCAACTAGGAAGTACAGTCTACATCAATGTTGTCTGACTGGCATCCCATGAGTCAGATGCATTCTTCCAAAGCAATGTATCCATTCATCAGCAGGGTTTCTAAGGAATGTGTGACTTTTGGGTTTTGGGGTGTTTTTTTGCAGATACGGGAAAAAATCTGCCACGAGTGGCAGGAATGCAGCAGTGCTGACTATAAAGCACCAAGTTAAGAAGAGTAGGGATAGGTCACAGGTTATTACAGCATGCCATATCATGCCATACCCTTTTCTAGACTGTGAGAGGCACGAAAAATGCGGCTGCACTGGGATTACTAACCCTTCCAGATGACCAAAGAGCACAGTTTATATTCTCTGGGGTGGATCTGCAGAAATTAGCCTCCACTGGAGAAGCTTAGTGCCAACTGGACGATGACTAAGTTGTAGGCAGACTCAGAGATATTGTGCAGTTGAATAAAGCTCCCAAATGCATTCCATAGTATCTGGATTATCTGTTTTTCCAGTATCTTTGCTAATTCAGCTAATGAAATGTAATCTTTAGAGTTATGCTTATCCCACAGAAAAACTGGATGTGTAAAAGACTCTAAGTGCAGGATTAGTTCTTCTTAGCACTTTTACTATGGAAACAGGAGATGGAATTGAGAGTACTGTAATGATATTTGCCGAGAAAACAAAATTGTTGTGGGTTGTAAACACTTTGAAGAGAAGTATCAGAATTTTAAATTGTTCTGTTATATTTTAAAGATGGTCTAAAAAACACCACCATGAGATTGACTGAAGATGTGTCTTTAGGAAGGAGTAACTGAATAACATTTCTGCAACCATTTTGCAGTAAAGATTTTGGTCATTATAGCTGATCACAAACAAAATAAGAGATGATGTGGATGGAAAAAAAAGACAAGTGTGTTTGAGAGATGTAACACAGAGATGTATTAAGAGATGTGTTGCATATAAAACATGAAGGAAATGGACAATTCATTTGTTCTTCTATCAGTTGCTGAGGTCCCAGCTGGAGTATTACATTGAAACTAAGAAAAAGAGAAATCTACAGGAAAGAATTCAGGAAAGAGCAAACAACTGCTACTAGGTTTCAAAAACAGATGTAGATACCAGTTCAGGTAAAGCAATGCTTCCGGAAGAGGAAAAAAAACCCAAACCTAATTTTGTACACATGGGGATGGACTCTGATCTAACTGTTACTACACAGTAAAGGTATAATTGGGAAAATTATTGGTAGTTTGAACAAAGGTCAGCTCAATGTCTATTAGCAGTCAAATCCAATGTCGCTTATTGTAAGGAATAGAGGAGAAAAACCAGAAATAATCATTCTGTTATCATATAAAACTGTGGTGTATCTCCTCTTGAATACTGTGTGCAGTTTTAATACAGATGCCTAATACGATGAATATTGATAGAGGTCGAAAACGGTACAGTAAAACTGACAAAGGTTTAGAGAAAAACAATACATTTGTTAAGCAGACTTGAATTATTCAGCCTGGGAAAGAGATAACTGGGCAGAAGAGAGTGATGAAGAATTTAAAAAATTGTAAACAGCACGGAGAGGGTAGATAGGGAAGTACTTTTCCAATAGAGAATGTAAGGAACATCAAATAAAAGGTGATTGGTAAATTCAAATCTGACTGGTTCTTTAAACAGTGCACAGGAAAGCTTCAGAACTGCTTGCACAGGGTGTTGTGGATGCTACAAGTTCAAAGGGTTTGAAAAGTGATCAAATTTATAGAAGAAAAATCTAGTGAAAAGTTTATTCAAAGACATCATCAGCCTCAAGACGTTTCTCAAAGCTAGGAGAATATACTGGAGGAGTGTCCCTATGCATCTGCCTTCTCTTCAGATTGCCCTCTGATGTGGTAGGGTAATCCTGTGACAAATAACATCTGTCAGGAAAAATACAAGGCTCTTAGCTCTTTTAGTCTAGAAAAATTAGACTAAGTGCAAGAAGCAGCACATAGAAACTGCAGCACTGTATGAAGTTCTTTAGAAGGAACAATGATCAATTTTTTCAGTAAGTTTAGAAGCAAAAGAAAATAATTGCTTAATTGTCAATAACATAATTTACTATTATGAATTGTTATAAAAAATATTCTGGCTACATAGATAGCAAAGCACTGGAATAGTCTTTCTAGGGAGGTTGTAGATAGCTTTTGGCAAGGTTTAGAAGAATAAGAGAGATAAACATTTGTTAGAATATAATTGATCCTTTTTCTTTGCAGGAAAACTGATCAGACGATTCTCCCAGCTTCATTTCTATTTTATGACTACAATTTCCATCAGAGTAGATGAAAAAATTAAAGATTTATTTCAATAAAAGGTGCACCCTTAATTAAAAAACACTTGAAAGTTAATTAAATTAACTAAGTAAAGGTTTGAGACAACACATATGGTGCTTCATTCTTTCAAAGGATGTAATGAACAGAACTGAAGGTGTTATAAGAAAAATGTTCTGGCACTTTTTTATCATTTAAAATCTATTCGACAGGAAGAGAAAGGAAGCCTGAGTGATGGAGTCCTACACTTGGGTCACAACAACCCCATGCAACACTACAGGATTGCAGAAGAGTATCTGGAAAGCTGTCCAGCAGAAAAGGACCTGAGGGTGTTGTTGGACAGCCAGCTGAATATGAGGCTACAGTGTGACCAGGTGACCAACGGCATCCTGGACTGTATCAAAAATAGTGTGGCCTGCAGGACAAGGGAAGTGATCGTGCCCCTGTACTGGGCGCTGGTGAGGCCGCACCTCAAATACTGTGTTCAGTTTTGGGCCCCTCACTCCAAGAAAGACATTGAGTTGCTGGAGGGTGTCCAGGGAAGGGTGACAAAGCTGGTGAGGGGTCTGGAGCACAAGTCTGATGAGGAGCGGCTGAGGGAGCTGGGGTTGTTCAGTCTGGAGAAGAGGAGGCTGAGGGGAGACCTCATCGCTCTCTACAATTACCTGAAAGGAGGTTGCAGAGAGGTGGGTGTTGGCCTCTTCTCCCAAGTGACGAGTGATAGGACAAGAGGAAATGTCCTCAAGCTGCACCAGGGGAGGTTTAGACTGGATATTAGGAAAAACAACTTCACCAAAAGGGTTGTCAGACAGGCTGCCCATGGAGGTGGTTGAGTCACCATCCCTGGAGGTATTTAAAAGACTTGTGGATGAGGCATTTAGGGACATGGTTAGTTGTGGACTTAGCAGTGTTAGGTTAACGGTTGGACTTGATGATCTTAAAGGTTTTTTCCAACCTAAATGATTCTGTGATTCTATGGAAAATTAGATCTGAGCATTGAACTGAGCCTCAGTCGATGAGTATTAGCAGAAGGTAACCTCTCGAACAAAGAGAGAATAAGCCCATATATAAACTCCTGTTACCTTGTACAAAGTCAGTTTTTTTGGATAAATATAGCATACTTTAAACTCCTGAACTACCCAGGCAATGCTTTTCAGTTGAAAAGAACTCCAAACAACACCAAAAAATCAAACGAGAAAGCATTTTTCAGCGTTATCAAATCTAAATTTTTAATGAGAGAAAACAAAGAAATGCTAGTTTTGTTCATCAAGATGCCAAGTTAAAAACGTTCCATTTTGTTAAGAATAAAGCTTCAAAACACAAGGCAATGTGATGTCCCTCCAGAAGAAGCATTGTTCTCTTTTCAGGGTGGGAATAGATGCACTTCCAACAACTTCCTCCTGTCACCTGATTGTTATCAGGTTTGTTCATTAACTGAATCCCTCTTTATTTTCCCTCTTAATCTCACTTTGTCTTCTCTCTACGGAGTGGGATGAGGGATAAGGATCTGATTTCCTCTGGTGACTGCTGCTGTAGCAGACTAGTGAAGCATGATGCTACGTTATGTTAAATCACTACTTTTATCCTGTTTATCCTTGGGTAACTGTTTTCAAAAAGGATGCAGTGCAAAGGGAAAAAAAAAGTACAAAATTACGTTTTACAAAGAGCAATTCTCTTTCTCATAATCTGTGGGCTGGTCTTAGAGTTTCCAAATCACTAACTTAAAAGTAGAAATTGGTGAGAGCTAAAACACATACACACACACAAAGATAACTGAGTAGATTAACCAATGAAATCTAGGTCGGGCTTAATAACCTCCAAATTGCAGCTGAAACAATGAATATTAATCTAGCCAACCATGAGAGATGCCTTCATGAAGCCAAAATAATTTAGTTTTTTTAGAAGAAAATTCATTACAACATACTGATGTGATTTTTCCCTGTACAAATATGCTTTACTATTTCTAGCAAACTCATCACGGATAATTAACAGTGGACCACCAGCAGCAATATTTGTAAATACTAAAATAATCTATCAAGAAGGCCTAAGTTAGGTATTTTTTCTAGCACAGATTTTTACCAAAAGATGGGGAAAGGAGGAATGAAAGAAAAGAAGGTAATTGTTTTCCCTCTAAAATGTAATTGGAAGATGACTTGTAGTAAATTGAGAGTTAAAGAGAATTATCTTCTCAAAGTACTATTGAGTAAAATTTTCCAAAGAAAACAGTAATTTAAAAAAGGTCTTGGTTAACCATTTTCTAAATTCAATACATTTTAATCATGGTTTATTTATCCTGTGAAGACAATAGATTTATTTTATGGAATATATGTGTGTATACAATACTTCATTAAAAAAAAAAAGTAATATGTAGCACTAAGCAGCATTGAACTTGTTCTGAGAGGAGAATTGGCTTGATAATCTGTGGTTTACACAGTTCAGTCATAACCATGTTATGAAATTTGTTGGAAAAGGACACAAAAAGATGATGACTAGTCTCCTCTGTGCTGGCACCTTGTATAATACAATAAATATTCAACAAATGTAATACCTGATAAGAAGTTAACATTGCTTTGAACAGTAATTTCTTAAACCCAGATACCTGAGCCTTAAGTGGGGGGGGGGGGGGGGGGGGGCAGTGTCCCCTCCCCAACTCTAGGATTTCTACTCTGGATTTCATGCCCCAATGGACTGTGCCCAGTCCTTGCACCTTATAATTTTTGTAGACATATCATAGAATTGTTTATTCCCACAGGATACCGTGGCTGCTCCACAAATATTTCTCTGCTGATGGGGATGGGCAACCTGCTATAGCTGACCCTGCTTGGGCAGGGAAGCTGGACTCAATGCTCTCCAGCAGTCCCTTCCAACCTCACCCATCATTGTGATTCTGTGATAATCCAGATCTATGAGCTCATGAATGGGCTCAGAAGAGATTTATTAAAAATATTCAGATTTGAAAAAATGTCCCAAAAATGACCAGACAGAAGACATGCTATTGTTCTAACCCTATTTCTTCTTCTCCTCTCCTAGCAATTTCAGGAAATGGAAATTATATTAACCAAAACAGAAACAACAAAAAAGCCACTGTTCAAAATGGATTAAAGCCTCATTAAGTAGCAACCGGGACTGATGTTTTCAGTCAGTATGATTTATGAATTTTGTTTGCTTTGTGCTGTATACCAGCAAACAAAAGAACTGCTCTGGAACCGTTCCCTGGGGGGAAAAATGTATGCAGAATGAGTTCAATTTTAAGATTCTCAGGCTGCATTTAACAACAAAACTATGTAAAAATATTAGTTAATTTTCATTGCATCTTAATTGAAATAGCATGATGCAATTATTCATACTTACTGAAGTGTGTATGTTCTGCCCAGCATTATCTTTACTAATTTTTGATGTCTTGCCAGACTGATAGATTTGAAAGGAAGGAATTTCCAGAAAGCTTGTTAACTAAACAAGTGGTTTCATAAAAAAGTCTGGCTTTTACATATAGGAATCTGGATCAGATCTATCTGGTGCCTAGTATTCCAGCACTGCCTGTGAATTGATAAAGGTAATGCTAGCTCTCTAAATATTTTTATGCTTTTTATATAGAAAGTGTTCTTATGTCATCCATAGACCAACTTTAAAATCAAAATAATGTCCTCAGCTTCTCTCCTAAATGTAATGCTAAAATAAACACAATGTTAAATGAGTACTTGTCTTCATTTTAAAACAATGAAAATACCACCTACTGTACAAGGAATCAATACTGTGTATCTTAACAGAAATAATTCAAACGTGTGCATATGCAGTATCTTAGAATTGTGTACTTTGACTTGAAGACTACAAGTATCTTCTGTTAATGTGAACATAAGCAAATAGACAGTATTCACTTTTGGAAGACTGGTCAAAGAAATGGCTTTCAAAAGGGATATTTGCTTTTTGGAATCCATTTTATCTGGCCATTAATATACAGCAATTCTGCTTAAAAAAATCCCTGAAGCTACCTTTAATTCTGATTGTTCTGACAACTCTGATATTCTTTACAAGACATATGGTCTTTGTGTCTTATAAGCCAACAATTAAATAAAAAAATAATGGTATTGTTATCATCTCATGCAAAATGTATCTAGTCATTTGAAAAAGGTCTAAGAAACTGGTGACATGATTCATATACATATGCTAGTGACATGATTCATTTCATTCTACCTTTTTCAATTAGGCTGGATCTACATTATTTCTGAGAGATAATTGTCTATTCCCTTTCTTAACAACCTCTAAGTATTCCTGTTATGGGAAGTTTAAACTTCTTTCTTTAAACAATTACCTTGAAAGATTGTATGAGGTTGGAAACAGGTTTAAACAGGTAGCTGAAAGACTAATTATAAAGGGACTAACTAGGTAGCTGCTAGACATTATACAAGAAATCACAGTTTGGATTCTGTAGTTTATAGTGAGGAAAACTTTTTTTTGTTAAGAAATGCTGGAATAATAAACAGATCTTTTGTACAGTGTTTGATTGACAGCTTTTCTGTGAAGTAGAAGAATGTCCCTTAAATTAATACAAAGATTTCATATTTTGCATATGTAAATATCATGATTATATGTCTAATTAGGCATGCAGCCAAGCTTTTAAACTATAACAGGTGATACCTAACAACAAGAGAATACTTGCATACTTAAATAACAGCCTAGAGAGAACTGGATGAGCCAGAGGCACCAGCATCTATTTAAATATGTTATGCCATTTTCAACATAATTAGTTATCTAATTGCAAACCCAAACGTAGTCAATGCATTTGCACATGTAATTAATTACAGTTTGTTTAAAGCACTTCATTTGTAGTGATTTATTCTTCATTTCCTGCAAATCACATTACCAAAGGATAGATTTGATTTTCAAAAACAACAGAAACAAATACATAAAATGAAGAAAGGCATTAAATAAAAGAAAACACTATAGGGTAATATACCATTAGTGCTATCTAGAATTTCAGAAACACATCTTTTTTTTTCTGAAACTACTTTAACTATTTCAAACTACAATATATCTAAATTCTAACAGTTATATGTTAAAAGAATCTTTAAGCTTTCCATATAAACAGAGCGTCAATTATATAGGTCAGATTCATGTAAATGTGCAGGCAGGTAATTGTGACCAAATAAAGCCCTTATTTATTGGTATTTATTATTTGTGTCATACTAGCATCTAGAATCGCTACCAACAGATCTGAAATTACTATGACAGCTTTTCTATCATTATGTCCCAAGAGGTTTACAATCAAAGTATAAAAGTTGCACTGAATGGAAATCAGTATACAGGCATACAAAGAAACAAGAAGATCACTACAGAGAACAATACAAAAGCATCTTCTGTAAAGTTGCAAATATAAAGATCATCATAAGTGTCTAAACAAATGGATTTACAGACGTTACTGGTTTTCTTTTTTTTTGGGGGGGGAGGGGGAACATCAAAGAAACTAGACAGTATTTACTTGAATTATTAAATTAGTCGTCAGAATAAGTTCTTCCTCAGGCTGAGAAGAGGCAGAAGCCAAGTTCTGTGTACTACAAGACAATGTAGAAAATAATAAAGGGCTGAAAATGAAGAAAGAACTGAGTCTTGAGAATGATAATCTGCAACTTGTGCATGACAAGATGATTTACGGGTGGCCCCAAAGAAACAGAGGTAACAAGATAAACCTATGTGCAAGGAGAGTCCCAAAGTCCCCTCTCTAACACCTCCACCCCCCAAAAAAAAAGTGTATTTGCATTTGTAAAAACCAGAGAAGTCAGAGCTACAGTAATCAAGTCTAAAGATACTCAGCCTTTACTAGACTTTTATTTCTGAAGAGAAACAGAACCCACACATGCGTTTTAGAGCTATGATATATTCTTTATGATGAGAGCCTACAAGGCATAATTGCAGCCTGATATGAGGACTGACAAAATCATGCAGTGGATTTTGGCACATTGACCCAAGTGAGATGAAACATGAGCAGAGACAGCGTGACACACACTGAGAAAGGAAACAGCGAGACCACCCTGGATGTAGGGCAAGTAAGAACCCTGGAATGGGAGTTGCTGATTGCACATTCACAGGAAGGTGTCAAGGAGGCAGAACAAGATTTTATTTTTGACAGCTGGAAGCAGATCTGTAGTAGAGATAACTCCATCTTGCAGTTACATGAATGACCTCACCTAAGGTAAACTTAATGATGGTGACAGCACAATATATATCCAGAACCCTGGATATGTGTTCAAGAAAATAACTTACCCAGAGTATCAGGTCACAACTTAAACCTGATTCAGTGATGGGGGAAAAAAATAACAAAACCAAAAAAAAACTTGGGTTTTAGACTAGACATAAGCTTTGAATGCAAGGAAGAAAATAAACTTTAGCTGATAGATCAAGGAAGATAAGAACAGAATAACAGTCTTGAAATTTGGCTAGGAAGACTTTGGTGAGAAAAGTTTCAGGGACAATCAGGGCAAATCAAACTGGAGAGTGCCTATGACAGAAGAGTAGGCCAGAAGCATGAGACACTGATCATTAAAAAAAAACCCAAACACAAACGTTCAGTTATTTTACAGATGGCAAAAGAGATTAAGCTAAATGTGACACATGCTAAAAAGACAATTGGGATGAAGGACAAGTGTCTCTAAGACAGACAAGAACAATGAGCCAGAGTGAGGGTAAAGAGCCACATAAACAGGATTAAAAATTCAGAAGACTAAATAAAAGAGGATGAAGAATAAAAATTCATGAAAGAGCAGAGAGGACAGAGAAAAAAAGTTGACAAAAAACTGTTGCAACTGTGACTAGAGGAAGAGGGAGAAAAAGTTTTAGTAGAAGAATAGGAAGTAATAAGAGGAAGGGAAGAGGTAAAAAGGAGGAAACCAGGAATCACTTTTATCCCATAGAAATCACTGTATTTGCATAAAAACTAATGGAATTAAGAGAAGAAGAGTCATGTACATGTATAGAATTTACAGAAATGCTTATATTTTATTTGGTGAAATCAAGAAAAATCTTGAAATGCAGTTGTCTTCTGACGGTTTATCATTGTCTTTTTTAAAAGTGGTGTAGAGATTGGGGGGAGTGTAGAGCTGCTAGGAGTTACTAACAGCATGAAAGAAGGGATGTTACTAGACAGAGAGATGTGATGCAATTGCATACTCAATTAGGCCTTCTGTTCAATGCACACCGTGCCCTTTCTCATTAACACTAATACTTATTACAATGATTGTTATCCAGAAGGAATTTTCTCTGGGCTCCTCCTCCAACAGCATCCAGGACAAAGGAAGAACAGGGGCAGTGCCTGAGGAAAAAACTGGCATGCAAAATCTCTAGGGAAACAAACAGAAAGCAAGAGATAAGCAGGTTGAGAAAATGTTCAAATAGCTTAAATTTTTCTCTTCTCTCGCTTGCCTGGAGAAGTGCTTTTCACGTATGCATGTAAAAGCACTGAAACTCTTCTAAATAGCTGTGCTCCCTCCTCCTTCCAGGTGGGAAGAGAAAATAAAATTTATTGGCTGCAGCAGACTTTAATTCTGGTCTATCTCATCATTTTGACTGTAGTAGTTGCTGCAGCTTTGTCTCCAATGAGACTGGTCTCCTTTTAAACACTCCTTAAAATGTCAGTGATGGAAGTAGAGAGCCCTGCTCTTCCAGCCATGGGTACCACCAGGCAACTGTGGACACAATTTTATGTACATATATACACACATATATAAAATAATATATATAATTATACTCATATAAAAGCATATGTAATAATACTATATATATTATATATTTTATACATACTGAATGTATGTCTCTGTGTATATACATATACTTTTATACAGCAAAATCTCCATATGTTTTGAGGACAAAATAAAAAAGGGGATTTGGAATTTAAGTTAGTAACTTGCTTCCCAAGATTATATCTAGACCCTCTTCAAATGGTTATCTCTGCGTTGCCAACTGCAATCACTGAAGACTGATGAAAATTACTTGAAAATCATGACATTTTGAAAGGCTGTGATTGTGGAAAGAAATTACTTAATAGTTGAGCCTTCTGTTTTCACTTTACCTTACTATGGGAGCTTATAACTTATGCAGCTCTGGATCTCCAAGTTTCAGTTTCCCTTGTGGTACACAGCATTTTAAGTTCTGGGCCTCTAACAAGCCCATTAGTCTATTAAAATTATGAGATTCAGCCTAGTGCCAAACTGTATGTCTCAGGAACACCTCCTGGCTTCCGGATCACCCCTGGTCCATCCTAGTCCTATGTTAGTACAAGACCCACTAGTACATCCTATTCTCTCCTTTCCTTCTTCCCTTTGAAAGGAAAAAAAAGCATACAGAGGCTAGAAAGGATGCACAGCATGAGCTATGCAGAAGCAAAGACAAAGGGTGTTTTACGGTACATACATGCCATGTAGATTAGACACCATTTCTTTTCTAACTCTACATACATTTCCAGAGCTCTGATGATTTTAATGGAGTCATGAGTTTCCTCCTAAAGAAGAATTTTTAGGTCAAGTCATCTTGAACATACAGTCACAAGCCACACACCCA
This sequence comes from Gavia stellata, assembly GCF_030936135.1. Classification (NCBI taxonomy): domain Eukaryota; kingdom Metazoa; phylum Chordata; class Aves; order Gaviiformes; family Gaviidae; genus Gavia; species Gavia stellata. Next base: position 31,308,341 of record NC_082597.1, on the reverse strand, counting down.
AATTTTGTTGTCTCAGCCAAAAATGACATAGGATGGGACTAATCTCTCCACATTAAATATCTATGCTAGGGGCATTCACACTTAATCTAACAAAAAAAAGTCTAATGAAATTTAACCATCTCTTCCGAAGTTTGTTTAACGTGTTATTAAAATCCTCCAGTGGCAGAAATACCACAACTTTCTTGCATAAAACAATATGTAGTACATAACAATCCTTTAGTTACCAAATTATTCCTAATATTTAATGCATAACTCTTAACAGTTTAATCCAATCACTTCTTCTAATCTTGTATGTCTTCTAAAGCTATGGGGAGTAGTTAATCATATCAATCATGTAGCAAACTTTCACATATTGAAACTTGTTATCAGATTTCCTCTATCAATCATATCTTCTAAATATTGCTGTTCCTTCAGCCTTTCCTCATCTATCTACTTTGCGTGCACCTTTTAGGTGCACTCAGAAATCAAGCTGCTGTTCTTGCTGAGGCTTCTCCATTTCTGTACTGAACAGAATAATTATCTACTATGTCCTAAAATGATGTTTCTTTTAAGTAATTAAATTCAGTTTCTGTAAAATTACCATATTCCTGCTTGCTATGCATTTTATGTTGCACTAATTCCCCCCACTTCAATCTCTTTTCTCTTATAACAACTCCCAGCCAATTATCTCATACCTTGCAATTTTCATGACAAATGTGATGACAAGAACGATGCCTCTCTGTGAAGCAAAAAGCACATGACAAACTACCTTATCATCTCTGACAGACTACCTATATTGATGCAACAGTACAGGAAAGACATAGTCTACTCTGAATTTTTATTTCTTTATTTGTTTGTTTGAAGAAAAGCTGGAGTTTTTGACTGGATATTTTTTCAAGGAGGTTCCTTGGAGAAAAGATTTGCCCTATTCCATTCTACAGACTGCAAAAAAAAAAAAAAAAATCCTACTTTTTTATTGTCAGATACTATTATATTTTGTTTTGTTTTGAATAGCAACTCATTGGGATTATATTGAACTTAGCATCTCCAATTCCGAGAGGATTACTAGTAACATACATGCACTGCAAGGAAAAAAAGCTCTAGCTTATACAGATGTCAGTGCTGTACATTCATCAGCTTACTGCCAAGAAGTCCCCCAGTTTGGGGATTAAATCTACTTAACGTTCCCAGTGCAAAATCTTGCATTTGGATCTTTCATTTAGACAAACAATGCGTGAAATCACATAAAGATTGGTAGTTCCCTATTGAACTTACATCTGGAAAGACTGATTTACATTGATTTTATCAACAAATATATGGAATATATCAGAGTCATACAAAGTAAGATTGATTATCTAGTTCTTAACAGGATACAAGTGGTTGAGAGATGTGTGGAACTAAAAACTTCTCCAGTACATTTGGTCAAATATGCTGTTATACTTATTGTCATAGGCTATAGCATATTAGACATTAATAACGACATTAATTCACTTCTAGAAGTCAGTAGATGCTGGTGGAAAAGCAATCTCAAACAGATATTACTACTAGCCTCTTAAACATGTGTTTTATCTCCCAGTACAATGCAGTATAAATCTCAGAAAAAAGCATAGCTCTAAATGAAGTGAAATAAACATAAATTAACTACTTAACATGTACTTCCCCCAGGCTAGAAACTCTAGAACTCTCTGGTTTAATTTATTTTTGTGCAGTTCCACTATATTAAAATAGACAAGATATGTAAAAAAATTACTTAACTTGAATATTATATTGGAGGAGTCACTGATGTATTTGCAAATTTGTTACCAGGGTTTTCAAGATTACTGCTCAATATTTTTTTAAAGCAATGACCACAGAAAATAGAAGGTGTTAGAAGACCAGCTATGAATTATTTACAGCTATATTAACTGTATATTGTACAATCCTATATTCAGTAACATATCAAAATCCTGAAACTTCTGTTACATAATATCTATATAAATCAAAGTATGTTGTCAAGACTCAAGAGAAAATTGTATTTGCTATTGTTTCTGCTACAGACATTGCCCAGAAGATGTAATACAGTAGTTGTGGAGATGCTCCATACTGTGACAAATCTCCAGAGCCTCTTCCAAAGAAGAGCAGAAAAATGACATCTGCACCTATTATTTTTAGTGAGCTGTGGAAATGTGTCAGGTTTTCAGTCCCTCATATTGTCATTGTTGTTGAGTTTTTCCATTTTCAAAAGGACAAAATTACAAGTACTATTCCTGGGAGCAGAGAAGAAACTGTGTTTGCAACAGGACTGAGACAACAGTGCGATTGTTACTATTAAAAAAGCTTAGAGAAAAGGTTATTAATTTGGTGACTTAATAAGAGCTTTCCTAATTTTCTAGCAGCCAATGTTCTCAGTAATTCTCATTAGTTTTAGTGTACATTAAATATTGCAACTTAACAATAATTTCCTGGTATTTATGTCTATATACATCTGGCGTTCTTTAATTTTTGGTGATGGGTCCCCTTCTTCCTTCTGACAGTCTGAATGTCTGGGTTACAACACAGCCAGACAGAGCTTGATAATAACACATTTCTTAACTGGATTTTGTGTGTATGAAATCAGCTGGTTTTAAACTTACCCAAGGCCTTGATCTGCTGTAGCCAATAATGTGATACTAATGGGATTCTGATATTACGCTGACGTGAGTGTGATTTGGTAACTCATGTAGTCAAGACTTAAAGAAACTTTAAATATCCAAAGATGAGTATAATCAGATCACAGCTGAGATGGAGTGTAGATACATCTGTGTGAAACTGAAGCTCCATTCTGTTTTGCAAACATGATTTCTTTTGTGGAGCTGAAATCTGAACCACAGGTTTTATTTTGGAATTTGAGATTCACACTGTACTGCATCTTCCATTGGGGACTACAGACTCCATTTGGTAATAAGATCTTTATACCTAACTTAATTATAGTATCTGAAAAGCTGACAGGGAATAAACATGACTAATGATTCTGATTATCTCTCAACTGCTGACCTATCCAACAATCTCACTGCACAGAACCTTGCAGGGTGATCACAATTGATGATGTTTACATGTCTGGCATTAGAAATAACTACTGTAGCAAATCATACTTGTATCTGTGCAATACTTTAGAATTGAGGTAAAAACTGAAAATAAAATAGCTATGTTCAATTTAACCTGAATTTTAGGGGCAATTTCTGGGAAATTTCTCATTTTCAAATTAAGTGAAACATTTCATTCTTTCTGCAGATCTACAGGGATGCAAATCCTGTTTTCGGAGATGTCCTGTTCATGGCAATATCTTTGTTGTATAACATTACCAAACAAAGCCCAACAAGAGGGAAAGCAAAACAATTTAAGCTGTTCAACTCAATCTGTTTTCAAATTTCCATTTATTGCTAGCCACTGTGACTGTCAGATGGAGAGTTTCAGGTACTTCAGAACACCAGCTTAGGAATCTTTCCTTGTTTTAAAACACATGAAGTTTATTCCTCCAATCTGGTTCTATTTAATCTAAGCAGAATTTGTCTCCAGTGAGTAACGGATGTTTTGAATTTCTTGCAATTAAAGTCAGTGTGTTTAAGCATATATTATATACTTAATTTATACTTAGACGGAAAGCTTCAGTTGCCTGTAAAATGACAACACAGAATCTAGGTTTGAATAGCTGAATCATGATTCATTTCAATCCATTTTTCAGTTCTGTTCCCAGCAGACCTATCTTATACCTCCTGATTCTTGACAAATCTGTCGGGGTGTTTTTTCTCATTTGTGTATACTTATACATAAAAATACATTTATATGAGTAGATATATGTATATATATGTATTCTATATCCAAATTGAAAATCCATGTACACTATATAAAATATTTAGAAGGGCTTATAAATTTAGCAAAAACAGGGCCTTGTCACTGTCTGTCCTTACTGTAGACTGTCACAGCCAGTCCTCTATACATATTTCTTCTCCAGAACAAAGCAGCTTTCCCAGCATCATATGTTAAATAATGTCTACAAGACAATTACAATGGAAGCTGGTCACATACCTTAACATTAGGGATACCCTTCTATTATTGACAATTCTTCAAATATCAACCAATGAGGACACTTGGGAGACAAGTTAAATGCTGTTAAAGGTATACTCCTTACACTCCAAAGATGTACACCATCCTTAAGCTAACTTCACGGACATATAAGAAAATTCAAAGAACAATTTCTATATAGTAAATGACTCAAAGATTTAAGCCCAAAAGGTTGCTGGATGCTTGCCAAAACTTCACCATGATATTTTTAATTGCTTCTCATGAACCATCTAATTTGTTATGAAGAGTGACTCGTGTGCCTACACATAAGTGACTGGTGCTATTTTAGGTAGTCTACTGAGACATCCTCATGACAAGGGCAGCTATAACACAATGTTCAAGAGAACTGTGCCTTTCTGAAACTGTAGCTTATAAGACCAGACTAGATAACTAGGACATCTAAAATGCCACTAGTCAGGTATATTTAAGCAACTGAATCCCACCTCTAAAGCCTGTAAAACTTTCAGGGTTCCTTTGGAAATTAAAGGTTGTACAGAAAGACTTTTTAATTAATCTCTCAACTTTCAATGGCTTATTATAGAAGACCTTGGATTCAAAAACTTCAAATACGAATTACATGCTTTTCTTTCAGCACTGAATATACAACATGGAAAGTTCTCATAGAAGGAAACACTTTATTTCAACACCTAAAGAAGTAGCCAGTAAGAGAAGAAGGAAGAAACATCCTTCAGCGACATATACTAATCTCGTGCTCTTGTCCTGGCAACAAGTCAGCATCTATCAGTTAAGTATGGCAGAACAGAATTGAGCAGCTAAAAGATGAAACTTGCCAGAAACTTCTTAAACTCTGGTAAAAGACAACTGTGGGCCAAAGAGTAGTTGTCCAGCGTATCTTGTCATGTTCAACATGATCTTCACATGTCTGTGTATGAAGGGATAGTGTATACAGGTCTGTAAATATTTCTAAAAGAGTCCTCAAAATCTGTTATGTACATCAAAGGATACACAGGGACAGAACCCAGTTACCTGTGCAGAGGCTTTTACAGATTGACTTTAGCACTGGTATAAAGATGTATAGAGGATACGTGAGCACAGGGGGTGAGGGCAGGGCAGTGAGAACAGAAACATAATTTCCTAAAACATTCCCTAAAAATTCAAAGAAAAGAAGGGGGGCTATAGGATGAGTTACACTACACTGCACTACACTAGCTGATTAACTGTTGATGCAGGTATTTCTACTGTAAATGGTTAGTTCTGTTCATGCAGAATTTTTAAGTCTTCACACTAAAGAATGAGTCTCAAATTACCTATGAAATGGTCTGGCTTTTCTTTTTCATCATCATTGTAAAAATTCACATTATCCACAGATAAATGAAAGGTACAGATGTTGCCCTGTGCTTTAAGGTTTGTAACATTAGGGGCTTTCCCTTTACTGCCCTGTAACCTTTCACTTGTAGCACTGAAGTCTGTTTTTGACTTTGTAGTCTTTCACTGACATACCCCAAGGCTGCTGTGGCAATACTTTTACCTTGTACTCCCAAATGCTCTTTTCCTCATGGTCTTGCATCATCGAATTGCAAAACTTGAATATGTCTCTGATGTTGGGTTTCTCATGAGAATGGATTATGACTGATGTTTAAGTCACCCTTTCTCCTCCCGCCCTTCTTTCACCTCTCACTTCGTAGCTTTTGTTTTATAACTTTATGGTCAGGAATATGTAGAGCTTAGTAGATAACATTAGTAGATAATTATTATTTAAATATCCCAGAAGAAATATCCAGAAATACACATGCACATAACTTCACAACCAGTTAAATGAGTGCAACATCTGCACCTGATCAATGTGCTGCAGTCAGCACCATCAGCACTAATGTGTGAGAGAAACCAGCAGGGAGACCAAGCTGGTCCTGCTGTAACTGTATAGTCACTGTGGGAAGTGTTCAGGGGAATACCTGTGGCACTGGAGAAAATGATGGGAAGAAGAGTCTTGCCTGGAAATACCCCAGTCTTCTCCTTTCCAGTTGGCCAGTTGTGTAGCTTTCTCTTCTCTTTCTTTCTCTCAAACTCTTATTTTTTTTTTTTTTTTAATTTTCAAAGAAAGCTTTTTTTTCATTAAGAGTATGTATACCATCAGCTATGGACCTCACAGGTAAGCCTGTCTGATTAGCCTTTGAGCAAAACAGAGAATACTCCAGATTTTAAGAAGCCTTCTACAAAAGTCAATAGACATGTATGTAGCATTCCTGATATATCTGCTATTTTTGCCCATGTTTGGGTAATCTCAAGCATGAATGATAGAAAGAAGATTAAGGATGCTACTAATTGTAAGAGTGAAACAGTTTAAGTCTATGTGCCCTAGCCAGAAGGAAAGTAATTATGAAAAATTCAATGTTAACTATACTTTTATATTCTCTGAAAAAGGAGTATTTGAATTGACAAAGGGAAACAGTTTGGTTAAAAAGTCCTGGGGCATTTGTTATTTCTTAAAAAATTGACCCAAATTTTCAGATTCTATGTAGTAGAGATCCCAAAAGAACATATCTGAAGCTGATCTAACTGAACCTGTTCAAACATCATCAATATCTCCCAGCAGAAGGCAAGAATTAGGGATCTCTCAGTAATCTGTCAGGAAATTAAAGCTTTAGAGAAATACAGAAACTCAGTCAATGAAGCAAAATCCTAACAGGTTTATCACATCTCTCAAATAATTCAAAATGTTCAAGATTTTTTAGATACATATTTTGAGGAAACATAGATGTGCAAACGAACACTGCAGCCAAACATCAGAAAGTGTTTTCAACTTAGCTATCTAAATCTGATGTGAAAACATGTAGTTGAATTTTGTCTTCATATGGAAGGAAATGTAGCAGTTCACTAATTCGCTTAATTGTCTTCCATATATATGATGAAATTTAGCCCTCTTCTATCCCATGTGAGAGAGCTCTTGATGGAGACCAGCAAAGGTTCCATATTAACCTGTCTCCTTGCAAAGAAACTAGAATTAACATCAGCTGAATAAAACTTACAGGACTGAAAAATATTCTGGTACCTAAAAATTCCTTATGTCATTTTTGCGCTTTTCTTTTCATAAATTGGGCTCAAACAGTTAATTGTGCTGAAATAAACATTAGCATAATGCCTAAGGATACAATTTTTTACCTGGCTATGGAGTGTTGGCAGCATAGATGCTGAACCTAAACTGTAGAATAACTCATTAGGAAATATGCAATAGCTGTGGCAAGATTTACTACAAATATGCTTGAAGTGTTTTTAAAAATTAATATTATGCTGCTATGCTTGGCTTAATTAGCTTTCTTCTTCATTTACAAAGCATATCTGTCTGGTTTATGAACTTAGTCTCTATTCCCCATTCTTGAAAACCTGTTTAATTAAAGTTTTAACTACTGCATAAGCTTTAGAAACAGTAGAATGACTTTTATTACTAGAACTCTAAATCGTTCTTTTAAATATGATCATACCTACATATATTATATCGGAAATATGACAAGACATGCTCCATAATACTCCTGAATAGACACACAATACTGCTACTTTTAATTATACTTGCCATCCATTTCCACTATGTTGCATGCAGGCAGTTTTGTGTTTTCTGCACTGAAAGTTGCACTAGCAGTGGAACTGTGATTAATTTAGCCAATCACCAAGTTAGTCCCCTGAAATCCATTAAAGGTCACCTTTCTTTTTTAGGTATGTACCTTTTTCTAATCTGTTCATTGATTTCCTCATCCATTATTCTATTCTATCTCTTAGAGGTCTATCACTTATTAGACTCCCACCTCTACTAGTAGGGCACTATGCTTTGGTTTTCAATTATAGCAAATCCTATCACAATCTTTTTCAGCATTTGTCACTTGCTCCCCTTCATGCTATAATAAATGATTAAATACTAATTTATTTTTGCTATGTATACAAAATTGAAACCTAGTCATTAGAAATGCTATCTGGGATATACCTGAAGTTCTAGAAATACATGACATACGGTTTATCATAATATATTTTTGGCTGCATATTAAAAAGCTTGTGGCATAATGGTCAGGAAGCAGAAATTATTTGTGCAATCACTGTCAACAGGCTACACTAAAGCAGAATATATTTTTGGTTCCCCTATGCACAGATGCTGGAGACCCTGCTTAATGACTTGTTACCCATTATACCCAAAATATACTACAGTTTCATCACACAATTTACTTCACAGAAGCAGAATGTCAACAATAGTCAGTTCTATAATAATGAAAAAAGATAATAGTCATTTTCCCTCCTATTCTCATTTGAATCTCATAACCACTGTGGTGATCAATTTCAAAACCTTATTAGTTCTGCTACTGTGAACTACTCAGGCCCTCATTTCAAGATCAGTTTGCAGTGCAAAACTATGGAGGCAATCTTTTTAAATGACCAATTTACAATTAATATTTCTGCCAACATATATTTTCAAGCTTTACATAATAGCAAACACAATAATTTCAAAATTTTCAAATTAAACATGGGCAGTTATTGCTTATGGCTGACAAACAGTGCTATAAAATACACACTGGGACTAAAGAACTTTGTCAGGCTGTAAATCTAATGAGGAAAAGCAGCAAAAAATAGGAAACTTTACACTATTTTTCTAAATTAATTAAAAAAAAAGAGATAAAGCATCGTAAGTTCATCCTGTGTAGAATTATGTATCCATTACTCCACTCAATGGAAAAATAGGAAATTATAGAATCAACTATAAATCTTTGACGAGGTGACATTTTTTGTATTCTTTACATATGTTCTTATCCCAAAAAGTGTTTTAACCAGATTTGTATTTAGGCTAAACTGGTCTATTTCCCTTAACAGAGCTAAGATGGTTCATACCAGCTGAGACTCTGATCCTATGAGAGTATGTTCAGATGATCACAAATGGCAGTGTCAATGCATTTTAAGAAGTTACTGTGCTTCCGCTGGAGCTGGTAAGCAGACATGTGGTCCCTGTCAGCTCACTGCAATGCCAAGTACATGGTGTTCATTTAAGCTACCTTCAGCAGTTCCAAAAGGGAGCCCAGGTGAAAGCATTGGAAACATAAGCATTTAGGCAGAACACTTTGGAGGCGAGCTATGCTTTTTTTCGTATACAGCATCAAAAGTTATGCAACTGCTGTTGTTTCCCTACACGAGTGCAGTTGGAAATTAATCCTTTTTTTTAGACTGGAGTAGTATCATGCCCATGGTCAGCTTAAATAAATCATATGAAGGAGCAGTATCTCCAGCTGTGGGGCATGGAAGGAAGGAGGGAAGAGTGTGTGTGCATGTGTAGAAAAGGAAGGAGAGCAGAGAAAAGCAATATGTTTACAAACAACCAATTCAGTCACTTGCAGTTACTTGACCATTACTTGATTTGAAATGAACAGAAAGCCTGCTTAATACTTCATTCAAAGGAGACAAAGGAATTCAGTAAAAAAAAAAAAAAAGGGAAAAAAGTCCTCAGATAAGGCTGCAGATAATGTAACAACCCCATACTGAGTCTAGTTCACAAGATAGTTTCCTACTCATTATTGGTAGGTGGATACAACCCTCTCACCGTGTCACTGACTGAGTTCAGCATCCTAAATATATTCAAGTAAGATAGAGGACTTTTGCACTGCTGTAAAATGAAATAACCAGTAAGATTTATTTACATTATTAGGGTAGACTCTTCTGTTTCAGCATGTTTTTTTTTAATTTGCAAACATAATGATATCCCTGATCCTAATACTGCTCAAGCTAATAGAAATTGTCCTTTCGATTTACAGGAGGAAAGTGCATAGAATTACTGGGTTCTGAATCTGCTTTGCCTTCCAGTACTTCTAGAAGAATCTGCTGCTGACAAACATGAACTTATTGTTCATTTTCTGAGATGAGGAACCCAGGAAGTTCAGTTAATGGCTGTCCCACACACTTATATGAGCATAAGCCTACACCACCATCTTTCATCCTGACTTCCTCTTCTATAAAATGGGTTTAATACTATTATTTCCTTCCTCCTATCCCCATCTTGTTTTTGTCATGCTAAGCTTTTAATGTGATATGTATAGATGAGCATCAGAGCTGACATGGAGCTCAACTTCTACCCAGAAACTACTTAAGCAGCCATCTAAACATTGAGAAGATGAAGTCCTAAACTGCTCAGGACAAAGACCATTTTTATTAAACGCATCCTTTATTCTGATTCCTAAGTATGGATTTCAGTGCCAAATTTCAGACCACCAATGACATTTGTATCCATGCTTAGAAAGCAAAAAGAAAATAATTTGTGAAAATTAAAATACATGAAAGTATTTTATTAACTATTGGATTTTTTTTATGTTAGTGCATTCTATTCGCTTGCTGCACACTTTTTCTAAAATCCTCATAAAGACAACCTATTGAGCTTCCCATTGAGATGATTGTACAGTATGCATGTCTTTTCTAACCATCTGATGTCTTGGCAGCAAATCAACTTTCAGTGAAACAGAAATCAAATGTGTTTCTTTAAAGAAAAATGCCTACAAAAGATATTGTCTCTTAAATGAGATGAATACACTGCATTTGTTTAAGCTTCTAACAAAGATAACACTCCTCTAAATGTGGCGTAACACATTTGAAAATTAGTATCAGATATCATAGAATAATAGGATAGTTTAGGTTGGAAGGGCCCTCAGGAGGTCTCTAGTCCAACCTTCTGCTCAAACCTCCAAGGATGGAGACCACAGTTTCTCTGGCAACTGCCCCACAGCCTGACTATCCTCATGGAGAAAATTCTTCTTCTATCCAGTCTGAACCTCTCTTGTTTCTAGTTATGCCTACTGCATCACTATGCCTGGCTCCATCTTCTTGCTAACCTCCTCACAGGTACTGGGGGTTGCTGTTAGGTGACCTCAAAGCCTACTCTTCTCCAAGCTGAACAAGTCCCATTTCCCCAGCCTCTCCTGACAGGGCAAGTGCTGCAGTCCCTGACCAGCTTGAGGGTTTGGGACTCTCTGTTGAACTTGTTCCAAATTATCGATGTCTTTCCTGCCCAAAACTGGACACAGATGTCTATGTGTGGTCTATGACACAACGGTATTTTTCTTTTCCTAAAACAGCATTTGTGTGTATCACAGGCCTGTTCATAATGTTTGTGTTTAAAACTTACCAAAGGCCTCGACATTCTAGGAAATAATTTCTTAGAAAATAAAGACCTGCCTATTAGTAGTATTATCCATTCTTACATTAGTCTCTACTTGGTTTCCAGCACATGGAAGCCAGTCAGGAGAAGCAAACTGGTGACCATAACTCTGGATTTTTGCACTGCAGAGAATTTCATAATTGACCAATGGTGGGATAAACCTGCAAAAGTTACACGCTCTCAGATGCTGGTGTAAGTACAGTCCAGACAGGCCATAATACTTCAACAGTATTTTTCCCAGCTCCTCTCCCAGATTTCTGTTCTCCATCCTTGTAGTTTTCAATGATAAAGACATAATTGCTTGTCTGCCTCTTTTCTCTTAATTCTATAATATATAGTAGCACAAGATAGAATGGTACTTCACACAGCTACAGCTAATGCTGGCAATTAGTGTCTACAGATATGCTTCCTGCATATACTGGAGTATACTTCACAATAACCATGGGCTGCGTAACTACAGGGATTTATTGAAAGCCATGAGAAATGCTACTCCAAGGTGCCTACAGAGCATTTAAAAAACTTCCCACTGTTTATTACTCTGGCAGATTGAAATAGTCTTTGAACACTACTGAGACTCGTTATGCACAGTGTTCACAGATATGCCATCTTAAAAGAGATGCTGGTTTTTGTGTTTTAGAGTGCTGCTTCTCTAATTAAACAAAAAAAAAAAAAAAAAACAAAAAAAAAGAAGAAAAAAAGGAAGAAATAATAAAAAACCCCTTTCTCTCTCCTATAGATGCATCTGTCATTTGTGTCTTGGTTCAGATGCACACTAATAGAGACTAGCTGAGTACGTATTGCAATTGCAACTGCATACTCAATTTTTGGAACTTTTGGGTTTAGTCTGAATAGAAACACTGTGAAAACTAGTGTTATTGATGGTCTCTCTTTTATTGTCTCTTAGTGTCATCCAGATCAAAATTCCTGACTTCAGGGGTAATAGGATATGTTGTTTCTTTTTTTATAAACTAATACTGCAAATTCTGTACAATCCCAGACCATCATATTACATTGTCTTTTTCCTTTAATATTAAGAGCTCCAGAGGTCACACTGGGTCCACATTGTAACTCCACTGTTTTCAGTGAATTTTGACAAATGAAACCAACTGAAATATCAGAGAAATGGTATTGATGATACACACAATCTTTTAGCGATCTTACTGCTGCTATCTGTATTCTTAAGAAGAAAGTATGTCTTTAAAATGTTATGGATATTAAAGGAACAAAGACCTTAATGCATGGAGCAATGAGTAAATACTGCTATAATATTAACGCTCACACTTTCCAATGCGAAAAAAAAAAATTGTCTGGAAAACTATGTCTTTTCATTTTTTGCATTTTCATATTTTTTGCCTTTGTGAAAAATGAATTTATTCGTATTTTCTGAAAACAAAAGATAGCACATTTGTACATTTTTTTCCTGAAATTCAACTTCCTATTTTGATTCTTTTTGTCTCTTCATGCACCTTCCCCAAATATTAGGCAACTAAAATCTAATGCAATGCAAAAACATTTATCCATGTTTTATAATGAGTACAAAGAATGCCAAATTTTAGAACTCCAGCTTTGCAGACCTTCATTACTGGGCCTAAAGATCTATAGAACCTTAGAAATTCATTAAGGATACAGAAAATCTTCATCCCAGATTGTTTGTCAGATTGTTTTAATAGCTTAAAGACGCTGTACCAATATACATTCCCATCATTTGCATTTACAGAAAAGAAGTCCAGTCATGCAAGGACTCTGCATATGGAAATGGAATCAAAATCAATGGAAACTCTATTTAGGAGACTTGCAAGGATACGATCAATGCTGAAGAGTCATGACAGAGCAGTATAGCTGGAACCTAACAAAAGCATTCATTGGCTTAAAAAAATATCATCAGTAGCTAATAATAAGTAGGGAAAAATAAACTGCATATTGCTATGAGATATGCATTCTGTGCACATGGCCACAAAATAAAAATATTTCAGAAGACAAAAAGTTTTTCATCTAAGGGGTAGTTTGACTGCTACTACATCCTTTAGACACATAAAGTACTAGGACAGAACAATATGAAGACTGCAATTAGTTAGTCAAAAGGAAAGATGTTCCAAAATTTGTAATCTCTGCGGACAGTGCTGTGTCTCTGTAGAGAACAATCAGTTCTCATTTCTGTCGATCACACTAGCACTCTTGTCAATGTGGATCCCCACACTCATAGATCTCTACTCACAACCCAAAGACAAAGACAATGGACTTTGAGGAAGAAGGGAATAGGATACAGCCATAAACATAGCCTGTGTATCATGATCAACTGTGATTCCTAGTCTTCTGATGTCTTTCACTGATATTCCATTTTTCTATGCTAATTTTGAGCCCCTGCTAGTATCTTACCAGTATCTTATCTTATCATCACCAGTACCTCAGAACAGTTACCAGAGGTCTTTGTGTGTATATTGGGGTGATGGGGGGGTGGGGGTGGAGAGGGAACAAGAAGACTCTTACTACAGCACTAAGGAACATAAAACTATTTCTGTGTGATTAAATGGCAAAGGTCTGCATGCAATTCCTGCCACGTGGTTGCCCCAAAGGTCTTAGGTACAGATACATTCTTGTGCCACAGCACTGGCAAAGTCTGAGTTTTTCTGAAGGCTATTCTGCTTCCTAGAGGCATGCAGTAATTTTGTGGTGTAATCTAACACAAGTTGCTACCAAGTAGTAGGGTCTCTGCATGAAGACAGCTGTTTTGTTGCACAACCATTCTTGGCCCTCAGTGAAAACAAATAGCAGCCACAACTATCTGATGAAATTGAGCTACTTCAGTGAAAAAAATAGTAAGAAAACTTATTGATTGTCTTTTTCATACTGAAGGGATACTGGACACCACTGACTCTCTGAGAAAGAAAAAGCAACCAAACACCTGCACGGAGCAGTGAACGGTTTGTTTGGAGCTGAAAGGGTTCTTCAACAAGTAGACAAAATGACCAAATTTTGGTTATATTTTAAGGCAGTATGGGATCTTTGACTGGAAGAAATATAACAACCTGCATGAACTCGACAACAGGAGTACATGAAATTATACTGTGATTGCTGCATTTAATAGCTGCTGATGGGCTTTATTTCTATTAATTCTCCACTCCTCTTTCAAACCCCTTTAAATCTCTGTCCTTCCTTACATTCTGTGGCAATAGTTTCTTCAATTTAATGATGGACCCTGTAGCAAAAGTTGAAAAGTTACTGAAGCTTGCTTTAGACCTACAGCCTAATAATATAATGATCTATCTCTGCATTGTCATGCTTTGAGAAACAAGGAGTATTTCCTTATTCACATCTTCAGAGCAGTCGTGCAAGATGCAACACTTAAATGCAACATCATTTTGCTGAACCATTCAGTCCTCAGAACACTGACTCCTAAATAGCCTAACAATATCCCTGGACAAAACTTTTTAAAATTACTCTTCCTAGGGGCTCATAAATCATTCTTAAATCAGGTACAGTATTAAGAAGCAAACAATCATATGAAAGAAACAGAATTGGCACACCAAGCTCCTGCAGACCTGTGCAACTGTGACAGACAGAAGGAAAACAAATTAGTTCAGCAAGTTACTGAACAGACTTAATTTTAAATGTTACTAGTTTAATTCCAATTTTGGTTTACTTCACATAAACCTTCATTTATTTTTGTTACTGAAAACATACCATAACTCATCTGTGATAGATTACTATAGATTTTTGAATTTCCACTAGCGCACTTAAGATAAATGAGTTATAATAAGTTTAATTTCAAGTTATTCAAAGTGTTTTATAATACCAACATTATTTTTTAACAAATTAGATTATATTGATTTTTTAAAGAAGGCCTCCTTTAGAAGAATTATCATTTAAACAGTCTTCAGGAACCATTGTAATAATTTCCTACTTAAAGTTAATTCTCCTGTGAATCCATGGAAGACAAAACCAAACCTGATCTATGGGAGATAGAC
The DNA here is from genome assembly GCF_030936135.1 of Gavia stellata. Taxonomy (NCBI): domain Eukaryota; kingdom Metazoa; phylum Chordata; class Aves; order Gaviiformes; family Gaviidae; genus Gavia; species Gavia stellata. Next base: position 31,293,182 of record NC_082597.1, on the reverse strand, counting down.
TTGGCAATATTGTCTACATACAAGCTGATCTACAGATTCATTCTCAAGGGCTAAATGGTGATTTTCTGTATATTCTTTAAATGCTTTTGAGGAGGAAGTCCTACTAGCTTATCGAAGTTAAATTATCTGTTATAGGTTTGTGGCATGTCCTACATGCTTCCAGGGATTTGCAAGACACTACCAAACTCACTTCACCTGCACAACCAACTAGACTGGAAACAAGAACAGAAAATTGAAATGCCAAAATTTTTATTCAGTGAGTTTGTAGCGTTTTTCAATCCCTCAAAGCATATTTCAAAAGGTGAAGTACTATGTAGTACATAATATCTGACTACCTGAAAAATACAAAATGAAAGGTTGAAATGGACCCATTATAGATCTCTCACTTACATTCCTTTTCAAAAACTAAAAGTCAGTCATTATTATTTTCAAAATGTCACAATTTTTATCTTCTTTAATGCTTTTAGAAATGAAGAACTGAAAAACAAGATTTTTCTGCTGTGGAGTCATAATACCTGAAGTCAAGTCAAAATATAAGGAACCTTTCCTATGGTACTAACGGCTCTGTCTGTTTGATCTTTTATTGCTTTCAGTAATTAACAAACAGTAAAATGCTAACTAACTTATTTTCAATGATAACATGAGAAAACACAGCATTCTTTTGACAAAATATCCCTAATCATGCACCAAATAGAACAAATAAAGATAATTCATTCATTTATGAAAGCATAACTACAGACTCACAGACCATATTGTCTATCACCTATTTCATGGAACACTAAATACAAATATGTTCCAACTCACAATTATTTGCAAATGTTTCTTCACAATGGAAGACTGGAAGACTCACCATTGAAAGCATGTCTTAATTAATTCTGTTACATGACACCAAGCAAAATTTGCAGAGCAACGGATAGACTTTGTACATTGCACTGAGCTTCCAGATAAAATGTTCAACACAACACAACTCTCTGTATAACCACCACCTCTCTGTAAAACAATTGTACCCACAAACAGCCCCATAAGTGCTAGAACCCCGCCATATCTAACTGATGATTCCCACTTTTCTGTACCCTGGAACTGAAATAACTTCTCTGCAGTGGGACTGGATGTTTTCTCAGCAAGAAGCAATTCTGATTGATCAACAGAGCAGAAAAAAGGCTTAAAGAAGTAGGTTTTTTAGCATACAGGCATATATACTCCGCTTCAAAGACTTGATACTAGGAATGAAGATGTTCAAATGTTCCTTTAAGGCCATTAGTTTTTCATCACGTTTCACCCATACCAAAAAAGAGTCAGAACAATAGGGAAGAGTCCCATACTTCCAGATACATTCTTGTACATGATCCATGTTACTTTCAATTTCATTCAGAGCATCATTGTATGCTGATCAGGAGTAATTCAATATATAAAAATATATAGACATAAAATCTTAAGATATCAAAATGAATTCTTTTTGGTTTGTAATAAAGACTGTCTTCAGACATCAAATATGAGTCGGAATCTTCTATTTATGTTTTCTACACATGCTTTCAGTTACCAGTTGTCTGTTTCAGTCACAAATATCCTAGTCACATACCTGCTTGCAGTATCATTGCAAAAATAATACATATTTTAGAAAAATCTTGCCAGCTTTGCTCTTTATCTTATTATCTAAGCTTTTGCTTTAGCCTAGTGCTACGAAAAGTGGGAAGTATTACATTTCCTACACACACACAATTAAGGGACAATAATATGTAATAAGAATCTTAACAAGTTATGAGAGTCCAATAATTTATTCTTTAGCTAAAAACTAGTTTCTACAGTTAAAACAAAAGGCTCTGGGACAGTTTTCATGCGTTCAAATAGAAAAAATGCACATACGAGTTACTGAGATTAATTTTTCTATTAATAATTTCATCTAACCTGTTTTACCAAAGACAAATGAGGATCATTGTACAGTCTTCTGTACCCGTGAGTGATTCACTAACCTACAGGCTCATCAGTATTCTGCAGACACTCTCACAGCTATTATGCCCCACACCTTTGTCCATTTGGCCAAGAACACCCACAGAAGTTAATGAAAAGTTCAGACTCTTAAGGCATTTGAATGTACAGCATAATTAATTTCCTACAGCTGGAATTTGTTATTAAGTATCTTTTGTATTATCAAAAACTACATTCACTTTCAAAAATTCAGACAAATATGTTAATAATATAGAAAAGTGAAAAGTAACGCTTGAAGTTGCCTTATATTGCTATCTGTTTTTGACATTTCTAGAGAAATGAATGAGGAATACTGAATCATAAATACCAGCCTTATCACTTATATGAATTACAGCACTAATATCAACTACTTCAAGGAATAAGTACCTTCTCAAGGACATAGATCTATAAAAGGTATCACTCTGCAGCACACACTACTCCTATGTTTTTAGTTCTTTAAACAGATAGCTAGTTTTAGCTGTAGATGTCCATAATTTTTGGACATCAAATTATGTTCTTGGTGTCTGTTATTTCAGATATTTTCTTCAACAGAAATGTCAGAATTTTTTTTCATTTCTCAAACTGAGATGACTCAGAATTTTTCAATAAAACAGAAATTATACCAACTGCAAGAGGGAAAAAAAAAAAGACACAAACTTATTCCATAGAGCCCAAAAGCCCACCAGTGCTGCTATTAACTAGGGCTCACTGAGACCGCACTCAAATCCTTGATTTGAATTGCAGCTGCCAAGTACTTCTTAGGTATTCACTACACCAGAGCAAGAATCATTATTTAAATGAATTGAGTCTTAGTCTGCCATATTGTCTGAGAGCTCTCAGGGTCATTCATGTCACAGTGGGGGAAACTAGGGATTTACCCTCCCAGTTCTATGCCAGTTCTGTTCTGTACCTGGGAAAAAGAAATCCTTTCAAACAAGCACTTTCATCAAAATAATACTGTTCCCACAAAAACTTTTGATTTACATCTATTAGCAATTTATTTCAAACTAGCCCCAGTAGGAAAGTCTATCTGTCAGAGTAAACCAAGTCTTGAAGTACTCTAGAGTCTACTCTGGCTACAGTTTCTTTTCTGATAGAATAATTTACTCCAAATAAGTTCCACCATATTCCCTATAGATTCCTATATGCTACAGTGAAGGCAGTCATCTATGAGGGTTCTTTGTCTCAAAAATAAAATAAAATAAATTTAAAAAACCCCAAAAAACTGAAACAAATAATAATAATAAAAAAAAAACTAAAAAACCCCTATTTTTATTTGCCAACCACAGTATGAAACAGCAGCTGGACTCTCTAAATGAAAAATCACAGCCCTATAATCTTACCAAAAATATGCTGTACAATTACCTGCCTTGATTCGTGACAGAGATATTCTAAGAAACAAGCATTATTTGCACCCATGTACCTTTCATGAGAGAGTGAGCAGTTTTGTGTAGCATTTCTCCTCTCATTAAAAAGGAGACAGGTACAATGTTGACATCCCTGTTAAGAATAGATAGAAAGAAAATACTAGAAAGTTCTCGTTGTCTAGGATACTGATTTAAAATCCACTGAAAAGCTGCACTATTCCTATAAAGACATAGAGACTAAGGCTTAAAATACTTACTTAATAATGTCCCCTTCAAGAGCAATCACTCGTTTAATGATCTTCTGCTCAGGGTTTCTAGGAGACCTGAGACAGGGGATAAGGTTATACAGTCAGTAATGTTCCCGTTGTTTTAAGAAAATGAAAAGAAATTCCACAAAGAAATAGACACTATTAAAGTCATTAGGAGATTCCATGTTACTCTTGATATAGCATCAATCATGGTGTTCCACCCTGACATGAAGCTACTTTAATCATTCTCATTGCAAACAATCATTGAAAAGCAGATGCTGAAAAATTACCTGCTTACAAACACCACAATAATCAGCAAACATACCTTTTATCATGAAAAACACACTCCACAACATTCAAAGTAGAATGTCCACTACCAATAAAGAGGGTACCTTTTCAAATAGATTAGTGTGTTAAAACCTGAATTCTCCATCAAACTTTAACATCATATTGTGTTTAAACACTCATGTCATTCACTCACTTTGGGAAGAAAAATCTCCTTACGTTATATGAGTAACTATCACTAGTTTAGGTAAACCTTGCCTAGGGAATTGTGGAAGTATGAAAAAAGTTGTAAAATTTTCTGAAAGTTTCAGCTTTATCCAAAGCTTCTTACCGCAATACCATGTTTTCACTTCAAGTTATTTTCCTATAAGGATGTTTTATTGAATGGATTCTGGTCATGTGTTACATAGTATTATGAGAAAGCAAAGCTGAACTTGCATGCCTAGCCTGAATACTTCAATTTCCTGGATGCATGTTAATAGATAGGACTATTAGTAGTGTTATTCTACCACAGTTTTGAAAGGTTAATGTAGACATATGTGCACCATAAAATTTCCTTCTTTTCTACGTACTTTACCTCTTTTTTTTTTCATTCTTAGTTTTTAATTATTTAGCTATGCAAACTTAGTAGAGTGTTTTCATTCTTTTAATTTGCTGCTTTTATACAGGAAAGCCACTGAAGGAACAAATGGTTTTGATTTTCTGCTGATGCTTGGGTTCTGTATATTAGACTCCAAGTATAGCCTGCTAGACATGCAATCGCAAGAGCTTTATATTACAGTTTTCATGCCTGAAAACATTGGCCATAGCATCCTTACAACAGACCAGTACCTTTGAGCTCATCTCTGGTCAACTGGTAGTACACTAACATTACATTTCCTTAAAATGCAAAGCTGAGCTGAGTCTGAATGAAAAACTTGTCCGCACTGCTGCATGGCTAAAGGCATTTTCACTTTCAGTTCCAAAAGTTAAAAACAAAAATAGTTTCAGGTTTATTTAATTTTTTTAATATGAAACCAAAAAAATATTCCAAACATTTTAAAAGTAGTTTGTTTTTTTGTGTGTCAATATATTTTAAATATAATTATATTTCAACGCAATGAAACAAAATTCAAGAAGCATAATTCTGAATTTCAAAATATCAAATAGTTTCACTTTACAGTTTACCAAGCCTGAACATCCTATTTCACAAAGCAGCGTGGAGCAGTGAACTTGAATACTGACAATACTTTGATTCCCTAGTTATCACAGGAATTTTCACATCATTATATCATTTACAGTAATATTTTACTTAGCATTAATTTTACCCAAGGAGTTATATATTCCAGTTCAGTTTTGTCTTTCATGTTCTTTATCAGGCTGAGAATACACTTTTTTATAAAATTTTACATGTCAGTCTTGGGAGGAATTAATCAAGTTTTAGATGCTCATATGATTCAAGTGTCTGGATTATCCACAGCACTTTCTAATGCTGCTCCCTAGCAGGCTTCAATGCACACTCACTTGAGGATTGACCACCTCTCTTTCTCAATCAGAGCACAGTCTAAGAAAAAACATTGCATCTTTATTATTACAAGCTAGTATAAATTAAAAACATTTGCAAAAATTACTTTACTGTTAATTGTTTTCATTTTTAATTCATTTAGGCTCAGATTTTAATATTTTCATGTAAGATTTAAGTAATGGAAATAATATGTAATGTATGGGATGAACTGTGAATTTCTCAAAGACTAAATGAAAATTGTGTTCTGGTTTAACACCTTACTTTCAAAGGTTCTCTGAAAATCCCCATGTAAGCATTTTTACTTGATTGGTATGTATATATGTAATATAATTACTGACCCCTCCCTTAATTTGCCTTCCTTGGGCAAAAAATTGTAATGACCTTGAATAAACATCACTCTAAATCTGAGATATGAGTATTTGTTCTAAAAGTGGTTCCTTTTGTGCCAGTAATGACATATTTAACCAAAACACATAATTTATCAGAAAGACTTCAAGGAATTTCTTGTAGTGATTATAAATCAGGAATATTTTCAGTATTTGAAGCCAGGATAGTTTAAAAATAAACTTTATACTAACTTTCTGATTATAATTCATAAAAATGGCAAAGGACTGGTAAGACGGAGCAGCAGGCTCAAACTGGCCAATAACATGGGCACTTTTAAAACAGGGATTTTCAAGAGACAATCAGAATATTTCTTTCAAGAGCCAGGGTGATTGAATAGGAAGTAAGAGATTAGTTCTGAAATGATGAATATTGATGCCTTCCTGACAGGTGTTTAGAGTAACACTGGGATTTCATTGATTATGGAAATCACAAAACCACACAGATATAGGCAATTTCTGTCTTTGAAATTTCACAGCAGGTATAGAACAAATTAAACAATGAAGAAGAAAAAAACCCCCAAAATATTGTAAACACCAATTGTTTAGTACGTCTCTCTCACTGATATCAGTGAGGTAACAAACAATAATCTTTGAAAAAGGGATTTGTTCAAAACAGAAAGAAATAGAAAAACTAAAGAAACTGTTGATTTAACTGTTTGAACCTCTCCTAAATTACACTGTGGTTTTTTCATTCTTCTAATATGAAAGATCATATTAAGGCATATTCCTTTTAAGTGATATTGTGTGGAAAAATATGAGATTTCTTACACACAATGAATGTCTTTTGTCTCCCAAAGATGTCATTCAGAAAATATAAAGATCATTAATATGAATTAATAACAACCATCCATATATTTACCAGCCAGATCTACATCTGATGTTTCACAGAGCAGTCACCATTCCTTGACGATTTTCTAAATCAGCCTCTCAAAAAGTTAAGATTACATTTTCCTCAGTAAAAATATTTCCTCATCTACATATAACCATTTTTCACTATGCATGAATTAGAAACATCAGTTCAAGTAGAAACAGTCAGAATGACTATGAAAATCTCAAGCACATTACAAATATTACTGCATAAGTAGCAGCTAGCAACACATCAGGAATGCACTAGGAAAAACATGTCTGGAAAATAAATCCACTTTTTAAATGCAGATTGAATTCTACTCCACTCATAGTCACTTTTCCTTTTTCCATGAAGAAAAGTGGAAAACAGGCAAGTCTAGCAGTGTGTCCCTCAAGCCACCAAGTTTGAGGAAAACTCATTGTTACCAATTTCTCTTTAAACAGTAGTATTCTTTGTTCAAGCACCTCAGGAGAATGACCATTATATAATACAAAAAGAAAGCAATGGCCTGTGTAGCATCCAAGATTGATAAATATTTGTTATTTTATCTGTCAAAACAATTCTTTGAACTTCACCTACAGATCACCTGATGGCTGGCTGAAAATAATAGAACAAAAAAGCAACATCCTCTTTGTCTGAAATACCTTCTGATAATGACATTTCACTCTGCCTTAGCAACAATTTTGAATTTGTTCCAAACTTTAAGCTTATATACAGTGCAATGCAGAAATCCCAGCTTCATGCACAAAGACATGAATCATGACATCAAAATCCAGATTCAGACTTTTAAGATAAACAATTTACCAAGGGAAAATCAGACATTTGGTATATATTTGTTTGTGGTTTTCCAGATGCAGCCTTAGCAACTCAGCACAAGCAACTTGCCACAGTTAGCTTCTGGTAATAATCCTAACTCCTTCTCCTAAACCTGTATGTTTGTCTTATTCTGTATTGACTTTCAGCTCTATAGTCCTCATCCACACAGAGCTTTCATTAAAAACTAATGAGCAATTCCACCACAGTAAAAGAAGAAGAACAAATGCCCGTATCATCAGGACATCATTAACTTTGGATTAAAGCGTCTCACGTTTGGTCATTTGTTTGAGAAGGAATTGAGAGAGTTAGGTCAAGCAGAGGTGAAGGTAGATCACCCCAGTGATTAGGGCAGATTCAAATTCCTTACTCACCCCCAGCAAGTACTTCAAAATACAATATTCTAACCTCCAGCCTATGCCCTACTGTGTGTCAGGTCTCCCTTTATCTATCCAATTGATACTGCTGGAAAAAAAAATGCAGACTACATAGGAACCTTCCTCTCCTTACACACATTTAGTTATAAAGTTAAAAGATACGCTTTAGCAGAAGGGCTGTAGAGTTCAATTTCCTTTTTTAAAAAAATGCTTTTCAGAGCTGAAGACACACTGCATGTCATGATGGACAGAAAATATTGAGAGGATAAAGACTGGCCAGATAGCTTCAGCTGGGTTTTATCAGTGATGCATGCCTAAAACCACAGTCTGAAATAAACTAATAATTGACAAGTTCATAAGAAGAGTTAGTTTCTTGAGGAGGCATAGAATAATACTTGAAATCCTATTTCAAAGTAACACTTTGTTCTATTTCAGGAGAGCACTGACAACCTTTTCTAGTTATTACCTCAATATCGTTTCTCCAATAAAAATGAAACATTTGTTTATGTTTTTATTTTTAATTATATGCTCTTACAAATACCATACATATATACGTACACACACACATATTTATATACACACACATAAATTTATACAACATCCGTTCTATGTTCAACCCTGTGTTGAACAGTATGGGATTGCAGTACTACAAAATATGTTTGCCAGGAAAGACAGGAGGAACATGACAGCCAGCAGGAAAAGCCACTGTTTAGCAAGCAATTGTCAGATAAAAATGCTGACAATTCTCTGAAGGCTTTCTCCTTTCCTGATTGAGCAAATGAGTACTTCAGTCACAATGTTGCTCCTAAACTTTTCCCTTTCCATCATTTCGATTATTTATTTACTCTAATGGATATTGCTTAGCATAATTTTAAACAAATGCTCCATAAGCTATCTAACATTTGATCAATCACGAAAGTTTCATAATATTTCCAATTTTTATATGTTTTATTTGACCCTTCTTTCATTCTTTGAGTTGTCTAACTATATTCTTCTCAAGAGTGCCCACAGCAAATCATGCTTAAGAGCTTGAAACTGAAGTTTCGACAGGCTTTTCTAAAGAGAGAGTGCTTTTTAGGCCACATCCTAAGATCCCAACAAGATACGTGAAGGAAGACGGTTGATTCATTTCTATTCTCTATTCTCCGAAGGGATACATTAACATGTATCCCCAAATGCTATGTGATATCATTCCCTGCTGAGCATGCAGTCTCTGTAATAAACAAAGTAACCTACTAATCCTGGATAATGATCAAACAAAATGTTTGATGCTCAGACATACAGCACCACCAAAAAGCAATTCTATTTTTCAACAGATATTATCACAATAGCTATCACAAAAAGAAGAAAGAAATTAGACTTGAATAACAGTAAAGTCCAACTAAATAAATGCTACAACGTACAATAATTTTTGTTTTCTTTTTCCTTGAATGAGCACAAAGATTTCCTGGGTTCCTGCGTTAGAAAAAGAAGATAAGACCTTATACTGTGAACTCATAATGAATAAGCAGCTAATATGTTTCAAACAGATAGCTTGAATTAGATACTTTGATTATCTACATACGCTTAATGTTACTCATTCATTATCCCAGTCACCTGCATGGGTTTTCTGCTCACTTTTGAAAATTTTGATACTAACTGAGCATTTTCTAGAACAGGACAAATAACAGGTATTTATTAAAAGTTGCAATGAAAAGTACCTGAAGTTTGCACTGTTTATACGTATGTATCTATATATGTACATATATATGTATATTACTGTCAGCACATGGCTTCACTTTTTATGAGACAGAAACAAGATGTTTAGGCAGCAGCTGAAAGTTTGCCTTTGGATTATTCTCAGTTTACTTCAGATTGAGATTTATGTGGTTTGATGGTCACCTACATGGAGGCAGCTGAAACAATGAACACTGTGTTCTTATAGCATGAACAAACTGAAATAATGAAGGCCATCTTCTTCACAAACATTATTTCTGTATTTATTTATGTTGTTAATGCCAGATACAGCAACGGATTTAACTCCATAAGTCAAGCTAAGGGGGAGCTTTTGAGATCTTAGTCTAACACTGTAATTCAAAGCCATTCACTCAGTGACCTCTTCATTTCCCAAAACTATTTCTTGTATGATCAAAAATTCCAACGGAGTTATGTTTTACACTTCTGCGAATTTCCAGAATTGCTGCAGGATGAAAAATTAGTTGTTTATCTCCTTCTTGAGCCTTTTGGGGATCCAGAAAATAGCCAGAGCAGTAACTAAAATGTAGATGGAGCCCAGAATTCTACAGTAGGAACTATGTAGCAATACCCTTCCCATTTTCATCCCTCCCAGTACTATAGCTAATCTTTCTTCTCTACCAGTACTATAGCTATGATAAAACAGATCCAACATATCCAACTATAAATGTTGTATAAGAACGCAAATTTACTTAATATATGCACATATTTTCTAAACCAAAACACTTTTAATCCATCCATTTCATTTTTTTCCCAGTCCATAACTTTTATCAGCTAAATTCCATACTTCTTTACGCACATAATGAATTTCATAATAAACATAATATTTAACTTGTTGTAAATTTCTGTTATATAGAACTTCTGCATTAAATGTATCCAGTAACCAGGTCCAATATCTGTGTTCAGTTTGGACCCACCAGTACTAGAAAGATATTAACAACTGGAAAAAGTGGCAGACCACCAAAATAATTATAACAGAACAGTAATGTAACAGCAGTAGCTAAGGAAATAGGGTTTGTGCAGATCAGAGATGAGATAAAGGGTTTAATTGCTATTGTCATCTATCTAACTGGTGATTAGGGATTCAGACTTTTCAGAGAGGTGCACAGCAGAAGGAAGGAAGGGAACAGCATGTGTTGCAGTAAGGGAAATTCCAGCTGGATAGCAGAAAAATTTTCAAACTGTGTGAGGTTAAGCAGTCATGCAGCTTGCCCAGAAAGGCTGGGAATCACAGATACTTAGAGCTTGACTGGACCCCAGAGAGGCTGGAAATCACAGAGACACTCAGAGCTTGACTGGACAAGGCTGTGAGAAGCCTGACCCAACTTCAGAGTTGACCCTGCCTTGAGTGGCTGGTAGGACCAGATGTGCCTTACAACATAAACTATTTTTCACTTCTAACTATGTACAGCCTTTAATCTTATTAAAACATATGAAAATCATGATGCTGATACCTTAAAAACCAACATATTTTATAAGGGATGCAGGGTCTGATGCCAGAAGAGACCATACTGATCACCTTAATTAACTCCTGTAGCCCACAGATTTTCATTTTTTTTCTTTTCTGTCTTTTTGGATAGTACCTAATTCTATTATAAAGCATTTTTAGGGAAGGTTATGATATCTCATATCAAACATTTTGAGTGAAAATGAGTCTAACATCCAGAGAAATTACTCCAAAGTTTAATTATCCTTGCTATTAGAAAACTGCATCTGCATTCAAAGTTGAATTTAACCAATGACTGGAGGCTTGCCAAGGTGATGCCCATTTACAAGAAAGGCTGGAAGGAGGATCTGGGGAACTACAGGCCTGTCAGCCTGACCTCAGTGCCGGGGAAGATTATGGAGAGGTTCATCCTGAGGGCGCTCACAAGGCACATGCAGGACACCCAAGGGATCAGGCCCAGCCAGCACAGGTTCATGAAAGGCAGGTCCTGCTTGACCAACCTGATCTCCTTCTATGACCAGGTGACTCACCGAGTGGATGAGGGAAAGGCTGTTGACGTTGTCTACCTGGACTTCAGTAAAACCTTCGACACTGTCTCCCACAGTATTCTCCTGGAGAAGCTGGCGACTCATGGCTTAGACAGGTGCACTCTTTGCTGGGTAAAAAACTGGGTGAATGGCCGAGCCCAGAGAGTTGTGGTGAATGGAGCGAAATCCAGTTGGTGGCCGGTCACAAGCGGAGTCCGCCAGGGCTCAGTTTTGGGACTGGTCTTGTTTAATATATTTATCGATGATCTGGATGAGGGGATTGAGTGCTCCCTCAGCAAGTTTGCAGATGACACCAAGTTGGGCGGGAGTGTTCATCTGCTCAAGGGTAGGAAGGCTCTGCAGAGGGATCTGGACAGGCTGGATGGATGGGCTGAGGCCAACTGTATGAGGTTCAACAAGGCCAAGTGCCATGTCCTGCACTTGGGTCACAACAACCCCAGGCAACACTACAGGCTTGGGGAGGAGTGGCTGGAAAGCTGCCCTGCAGAAAAGGACCTGGGGGGTGCTGCTTGACAGGTAGCTGAATATGAGCCAGCAGTGTGCCCAGGTGGCCACGAAGGCCTATGGCATCCTGGCCTGTATCAGAAACAGTGTGGCCAGCAGGAGTAGGGAGGTGATTGTGCCCCTGTACTCGGTGTTGGTGAGGCCGCACCTCGAATACTGTGTTCAGCTTTGGGCTCCTCACTACAAAAATCTATTCAGGTTGTACTTAATAATAAATTAAGTAGAGTAACCTGGTAGTATTATGCTGGCTCAATGCAAAATCTCTTTCCTATTTCCCAATTTTCCATTTATTTTGTATATTCAGGGAAAAAGCTTGTCCTTTTCATCCTAGGAGCTGATGTCGAAAGTACACAAAAAGTGACATCTAAACCCTTCTCTGAGTAAACTGCTTGCTAAAACAGTTAACCAATAAAGTTTTGATTACTACTTGCACTTCACATTCTGTAAAACATGTTTTTGGACAGTAACCATGTGATTCAGGTCATGCTTTAATGACATGGTCACCTTATTATTTATTGCTCTGTCTGTCTCTGTATTGTTTGCAAGCTTAACCAATGATTGACAATTGACAAAACCAGTACCTAGCTTTGGATGACAAAGCAATCTGCTGGAAATATTAACATTCATAGATGTCTCTCCAACCATATTCACATCTTCACAGTTGAACTGAACCTGTTTATAATTTGTCTAACGTGGCCCACGTTAATGCTATAAAAGGCAAGTTTCTAGAGCAGGATATTATGTGACAGCAAAAAGAATTCTTGAAGAAACCAAATATACTGTATTATGGCCTTTATCAAAATTATATTTATCTTGTTGTTTCGTAATTTTGTTGATAAAACATACCAGGTTTGCCTGACAAAACCTATTTCTGAATTGATCGACTTTAACCATATTTTAACTTCTACTGATAGAATGAGAAATAAACCATGTGAGCAATTTGCTGAGATAAGACGTTCCTAAGGCCTTTCTCTTTGTTTTAAATACTGGAAATTTATTGCCCGTCTTGAAGTCATTTGCATTTTCTCCTTTGTCTTTCTTCCCCTTCAACTGCTAAAGAGGCATTTTCTAAACGGTATTCTATACTACAAAAACTGTTTGAGTCTGTGCTCACTTGTCAGCAGCAATGTTTGACCCAGTTTTGACCTTAAATAGTGTTACAACTTTAAAGGAAGTGATACAGATTAGCAATTTTTTCAAACAGAAATATCATGCAGAAATTGTACGTAATTTTGACAATGTTAGCAGATGAGAGCAATGGAAAACATTCTTCAATTGCTCCTGGATTCCCTCTGGGCTAAGTTTGAGCAAGCAGGCCCCAGTCCTAATAAATACTGGTTTAGTGAACCATTTTGAACATTTACCATTTTTCATCCATAATTTACAAAATAAGTACTTCAAGACAGCAGTTGCACCAACTGGTTAGGCATAAGTTCCAGTGATGCTTGATTTGCTCAGCAGCTCCAGTGGAAAAAATGTACAAAGATATAATTAAAAATATGAGGAAAACTGTACTTCTAATAACATCCTGTAATTCTTAATTTAACTCCACATTACGTTAGCATTTCTTAGTCAAACCTCTGTTAAAAAGCAAAATCACTCACTGCCAAAATACTATTTTGTTTTTACTGAAAGTAGTGTTTTATAATAATTACAGATTGCAAGCACACACTGTTGGAAAGGTAGTATTTTATTTTTATTAAATTTTAAACTATTTCCACATAACCTAAAACAACGCTTCCCTGAAACTTCATGGGGAATTCTAAGCAATCTCCAAACAAAAATAACCATCTGAATATATCACCTGCATAAAGCCTCAGTAAAGGAGTCTTACACTTTGCCATATAGACATGGAATAATTAGAACATGTAAACAATTCTCTCAAGCTCTTCAATTCTTGGATATCCATGCTTGTTCCTTCCCTCCCTTTCTCATGAGTCCCCATTCCTTAGCCCCTCTCTACATTCTGATTTAGTCAAGTTTTCAAACAGAGCAGGAATATATCTCACCAAGGATAATACAGTCAGAAAAAAAATAGCTTCCATGGTAATTACCCATCCATAACGTATCTCCTGGTACCAGACACTATTTAGCAAAGATCTCCTACACTAAGATGAAGAAGGAGTTGGAGGGGAAAGAATAAAGTTCCACATACTTTCAAAGCAACTGGGCTTTCCCTGGTACATCTACAGAATGCTATATAGTTGCAGCCTCATTGTTAGATGAGATATCAGTAGTAGCAGATTTTCAGCATTTTTCATAAATGTTGAAAAGTTATTGCAAATAATTTGGATCTTTGTCAGTGGATAACTATGGACTCTCCCCAGTGTAAACTAGACGAATAATTCCTACAGGACAAAATTAAGCAAGCCTTTCTACCATTTGGAACCAGCAATCAAAATTGTGCATCTGAAAAACTTTCAGAATTACATACAAGACAAAGTCAAAAAAAAGACAGAAAGAAAAAAATCAAATACATCTCCATTAGAAATTACCATTTAAAAATTTCAGCCAGTTAGCTAAAGTGAGGCAAGGAAAAAAAAAATTTTTAAAAAAAAGAGGAAAATTGAAAACTAATTAAAATGTTTCACTGCAATAAAACTAATTGGTACTGCAAAACTCTATGGCAAGTCACTCTGAAAAAACTCAAAATACTATAGTAACTTGGAAGCATAGCTACTATTTTGAAGTAAAATCTCATTTAATTGGTTCTCAACCTTCCAATCTAACCGCTTTGAGGTTAAACGACTCAGCTGCTTGTAATTCAGACTGTGTAATCACAATAGCTATGTGTACTTGACCTTCTTCTTGTTAACAGAGAGACTCAATTAATTACTTGCTGTTTTATCCGGCCATTTCACCTTATCCTCACCTTTTCCAAAAGGGTTGAAAAGCTCTATAGCTTAATCTTTGACTTTGAAAGCATACATGGAAATATTTATCTATGAAATAGGAAGTTAGCATGATCTAGGAATGAGAGTATCTGGGCTTCTATGCTTAAGTCAACAACAGTAATATATTCACTGTTTCATTAACCATTATGCTGTAGCATAGGAACCATATTTCATCTTTACTATAGCTGCCCAAATATTCTACTCTGTAATGGAAACAAAATATGACTTACTTCTGTTGCAACAGACAACAGAGCGAAAGGCACAGAAAACTGCAAAATGTAATCAAACGCTTGAAAATAATTCTCAGGTTGCCATTTGGATACTAGATAGAAATAAGCTATTTAATCTATACATAATCTATTAGTATGATTTTTTAAATTATGCATATTTTTAAAGAATCTTACATACCTTCTTTGATTCTGGGATTAGACCTGTGTTCAGTGGCAACTCTTCTAAGCATACAAAATTAAATAATCAGTTGCTGTCTTAAGATGCTAATTGCAACTACACACTACACATTGTGCGGCAGTTTAAAATTATTCCTTTCTGATGGGGTTCCAGAAAATTTTTCCAGTTATGTAACACCACCATAATTATTGAAAAAGTACTGGATGCATATTTACATGTTAAAAACAACAGTGACTCCAGAACCAAGACATTATCTCAAAAGAAATTTAGATGTTAAGAAGCCTGGGTCTCACATTGTCTCTACTGGAGATCAAGTTTAGCATCTCAGATAGGATTAACACAATAGTTAGGAAACAAAATTGTGATTCTGAAGAATCTGAACTTTTTGTCTATCTTTGAAATCACCTAAACTCCATAGGTACACTCTTTTTAAATTTTTTCTAAATGCTACTTCAAGCATCTGTTGAGAAAATCTCTTTCTTGGTATTTCTGAGTAGCTTGATACTCTCTCAGATTTAACCTCTACTACAGTCAAGAAACTAAGCCTTCCAGACGAGTTAAGTCTGTTATAGTCAATGCACAGAAGGTCACAGAGAATTAAAGTGGGATGAATCACCTTTTGGAGGAGAATCTCTCCCCTCATCGACTACACAGGAAGCCAGACGTCAGCTTAGTCTAGCCATCTTAATATTAAATGATTACAGAGAAACTGCTTGAAAATACTGTTTCATATATCTTGTAAGTGTCTGTAACAGATTTTTTTTTAAATAACACAGGAAAGCAAATAAAGTACTAATGGTGACGAAACAGGAAGAGCAATCACAACATAATGTATACTTTTAAAATAGTTGTAATACATTTTTTTAGTAAAAAATAATTTATTTTAAGAACAGAGACATTATGTCAATGTAAATTCACAGAAAAAAAAAAATGCAAAAACCACACCAAACCAACCAATAATTTAAAAGATCTCTACAGAGGCCAACAGCAGTCTGGACTTTGGAATTATTTGTACTTATTTTTGTAAAATAGTGCCACATGCAATATAAGTACTTTTTCCATATTTATGACATAGGAAATTAAAGTCAATTATCTTTCAACTAATAAAAGGTAAAGACAGAGGCTTAACTGAGAAATAATTTTTAATCTCTATTCATGGCTATTAAAAAAACTGTCCATAGGACATAATCCTAAAGTTCTCTATGTGTTCAGTAAGCACATAAAAAAATAAATTATTCCCAGACTATATAACAGTAAATTCACTGGAATTTGTATACAGTTATATGATAAAATAACATTTCAGAAATAGAGAGTGATGCTGAGAATAACTTATTTATGTAATTGAAAACTTAGTATTTGTTATAATAGAGTATAGAAAAAACTGAGAATTAACATTAGCAAAACAAAAAAATGGGAAAGTCACCTACATATTTTAAACCAACAGTTACAAAATGCCATTTGCAAGAGTTACAAGACATACTTAAATAAAAAGAATAATAAGAAGACAATTGGACACAGCTAAAAACTCTCACAATAAAAAGAAACCAACCGAAGTTTGGGGGTTTTTTTCTTCACAACTTCTGCTTTTAGCTTAGATAGCATTTGGGGAAAAATGCCCACAATTAACTGCAGGTGCCCACCCTGCAGATGAAGTCAGGTTGAATTAACCATAGATTGGCTACTGTGACAGAAATCCTTGTATTAGTAGGAGTTACGACCTGCTTATGAGGATTTGGCAAAGAGCAGCAGAGAAATTTAATAGGGAGTATTTTTCCACATGATATTCTTTCTCAAAACCCAATCTTCTATGTCAGCAGGTTGTCATGCACTTTGCTCCATTTGATACTAATTTCATTATCCTCTACTTGTGTGCTTTCACAGATAGCAGAAGGGACCCTGCACTATAACTGAGGATATTGCTCTAAGAGACTTTGATCACTTAAGCAGGCATGAAAGAACTTTGAGGAGATTGTCAAGAATAAAATGGTGTCCTGTGTTGGTTTTTCCTGTGAGATTTTTAGGATTCTGAACTGCAAGACACTTCCTCTCTTGTATGATGACAAACATACCTGTTTATAAAAAAAACAGGGAAGATGAAATAAACCGGAAGTGTCACCAACAGTGAACAGCACGAATAAGTAAAATATCTATACTTACAGATGATTTTCCCTTCACACAAAGCAGTTTATAAGCTTTTCAGATAGTGTTCCCCTTCTCTGTGAAGGCCAATCTGCTCTCCCTCTCTTCCCCAAGTGTACACACAGCCCTAGGGTTTGGTCTGCACACTTGCTTCCAGGCTCTTCCCACGCTAGAGTCCGCTCTGGTTATTCCACCCAAAATGAATTCTTCAGTCTCAGGCAGCAGCAAAACCAGCCCTAGCCCCAACCAGCCTGTCAAACCTAATCCTGTGTGACAGTTTCCCCCCAGAAGGTCCCTGTCACCTTTTTCTCCAAGTAAATGATATGCTGCTCAGCATATTGCTAGGAAAGGGAGAGATTGGCAGAAGAGGCAAGAAGGGAGGGGGAAAGGATGAATGAAACTTTACAGACATTTTTCACACACCCTGATGATGCATTCCTCACTCTCCTCCCTCTATCCATCAGGCAAAAGTTCAAACAAGTTAAATATAATTTTTGTATCTCTTTTATTTTTTTCAGAGTGGATCCATGTTAGAATTCTAGTTTTACTAAATCTCAAAATGTTTGTGCCAGTACTACATTTCTTTTAAAGCATCGATCCATTGTTTCATTTTTAAAAACCTTTCCTTTTTTTGAAAATTTTCTGGAAAAAAAAAAGAAAGTCCTCTCACAGAAAACGGTCAGAAGGACAGGAAAAAGAAAATGCAAGCCAGACGGACTGATGATAGAGGCTTGTGTCAGAAACTAATATGAAAGACAGCAATTCTTTATTTTTTAGTGGCTGAGAATGTTTGCAGTATTAGCAGCATGAAAACCTGGAAGGAAGAAATGAAAGATATGGTGTGGGATTAACGAAACTTTTTAGAAATTCTACTGGCTCTACTATCGAATCTTTTAAATATGTGGTTGACATATTATTCTGTATATTTTGGACAGTACCTACAGATTCTGAAATGTGTTGACACTGACTATGCATTGGGCCTTGTTGACACAGCAGATCAATTAGAAGCAAAGAAACATTAACTCAGCTAATCCAAACTTGGCATTATTGTCTTTGCCATTCTAAACATAAGCCTTTATATTTTCATATAAATATGAAGTGCATAGCCAAAACAGGTTTGAAACACAAACTTTAATGCAGCTGGGTTTCAGAGAAGCCCTTTCATGCCCTTACCTTAAGAAAGCAAGAATAACACTGCAAATTACTGGGGTTATGAAGAGATGAATATCAAGAGCAAAAATTGTGGGAAATCACATAGATCTTTGCAACACTGGTGCCTACTGCATCACAAGTTTAATCATTTAGAACAATCTAAACTTTTCATTTTGAATCTCTGAGTAATATTCTACTATCCGTTTATGATAGGTATTTGTTGCATACAAAGATCATAAAATATATACTGGAATATATTTAAACTGTATGGCACAGTGTTTTGAAATTCTAACTGTATACTTCTGGCTCAAAATCTAAAGATAGCTTTTGTGTATATGCTCCAAATGATGCATCACTACAGAAATGGTTACTAACAGTTCCTTAAAACTCAAGCTGGTGATATGTTTAGTAAGTGGTACAGTAGCAGGGCTGTTGGAGCCATAATGGTGCAAGAATAAACTTACTTCTCTGAAAGAAACTGTACAAGAGTATAAAAAGGTGTCTATGAGTTTTGGTTAAAGGATTGTATAGTTCAGGAAATTCAGGATTAGGCTATGTTTCTTTTTAACAGAGAAACAGCAATACTAAGACTTAGCACTTACGTAACTCTCTGTACATTCAAAGCACTAAGTGACAATACTACTAACATTTGTGATTTATACTCGTCTCTGTTATTCAAGTCTGCTGCGCAGACAGTATGCAATGGGACTAGTCTTTACAAATGGATAATTGGAACATAATCAAAATGTTATTTAAAAAAAAATAGTTGTCACATTTGGAACAGAAGATATTTCCCTGCATTAAGTTGTGATCAGTTCAAGTTGGCAAGATGAGTCACCAGCAGCAAAACAACTAGCAACAGGCAAGGACTGTTCAGCAGGCAAGGATGTTTGTGATATAAATCTGTCACATAGGAACAAACTGGGAATCCCTCAAATTCCTGCCTGTTTATCAGCTCCTAAGAGGAAAAAACGAAAGCTGTTCTTCCTTTAGATTTTCACAAGTGTTGTCTTTGCTAGGATTAGGCAGTATTAACTCTTTGTATGCTGTGCATAGCAAGTACCACTGACCCCGCACCCACCTCCAAGAGGCATCCCAACTCATTCACAGGGGCAAGGAAGGTCTGCACTGCTGGTACACTTACAGATGTCTCTCCACAAAGTGAAAGACCTGACAACTTCACAGCTGGGTTAGTCCAGCCAACACATTCAACTATCTGAAATAATAAATATTGTTTTGAACTTTCTTTTTTATACGTTTATTTCATAAAGAAAGTATGGGGAATGATACATAAAAGGAATAGTTGAAATACGTCCCCAATATCATTATATGTTGTCTTCAACTGAGAGAGGAATGTACATTACACAATATTTTATACAGACTTCTTTAACCCATTGATAATTAGTTTATATATTAACTGTGACTGCAACAAAATCACTGCTGGTTGAAAAACCTTGGAGAACGCTGTGGCTAATTTGCTCTCTTTTTCAGTTCCTATGTTTTATAAAGATAACTGTTCATCATTTCAGGAAGGATTTTCTTCATGTGGTCTCTACCATGAAAAAAATATAGCCTGCATATCTCTCCTGAATCTGAAGGCAAGAATCTAAAGTAGATTCAAGGCTAGGCATCTCAGAGAAACTTGGCACAGTCTGGACTGAACTTCTGTAATGCAAGCAAGTTTTTAGTGGCTAAACTTCCATATTATGAAAATACATATGCCATTGTCCTGGCACAATTGCGTGAATTCATAGGTTATTCACCAGAGTTTGTTCTTCGTTTATTTGTTTGATATACTTTAGGGTCAATGAGAAAGGGAAATAATCTTGAGTCTGACTTCTTACACATGCCAAGGTTTGTATATACATGCTAGCAATGCCGTCATCACCAGAAGTTACTTCTTATAGCACTACAAAACTGCAAGATATGTTAACTGGTTGATGGTAATTATCCTCATGATTGCTACTAGTCAGCACCTAATATAAGACAATTAAAGTTACTCTAACTTCCATTAAAAGAAGGATCAAATAATTTTTTCTCTGTCAGGAGCTAAAAAGGAAAACATGGTCAGCTGCCATGAAACAACCAAGTTTGGTAATGAACCTGTAGGCCTGAGAGTTCAGGTCATAACTTTTCACTCAGTTAACTTGATATTGAGCCTAATAACTTGTATTTGATTAAAACACAACTTAGCATCTTACCTTCATTTGAAGATTCTAATGTGGCATTTTTTTTCAACTGGTTAGTCACAATTATCCTTAAAGTGTGAATATTATTTTCACCTTTGAAGTTGTCCAACATCCTTTAAATTTTTCCTCAAGACCCACCAAATTTGATACCCAGAATAGGGCCAAATGGAAAAATTTCCTCCACCCGTGTTAACGCATGACAAATTGCGGGTAGAACTGTGGAAGAACTTCCCCCTCTCAAGATGTGAATGACAAACACTTAAATTCATTTTACATCCTGAGAGTCGTTAGCCAATCCAAAGACAGATGCAAGATCTTTTTTGTTTTATACACTTACATACTGCTGTCATCATGACTACTTTCTGAATAACTTGATGCTGTCTGTTAGAAAAAAATTAAACAAGGGAAAAAAATCTTGCACTCTCCTCACATCATCTCCAGTAGCCATTCTCCATTTCTTTAAACTTCCTCCCCTCTTCTGCTCCACTAGCTTACATTTGCTGGCCTAAATCTTGGGTGAACTGGAAGAAGTGGTTGTTTTAGCCAGAGGAAGACCTGACTTCAAAAAAAGAAAAAAATGTGTAAAAAAAATCGCAGTGTAACCTAAAGAAGTGGTATAACTATTGTTTGTGTTAGTGAGAGTGTGAAATTAGGAAATTAATAACACATTTCTCTCTTACTGACTTTCTTGTTTTGATGCATTGAAATGGTTAACTTGCTGAATTTATAACATAGGAGTCTATGTAGAAAATCTTAAAAAGATCAGCTAGACTAGCGGGAAGCTTGTTTAACAGCATATGACCTAAATAAACAATACAGCTTATAAAGTAAAAAAGCATAAACTAAGAACTATGAATTCATTTGAACAGTCACAAGAAAGGAAATACATCATAAAAAAGATTTTTCAGGCCCCTAATAGCTCAGCGCTGGTCCATCCAGCTGACAGCTGGCTGAGTAAATAAATTTCTACAACAACCTTGGTTGGCAGATCTCAGATCACACTTGTTCTTTTAAATATATTCTCAACTTTGACAAGGTTGTCTGTAGTCCGGTCTTTGCAAAAGTCAATAGAGTTGTAACTATACTCATAAAAGTAAAAAAATATTTCACAGCTCATGGAAGATCCCAACCTACATTCATAAAATGCTAAACATAAATAAGTAGAAAGTATATGGATTACATTTAGCAGTACTTGCAACACTGTTCACTCAAGAACAATTTTGTAAGCTACAGGAACAGCTCATAAACATATTATGAACACAAATGTTTTTTTTCTTTTCTTAAAATATTAATGACATTAAGAGATTGGTTTTGGAGATAAGGTGGAAAGAGAGAATAAAAACTTCTATAAACTAGAATTTTTACTGCCAAGTTCATTGATGAATAAATGAGTTTTAGATTGCTGGCAGCAGTTCAATGAGACATCACGTACCTTCCAGAAAAATTTTAGACTGAGAGTATCTTAATGAGACAGATGCAGTCTTCTCCATGACTGCTGAATCACAATTTCATCATTCATGTAGTGGAGCAGAAAATGTAAGAATGAAATTAGAAAGACCTTCTCCATTTCAATACAACAAGCCCTAAAAAGCATAATAAATTTTAGAAAGAAAATTAACTATATAAAAACTAGTGCATACTGTGTATTTAATGCTTTTTATTATGAGTGGAAATGCAGCCCTGTACTCAGCTGATCAGTCTATAATCACACATAATTCAGAAAGTACTAACATAGTTCAAATGAAATTTCACAAAATGAGCGGTGGTACTGGACACTCAACTTAAGACTCCTGAGGGCCTCATTATTTCCTTGGTTAACAGCCCCTTTTCTACTTAGTTCAAAGTGGGTACAAAAGTCCTTAGGTATATGTAGAGAAAAAATGAGCTTGTCAACTGATACTTATGTGAAAGACCCTTAACAGTGAACTATACATAAGCTGAAGGTGCTTAGAATCACAGAATCATAGAATCATTTAGACTGGAAAATACCTTTAAGATCAAGTCCAACCGTAAACCTAACACTGCCAAGTCCACCACTAAACCATGTCCCTAAGGGCCTCATCCACACGTCTTTTAAATACCTCCAGGGATGGTGACTCAACCACCTCCTTGGGCAGCATGTTCCAATGCTTGACAACCGTCTCGGTGAAGAAGCTTTTCCTAATATCCAGCCTAAACCTCCCTGGCACAACTTGAGGCCATTTCCTCTTGTCCTGTCACTTGTCACTTGGGAGAAGAGGCAAACACCCACCTCGCTATGACCTCCTATCAGGTAGTTGTAGAGAGTGATAAGGTCTCCCCTGAGCCTCCTCTTCTCCAGGCTATACAACCCCAGCTCCCTCAGCCACTCCTCATAAGACTTGTGCTCCAGACCCCTCACCAGCTTCATCGCCCTTCTCTGGACACGCTCCAGCACCTCAATGTCCTTCTTGTAGTGAGGGGCCCAAAACTGAACACAGGATTCGAGGTGCGGCCTCACCAGCGCCCAGTACAGGGGGACAATCACTTCCCTAGTCCTGCTGGCCACACTATTTCTGATACAAGCCAGGATGTCCTTGGCCTTCTTGGCCACCTGGGCAGACTGTTGGCTAATACTCAGCCGGCTGTCGATCAACACCCCCAGGTCCTCTTCTGCCAGGCAGCTTTCCAGCCACTTGTCCCCAAGCCTGTAGTGTAGCATTGCATGGGGCTGCCCCAACCACATCCCTGGCCTGGTCCCACACTGCTTTTCATAGAATATAAAATAGCTCAAGTTGGAAAGGACCCATAAGGATCATCAAGTCCAACTCCCTGCTCCTCACAGGACTACCTAAAACTAATCACATGACTAAAAGCCTTGTCCAGTTGCTCCTTGAACTCTGACAGGCTTGGTGCCATGACCACTTCCCTGGGCAGCCTGTTCCAGTCACCGACTACCCTCTCAGGGAAGAACCTTTTCCTAATGTGCAATCTGAACTTCTCCTGAAGCAGCTGCATTCCATTTCCTCGTGTCCTGTCACTGGTCACCAGAGAGAGGAGATCAGCACCTCCCCTTCTGCTGCCCCCCTTGAGGCAGTTGTAGACTGTGATGAGGTCACCCCTCAGCCTTCTCTTCTCCAAGCTGAACAAGCCAAGTGACCTCAGCCCCTCCTCATAAGTCTTGCCCTCAAGACCTTTCACCATCTTGGTCACCCTCCTCTGGACACCCTCTAATAGTTTGATGCCCTTCTTATATAGAGGCACCCAAAATTGCACACAGCATTTGAGGTGGGGCTGCGCCAGTGCAGTGTAGTGTGGGACAATCACCTCCCTCAGTCGGCCAGCTATGCTGTGCTTGATACACCCCAGGACACAGTTGGCCCTTTTGGCTGCCAGGGCACTGTTGACTCATGTTCAACTCACCATCAACCCAAACCCCCAGATCTCTTTCCACGGGGCTGCTCTCCAGCCTCTCGTCCCCCAGGTTGTAAGTATAACCAGGACTACGCTGTCCCAGGTGGAGAATGCGGCACTTGCTCTTGTTCTCTTGTTGAGCAAGCAACAACTTGCTCTTGTTGCTCTTAGCAACTTTCATATGGTTGGTGATTGCCCAGCTCTCTAGTCTATTCAGACCTCTCTGTCTTTACCCTCGAAAGGGTCCACAGCTCCTCCATGTTGCAGCACTACATATTCCCATACAAGGAACACATATGTTTGAGGGGACAGAGCAGGGTCTCACATATTCTTTTAAAAGGACTATTTATGACACAAAATATTTTTTCCAGGGGCTGCAGGCCTGTCCCCCAGGGGGTGAGGAACTGCCCTGCTACCTCCCTGTCCCCAGCGCCCTGCGCCCCTTCTCTTCTCGCCTGCTGCTGTTACTCCCTGAGGGTTTTCAGTTGCAACTCTTTAAGCAGTCTGGCCACCCACTAAGCCAGAATACCTTTGTCTTAATTCATATACCACTAAAACACTACAAGGACCTGATTAGCATTGACAAAGTGGCTTCAACATAACTAAAATAAATTTTTAATTACTTTAATTAAACAAATGCAAATTCCCAAATGTAGATGAGTTTAAACTAGTTTAACAAAGCTCTAGTTCATTTCCGTGCATGTTCTTGATTCTTCTCTGTGTCACAGAAACAGGTATCCCTTGAGGATGGCAAATAAATGAAAGCTTCTGGGTGTTGAGTAAAACAATTGCATCTGCCAGCTGGTAAGACCGTTCCAAAAACTAGATGAGCAGCTCAGGGCAAGAAAGGAAATTGCTACTTTGAGAAGGAAAGTGGAAGCTTCAGAGGTTTTGACACCTGTGCCAGACAATGAGCAACCACGTACTAAAAGCTGTACAATCTAGCCCATCAGTGGGCAGGAGACTAAGCTTCACTAAACTGTGGTATGGAACGGATGGATGAACAGAAGGACTGAAGGACAGAAACTGTTTTATCTTACAGAAACTGGCAATGCTAGCGTGGCTGGACGATTACAAATGGGGTGGTTTAAGAAGTCACCAAAATTCAGGGAGAATGTACCAGCTTTGGTTGGAAGTCAGTAATTAATGGCATTCACAAACCCAGTCACAAAAATGTTGGTGGGTTTTTTTGGTTTATTTTGGGCTTTCTTTTTTAATTACCAGTGAAAGCAGTAACTTCTGTAGAGTAACTTTTTTAATTGCTATAACTGAGTTCCTTGAAACTTCTTGACTGCACTGAGACAAACACAGTCCTTGGTTAAATCAGTTTAAGCAAATTTGAGGTTTGGTTTACTCTAGTTGGTGTGCAAAGTTAAAAGTTAACAACTTTACTAAAAAACAGAGCATAACCTACCAAGTGTAGTTTCCTATTTGACCATCATGAGGCATGACAATTATGGTAACAGCAGGGGAAGGAATGGGTCCTGATAGCCTCCTGCATCAATGCCTCTGTGTTCATCACCATTTCTGTAGAGCTTAACAACACTTTGTCTCAGATCACCAATCCACTTACTCACCCAGCTACATTCTTGCTATTTTCAAGTACTCTGCTTCATTAAACCTTAAAAGGACGCTGCAGGACACAGTTGGGAAATGGTTATGCACTTTTTTCCTCTCTGTAATTAATACAAGGAAGTCTTTAGAGTCTTACTCTCACACTTCCAAAGTAGTTTCTTTTTTCTTACAGTTTACTTTTTTCTATGAGGAAGGGCAATTCTTGCTTTCTCTAATTTGGTAGAGATTTGGTCTGAGACCTCTCTCTGCCCTTAAATGTGGGAGTGGGGATATTTTTACACTATTTACTGTAGCAATAAATGGCCTGTGTGGCCACAGGTGATTTAGCAGATTACACAAGGCAATGAGACAGTACTAAATAGATTTTCTCACTTTTAATAATACTCACTGAAGTCAAATTCTGTAGGAATAAACAGATTTGACTGATAATGTATATACAATATCCTACTGCACAAACCTATTGTTTGCACACATAACTGCATATTGGATTTTTTGACAGTTGAAAAATCACATAAAGTTATTTACTGTTTTCAAGTTTTTGTAAAGTAGAGAATATCAAGCTACATTTAAAAACTTAAAGAAACAAAGTAATCACATCATTAAAGCTTACAAATAAATTATCTAGTAAAAGTGAGGGTCAGCATAATAGTAGGTTTCATTGAATTGGAAATTTCAGAGATCTCTGCAATGAACTGCTATTTACATATGAGCTCACTTGTCAAAGTGACTCGCTAGGTATTATAGACCAAGTACACTTTTCACAATGTATTCAACTGTGCAAGTGCTAATAATTCTGTCTCTCTTCCAGTAAAGGTATAATCACATAAAATAGGCCCACTGACATCTAGGGCTGAGGAATGACCTCTGTATTTATGAAATTATCTGCCCAGCCCCAT
The DNA here is from genome assembly GCF_030936135.1 of Gavia stellata. NCBI lineage: Eukaryota > Metazoa > Chordata > Aves > Gaviiformes > Gaviidae > Gavia > Gavia stellata. The sequence continues at coordinate 31,266,532 of NC_082597.1, read as the reverse complement.
TCCCTTTGCACAAAAGGCAGCAGAAATGATTCTGTCCTGTCAGTTGTCTCTCTGGGAATTTCCCATATGACTCCCAAAGCAAGCATAAAGCTAGAGTACCAGCATACCAACCCACTCCTCCTCTGGAGCGAGGAAAAGAGCTGAAATGCAGTATGTTCTGCTTCTCCTCAGGTGGAAGGCAATCCCGACAGGCCTCCTATCCATTAGTACACACATGCCATCTCCAAAGATGGGCAAAAAGTAGGGAGGATGTTAGCAGGAGCTACATCTTCTCTTCATCAACTAGAAGTTCATGTACATGGAATATGACCAAGTATTTTATAACTTCTAAAATAAAAACAGTGGAAGAAAGGTTCTATTGTTTCTTGTTCTTATTTTATTCCTGACAAAATATATTATTCAAAACCTATCTACTTATTTACCCACAGAGTTTTCTGACACTAACATCTGCTGACTACTATCTCCCAAAAAACTCAGTTGTGATTCCTTTCAGAAGCCTGTCTGTTAATTCCCGCATCATCTTCTTCAGAACTCCAAGCTATTTGGTAACATTTGATATCAAGCATTTTAGGAAGAGCTCCACAAGAATTAATTGCAACTGAAAATGAGCATGTGGTTTCTAAATAAAATTCCTGTTAAATAATAACAGCTTGACTGCATTTAGTAAAGGGATTGAGTATGTGAAAATACTGAATTCTAACCAAGTGAATCTTTAAAGTGCAAGGGTGAAATGACGTCTAAAGGAAGTCATACTACCTAACCTTGCTTGAATCATTTAAGACTGTCCTTTCTCACTGGGGCTTATTACAAGGCTTCTGATGAAAATATTTTCTTTTGCAATGTAATTTTTGTTTCCTTAGTTTCACTGCATTTAATAACTTTTTTTCCCACACACCAGCAACTGCCTGTACTTTTCCCTCTTCCAAAGATGCTACTTATTGAGAACTTGCATTCAAATCAGTTTGTTTCTAATTTTGAGGTACAGTGGGATTCTGCTAGGTAGAATGTGAAATAAAAGGACATGCTAGAAACTGACAGATGCAAAAAAAATTATTTTGTAATATTGAAAATATTTGAAATTGAATTCGCAACTTTAAAAGATTTTCAACAGCATATGAGATCACCAGAATGCACAGACAAACCTAATTAGCAATGATACGAAGAAAAATGAACAAGTCTTTTGTTTTGTTAATTATAAAGGGATCGAGAAGACTGGCAGTGGGAATTAAGCCTCTATTCCGGAGAAATTAGCTGCTTTTAACATGAAATTACACAGGCCCGTGAACCATGTGAACTCCTCAACTCCAAATAAGCAGGTTTCTACCGTTTAATGCTAAAAGTCAAGGTCAATTTGCTTGCTTCTACAAAAAATCAAATCAATATGGTATTCTTTTCCAGGATACACAAAGCTAATACAAACTAAGTTACAGTACTCCGTTTAGCTCCCATAGAAATAAATAGTAGAAAAACTTCCCCTGATGAAGCTAAGCCAAGATCAAGCCTGTAATTCTCACTTGAAATTCTTGCGACTAGAACAAGGAAACATGTAAATAACTATTGAACTATAGTCTATAACTTTGTCTTCAAATGCAGCTTGAGATTTAAAGTTTAACCAACTAACTCATGAATTTTAAAGAGTATGGTATAGGGTTTTTTTCCTAGGATGTTTACCTTTCCATTCAGAAACTGAAAGGCCATTTTCAAGATAAATTTTGATGAAAATAAATCATATGAGTCCTGAAGCAGACTTCTTTGAAAGGAAATAAAGATACTTTTAATTGCTACCTTTTCCAAAGAAGAGAGTTTTAGACCTCCTGGGGCTCTACCTGAACAATCCACAGACAAGCAAATGACACTTGATTAATTTTGGCAACAGAATGGGAATACAGCAATATGTTACAGCATTTGAAACCACATACTTGCTAGTTAGTAATAAGCAGGGGAATTATTCCTTCACTATTATTTTAAGTATGACACAGATGTTTTATTGTCATCCAACAACATATCACAGGAAAGCATCTTTAAGGCAACCAGCCACCACCAATGCCTTTAAGAATGAAATTTGAATAAAACAAATATATTATTTTCCTGTGAAAATAACTTCTGTCATTACACATTTTAGTTGATTGTATTTCTAAATGTCTTGGCAAGAATTTCATAGTATAGAGCAGATTCATTAGGCAGCTTTAATAAGATCATTCAAGCATTTGTTCATATAAAAAACTCATCCAAAAGCACCAAAATTCTAAGTCAATATCATGATACTTATGATTAGGGCATACATTCAGGCATACTACTATTTTTTGTATTTATTCAGATTGCCAACTTCACAGTGAATATATTAGTTTTGTCCTTGTATGTATGTCACTTGCATTCACTCCCTGGAGTTAAACTAATTTGGCTAACATCCAGCTACAAATCACTTAGTTAAAATTATCATTCCCTTGGAGAATATTCATTGGATCAGAAAGGAAATATAAAATGAAAGATGATTATAAGCAACTTGTCGCTACTTGAGCTTTAACCTAACCTTATTATCCACAAATGACTGGTTATTTTCCATTCATGGGCAATAATCTCTGCACTATTAGTAACTAATATATAAATAAACATTCTATGTAAACCAAATGAATACTGACTGATACTTTGCAGGCCACACCCACTAATAGCTGTGAGTGAATTTTCAAAATTAATTTAGTGAAAATTCATTGAATTAATATTAAAAACAATAAAAAAACCCAGTTGAAAACACTGTGACTAGCAAGAAAAAAGTGAGGAGGAAGAAACAGTCTCTTGTAAAACTTTCAAGGAAAACAAAAAAAATTTAGCAAATACTTTGTCAATTAAATGCATAATCTATGTAATAGCAACTGAAGAAAACAACAGTAAGCTCTGTTAGTCTACTCTGTCCTTAATTCAAACTGTTGAAGTGTCTTCATGTCTGAACTTACTAAATCATATCTTCTGTTCTGCTCAGAAAGGACAAGTATTAATGACATTCAGGCAGGGGAGTACAAGAAATTTAGCTTTATATTTGTCCTTTGGATGCCCCTGAGAGTGGGTACATTGCAGAGGAAACGTGCTAGAATTCTGAATACAAGAATGTCAAATATATTGTCTATTTCAGATAAAATTGCATGAATGGGTGGGATGGAATACCACCACCACTACTGGTAAGACATTTGATTCTTGCAACGTATTAATGTGAGGCTTCTTCAGATACAGGCCTAAAACCATCTCCTAGACAATACATCCCAATGAAGATGACTGTTACCAATTTTTTTATAATTTTAGCTATATTTAAACTTCTTAAACAAAGAATTCAGAAACAATCTTTATCCTGAAAGAAATCTGGTTACTTTTATATGCAGCACTATTTTGGTGAAAGACATTTAAGGACTGCTATGAAAAATAGCTACAACTAAGAAAGAGTGCCAGTATACATTTCACCAACTTTAAGAAATCATGTTTAGCACACAAAAACTCTATAGATATTCCTTTATTGGTTATAGTTACTATTTGGGGGTTGTTGGCTGTGTTGGGCATTTTTACTTTTTATTATTTTAGTAACAGTATACATTTCTGAAGGACTGAGGAAAATATATGACTCCTTTTCTCCAGTTTACACATCTAATTTCTGATATTGGATTTAATGTAGTCTCTGTACTGATCATACTGGTGATTTTGGATTAAAGACTTAAAGGTAACAAATAAGGAAAACAATTCTAAATCTTTCACCACAGGGTGGATAATATTTCTGGATAAATTTCTAAAGGCTTGTATTTAATATAGTGAAATTAAGCGAAAAAATGAAATGGCGGTATCTATGCACAGCATCAACATCTTCATCAAAACAAGCAAGTGATGACTCAAGGATTAACTCCCTCACAGTTTAAATTAATTTTATCAAGTAATTACATTTAGATACTATTCTTCCCCTTCCCTTTCTCAGCATCTCTATCTCTTTTCTTTGCAAAATAAGAGGAAAAGGTTAAGTCCTAAACACCAGCTCCATAAGTGTTGTGAGCTATTCTGCAAAGCATTAGATTTGTCATTTCAAAACACTAACATTTTAATTAGAAAATCAGACAGCCCATACTTGTAATATTGTGATGTTCAAGGGAACAAAGATGTTGTCCAAATTTGTTCTGTCATAAGCATGTCTAACAATGAAAATCTACTTGAATTAAGACTCAGTATTTATCATTATTATAGTTTTGCAAAGGAAGAATTATTGTGACTCTTCTCATTTTTCTTTCCTCATTTATTATTTTTTCTTTCATTTGTGATTCTTTAGTGATTTTCATCATTAATACCATCCCTCCATATTAGCTATTACAATGTCATTTATTACCTGATCTGCTCACCACAGTAAGTAAATACATCATTTCACAATGGCAGCATTTACCTACTCCAATTCTGATACAGGCTTATCATTTAATACTACATATTTCATATGCTAGAACTGTCAAATTACAGGGCACTCAGAAGTGGAAATCACACAGTTTACAAAGTGACTCTAGCAGCACTATTTACGCTGTAGCCTTCATAAGGAGAGCCCAATGTACTAAAATATATCTATTTATAACAATTTTTTGTTTTTAACATTTGCTAAGTATAACTCTGACTGTCATTTAGAGATGATTACAGGTTTAAATATAGTTTTGTTAACTTCTCTGATGGTTAATTAAAGAAATGGAGTTGGTCACATCTCATTTGGGTTCAATCAGTTTGGCTTCATGTGTTACTGAGTCTTCAGTCTATTTATTTACATAGAAATTGCATTTTATTCCAGTATCTAAAATCTTCTTGTCTAACTCTTCCATTCTAACTTCTTATGTGAATGAAGAGGTATCTCATGTGGATACCGCCAACTGTCTTTTCCATGCCACCTGCAGGGCTAGGAGCTAGCCTGAGCGCCCATTTAAATCGCTGTCAGAGGTGGGCCAGAAGTTGGATTATGCTGATTTATAACACAAAAAAAAAACATTTGTTTACATAGTTCAATGGAAATCCCACATTCTACTTAAATGCTTACCTTTCTGTTGATCAGAATTAAATTATTCTGCTTGCACTGCTAACAAAATTAAGATGGAGCAGAATCTTCCATCTTCTTATTCTCCACCATAACCTGATTGCTACATATTTTTCAGGATATATATTTTTTAAAAGGATGAAAAATGAAAGATGGGAGCATTCATAAATACTTTGGCACACAAACATGTTATAGCTCTTGCTCTTGCAGGGTTTTGCAAAGGTTTCATGAATTAATACAAAAGAATAACAATTAATACTGACCAAAGGTAAAAATGCAATTATACAACCAGGAATACTGCAATTAGGTTTACTTAAAATGAAGCAAACACTATACTTTATTTTCAGTTTTGGAAAACTTTATTCAGAAGGACTTGACTTCTTAATGAATTTGCCCAAACTAGTTTGAAGTAATATCTACTATATTTAGCAAAACCAACTTATTTCCAGGGCTCAAAATAAAGGCAGTGTTTATTGCATTTCAAGAGTTTTCATAGGGCAGTGGAAAAGGCTGACATAATTGAAACCAATCAATGCATAGCTCTCAACTTACATGTTTTTCATACTTACGTTATTATGTTCATCATGTATGAAAATGTGATGAAATATCACTGCTTTCTGGAAACTTCTAAATATCTACAGGTTTATTGGTAAACAATAGAAAATATAACCAGTCAGCAATAGCATTCATCACACTCCTTTGCTGAGGCTCACTTTGCTCTCACTTTCACCTTTATACTCTCCTTTCTCCCCACTCACCACATTTCTCCTGAAAATACCTTCACATGTCCATGGTTTCCACCACTTTTCCTGATCCTCTTCATCCTGATCCATTCTCTTAATCTTCTTTCAGAACACAGCTAGACCTCTTACTCTCCTTCAAACTCCAGTAATATCTCCTCCAAACATGCCTTTCTGCTCCAAAACTTTTCCTGATACACTAAGTCTATTCTTGACAATACCTCTGCTCTGGCTGTGCCATCTGACAGCTATCCAAACTCTCTGTGTGCCTCATCCTTTCCAAATTCTTGCCTGTTCCAGAGACACGGACCTTTCAATGTGATATAACCTCTTTACTTGCCTTAGTTTATAGAGGCCTCCCTGCTGAAACAGACCATGAGGAAGATCTTTAGAGCTTCTCCTCCTCCAAATCAGCTCTTGCCTCCATTATGTCTTCTTCTGGAACTGCACAGCAAACAGTGACTTCCCTTCTTTTCCTCTCTATCTCTGCGATGTACTTTTGTTCAACTGCTGGCTATCAGCTCCTTCCTGGTTTCAATTCTTCTTTCTACATGTTTTTCTTCTCATGTCTTTGCTTTAATTTCTATGTTAATGAATCATCTTCTCCCTAACCTCCTCATGTATTTGTCATTTCCTTGCTGATCCACTTCATCTCTTCTCCAAATCCCCCACTTCCCAGGAAAATGTTCAACAGACTTGATCTTCTCAAAACACTGTTTCTTCTCCAGTTATTATTGCTGTGCCGTTTGCTTGCTTCAACACAACATTGTATGGCCCTTACATTACCTTCTTCACCCCAAATAGGATAAAGTTTGGGTCTCTCTCTTTTTCAAAAATCTTCTCCTCCTTTTAAGAGATTTTTTTTTTCTCTTCTTTATTTCTGTTATCTCTGGAAGTTCACACATTTAAAACTCCCAACTGCACACTCAGCATCTCATGTCTCATTTGTTGCAACCTCTGTTTCTCTGCCCTTAGCAAATGCATTCTTGTTCCATTTATACCCACTCAGAATGCTGCTACAAAAATGATTCTCCTAATTTGTCACTTAAATCACGTCAATAGTGCCTCTGCTGTATCACATCAAGCAAGCTATTAGTCTACATTTTATAGGTCCCCAAAACAGATACAAGAACCATATATTTTCCTTTTAGCATGTATGTACTATTAAAGGGGAATGGCTGGAGAGCAGGGGAAAAAATCTGCTGGGTTTTGTGGTCCTGGTCACTGCACACTGACTCAGTTTGTACTCCCTGAAAGGAGAATATTTTCCTTCTCTAAAAACAACTGGGTATGGCAGGAGAGAGAAACTTCTGGAGTGCTGGATGGGGTCCTTCCTGCAGCAGGTCTCTCTTACACACAGACCTCAGATGATATCAAAAATAGCAGATGAAACCTTTAAAGATACAGAAGGTACATGCAAGTCATTTGTGAAACCTTGGGGCTTAGTTGGGGCAGCAACCGGGGTGGGGGAACAGATGGGGAGAGGGAGAGGAGCATGTGCTGCAGACTATTTTAAGGAGCCTGTGTGAGTTGATGGTGAAATGTAGGCCTATTTTCAATAGACCAGAAGAACTATTCCAGGGTCTACACTTCATCAGAAAATTGTAAAAGGCTTTTAAATTTTTAAAAAGCAGGAAATCACTGAGCTAACCAATTGCAAGATGACTACTATGGGTTCCAGGACATGTGTGACCAGGACACATCTAGTGGCCTGGTTGCAGTTACTTAACAGTCTAACAGGGTCCAAATGAATGGTAGAAGGTAAATAGCATTGTTCAGTGAAAGTCAGGCAACCAGCAAAAATAACTTAAGGAAAATATATTTTACATACATATAGGACTCTCAGTGCAAACTGAAAATTACGTGGTTGGTGAGCAATGCAACAGGCACTGAAGAGAAATTAAAAATAAATCCTCAACTTATGCACTGTGTCACTGCTTTAAGGCAACACTTATTTTTAAAACATATTCTTTTACTTGCATAGGAAATTAAGAAATAAAATCTCTGTATCCTTATGCCCTTTATTAAACCAACCTAACCATAGGCTGATGGGCAATTTACCTCTAATTGGACAGGAACAGATTTAACCATACCATCATGTCTCTAGTTTCTGTAGATGAGTATTCAAGACATTTTCCAAAGATGTGAGTAGCAAAAAGAGAGAGGAACTATATGTATTTTTGATGAAGACTAGATCCAGTACAGCATAAAATATCTGAATTCATATAAAACCGAAAGCCTACTACAAAATCATACAATTACTGTTCCTGAGTTTATTAACAGTCTCTTTCATCAGAACAAAAAATCTTACAGGTGCACTCTTGAGGATTTTTCAATAGAAAAATTACTACTCTTAAAAGTCCATGCTGTTAAAAAAGATGTCCTTAATAATATTATACAAGTTATAAATTTTTTTAATTTTAAAAACTCATCAGTAACCACTGGTTTGTCTGCACTTAAAGACGCACAGGCTTTTTTATTACAGTTTATGAATTAGACATGTTTACTGTATTGTCCTACAAAACACAGCAAAGAAATGAAATTCGTACTTTCACACCTATGCAGGATAAACATACATCCCAAAAGTACAAACAGGAGAAGAATAAAATGTAGCATAATTGTCTGTCAAGGTGACTACAAGGCATCACCATGATGCAGCTGTGAAAGAGACCAGTGTAACCTATTTGCAGTAAAGAACAGAAAGTATCACTTCAATACCACATACAGACACAGCCATCCATTCTGAGGCAATTCAGAACACGCGACAAGGAGAGGTAATAGTGAGACCAGAAGTCACACTCTATTCCACAAAAATGACTAACAGAATTTGGTTTGTCTGACAAAGCAAAGACAGAAGACTATACGATATTTGTCCATACATACTGGGGGGTAGAAATTGGGGCAAAAAATGGAAAGAAGTGTTTATTGCTCTTTTTAAATACTGTGAGGACAGAAAATGTTGACACAGGACCGATGACCATAAAGTTATCATGAATAAACTTAGGCTGGGATTAAACAAATGCTATAATGATTCCCAAAGAAGACCCCCCCAAATACGCAAAGGTAAAAAAAGACCAACCATTTACAGGATAAAACCTGAGAATTTTTTTAAGTATGTGATGTTAATGCAGGAGATAGCTGGAGACAGATTTTCATGAAGCAAAGGGTCTATTTTAGCCTCCTTTTCCCAAATGTGTGGGGAGAGAACTTTGTCCTATTACCCTAGAAATGCCAGTACATTACTGATCAACATACTTTGTGATAGTACCAAATTGCATTCATTCTCATCACTTCCTTAGAAATGCAGACACTATGTTATTTGATGAGCACAATTTCATCTTCCCTAAATGTTCTATTCAGACAGGAACTTAAGGAAGAATATCCAGTTATTTCATCAAATAGTAGTTCATCTGCTGGATTCTCAGATAAGTGAAAATCAGCTGAAATATTCTCCATTTTAAGAAGTGGAAGCAAGTTTTATACAGCTGGCATCTCACGTAGCAAACACAAATAATGAACTAGATACAACTGTCACTCCTGAGTCACCACTGTACACTTCCCACATATTTTTAGACACTACTGATATACGATACGGTAGACCAACATACTGCAAGTCACACAGAGGCAGCTGTAGTATCTTCCTGTAATCTAATCACATTGGCAAACTGCAAAACCTTTATCAATGTTGATGAGCAATTATACTTGTCTGCCCAGTGAAATCAATCTTCCCTGAGAATGAACACTCACCAGTAGCATAAGCGCTATACAGCTGAACGTGGCCCTGCAACTGCAGTATAAATCTGTCATGTGCTTTTGAGCAAACAGCAATATAACGTAATTCTGTAATCATTTTCATCAAACTTTTCATGTTTTTTCCTCCTTTTTTTATTTTTAAATTAAAAACAACTAGAGAAAAAATGAAAAACATATGGTGTGTGACAACAGTGGTGCTCTTCTGGTCTTGACTTTGGTCTCTTTAGACTTTGGAGAAAAAAATAGTATATAGTAATATATATTGTGAAAACAGATTGTTAACCCACTACTTTCATTATTGAACATTTCCTCTCCCAAGCAGTCATTTTTAAATATGTGAGAGCATCCTTGGGAGTTTACCAAGGGAAGTCATGATTCCTACTTGTTTCTTGGCAAGTAAGCATTTATGATTAATATGGCCCTACTAAAGGAAACCAATAACATTGTTTAAACTAATGCTTTTTGGGAGCCTAACAGAGGTAATTTCTACACAAAAAATGACCTTAATGTTAACAGTTTGTTTTTACTGATACTGTCTTCAGTGTGATTTGACTGGATATTGAAGTTCTTACTTTTCAATATTTATGCTGAAATGTCCATATTTCATCATCTGCCATTTCAGTTTTCAATCTGAAGGAAATGCACATGAATTATACAAATGTAATATAAGTAGACATCCATCTCACAACACAAATTGTTTATTTTAAATAATGTCACCTAGTGATATGCCCACACTTGTCAGTGTGGCTCTTTTTTACCAGCTTCAACCCTACCCCAGCCACCTCTTGATTACATCCTTGCTCTTTTCCTACAGTATATACCCTGATTAACACCATTTTATTTCCAGGATTAGGAACATGTATCATATGTTGTATGGGGTCATGTATAAAAGGTAACTGGTGTTACAAGAGGTCAGCTAATTTAATTCAGTCTATCACAAATGAATGTGACATGCAACACTGACAGTAATTTTATTCCCTGGCAACAGTCACACAAGGGTTACAAGAGCTTAAATCCCACAACGACAGTGGGATGACACACAAACACAATGTCTGCTATTATGGTCACTTTGGAAAGTTATTACTAACTGAAAGATGTCTGCTGATAGAATAAGGGAGTAAAGTTGGTATTTACACTTATGGTTCCTCTACAAGTTCTTATAACAAAGCAGTATTTGGTGCTCTTTGCTCTATCAGAGTGGCTACCAAGAAAGTACTTGCAAAACCTAAACTGCCCTCAAGGATGAACCCAACTGATCAAGGCCAACATACACACAATCCAGCATTAGTGATGCTGTGAATAGAGTAATACAGCCTCCAGTGATGTTAATATTCTTTTACAAATATTGCATTTACATACACACAGAAATCATGAAAAAATGCATGTATAGATAAAGTGCACAGTATGAGTTGGTCCTTTCAACTAGACTAATACAACAAATTGAAAGCCTAGCCAACCTCAACATATGAAACTGACTACAATTATTACAAGACTACTCTGCATCAGAATATAAAATAACGGACAACCTTTCCCACTTAGAGATTTAATTTATTTTTACGCTTGTCAGATCCAAGTTTGATCAAAATTGCTGCAAACAAAAGACTAGTAAATCCATGGTCCATTGGACAGTTATTGAAATGTCAATTTATTTCACTTGCTTAATTCTATTAATTATATTCACAATACTAATGAGGAACACTAAGCTCTTTTCTTGGGATAACTCTTTATGTAGTTCTAAGTGAATACCTCATTTAAACTTATTTAAATTTTCCTAGATTTTAAAGAAAGGGCAATAAAAACCTAAAACTTGACACAACCACATGTTAACTACTCTTCCCAAAGCTTTAGGAAATACGGATAAATCATGATATTACCCCATAGCATCATTATAGCACTACAATAATTTTAGTACCTTGAGGTATTAAGGTAAAAATAACATATTCCAGTGGTGACAGCTTTTGAGTTGTTTCTAGAATGATTTCTCTATTTATAATCAGATCTTGTAGAGGACTTGCAGGACTTTTTATTTGACATGATAAGGTCAATATCTAACTATACTTAAATCAATGGTTCTCTGTCACATTCCCCTTTTCTCTAAACATTCAGGAAGTCATGGGTCCAACTAGCTCTCTGATATAAGAGGTCAACCTATCTGCTTTTATAACCTACAGAGATTTCTAAGTGGGCCTTTAGATGCCAATTAGCAAAAAAAGCAGCTTGCTGGTGCTCTCTGGTCAGCTCTTAACAGACTTCCTTTGCTAAGAGAAAGGGAGAAATTATACCGGTCTCATCTCTCTGGAAGATACCTCTGGCCTAGGTGAATTCTGAGCTGCCCTCTTTGGGCAGCTTTAATCTGTGCTGTGCAAAACCACAGAGTGAGCTGAGATATATACCCCACTATTACCAAAAATGTTCAGTAAATGTGTGCATGCTGTATTACGTTATATATATGTATACATTACATTAATTTTAAGAAATATATAGATACAGAGATAATGACTATTGCACTTCCAAGTTTCTGTGTGATTTCCTTGTGAGATGGCAAACTTGTATATGAAAGCAGAAGCTGCTCAGGCTTATGTAAAGCTCCTATTAAATCTTGAAGTCTAAACTGAGTGGCTTGCATATAAAAGAAAATACATAATACTCTAAGCTTAAAGATGCTTTCAGAGTCTCACATGACGGAAGGGAAAAGGGGGGGGAAAAAGGGAAAAGGGGGGGGAAAAAAGGGAAAAGGGGGGGAAGGGAAAAGGAGGGGGAAAAAGGAAAAGGGGGGGGGAAGGGAAAAGGGGGGGGGAAGGGAAAAGGGGGGGGGGAAGGGAAAAGAGGGGGGGGAAGGGAAAAGAGGGGGGGGAAGGGAAAAGAGGGGGGGGAAGGGAAAAGGGAAGAAAATTAGGAATTTGTTGCAGACATGTAAACAGACTACCAGCTGAAAAGCTAATGATTCATGAAGACCAGCTCATGAAAGTGTTGAGCCAAACAAGAGATGACAACTAACTTCAAACCTCACAAGGCCAAAACTGGTGGGCTTTTTTCCTCTCATCTTAGTTATGAATAAGAGTTAAGTTTTAATATCCTAATAATAATTTATAATAAAAGCATCATAGTTGGTGACTGAATGTTTTGCTCGATTTTAATTGCAGTGTTCCCAGATGTATCAAAGACTTCGTAGGACTAAAATAAAAGAAATATTATTCATCAGAGAGCTTGAAAATAAATAAGATTTGTTTTCTATCACTTCTGTAGTTTATCATTTTGTTATCTTTAAACTACCCATATATTGTCACTTCTTTAGTATTATTCTAAAGAGAAAATAATTTGACTCTCTTTACTCTGACATACCCTTCCTATATTTTCTCTATTTGAATGACACAACCAGTTAGCCACTCTTGTATTGTCTATGTAAAATGAAATTACTCCCACAATCCATTTGTTTTGTATAATGTACAGTTGTTAGTCCTTATTTGTAACTTTTGCCAGTACTCTGTAAACCATTCAACACAGAAAACAAAGGCTTTTCTTTGCTTGAAGGTCTTGTAGTCTCAGAAGAAACTAGGATGATTTGACTATGAAGGCCATGAAAGGAAAACTGAAAAATTATTAATACCACCACCACCTCAACACAGACACACAAACACATTTCTTGTGGACATTGCAAAACCAAATTTTTTTAGTGCCACTGACACAGAAAAAGGACAGACTGACTTTTATTTAAACATACCACTGGGAAAATGCTTTCTGCCTCAGGTGGAGTAGCTACGCCTACTCCAATACAGGATTCCAGACAATGCTGGAAGAAGGAATTGAGGGCATCTTGGAGCATATGAATCCGCTTTCTTTTTTCCTAAAATCAGGCAGGGAAACAATCTTTTCAGCCTAAACTACAGATGTAGATCCATATGTATCTTCTTTTCAGTATTTGGAGAGTTTATTATCTGGTGTATTAGCACACGCAAAGACAGGCATATTTGGCATGCTCATTATGCCTTCTGGTATTCTGATCAAGACTGACAGGTCCTGATCACCAGGTCTAGAGCAGGAGAGGTGCCCTCTGCAAGGGTCCTGAAGTTCTGGTCTCCTGCTCATCTACAGCTGGTGACATGCAGATGTCCCCTCTGGCACAGGCACCCAGGTTTCCTTTCCAGGGAAATTAGGACATACCTAAAATAGAATGGGGATGTGGCTGGGGTGTGTGCCTGTGTTTCACAGTTGGAGATAGTCCCCATGACTCTAAGAACAAGATTGGACCAAGCAGAACAATGCGTTGAAAGAAGAATAGGTTGTGACTACGCAAATAGTAAGCTGTTGAGTCAGCAAGAAATCATTGTTGAAGGATGATTTTGGCCCTGAGAAAAATTGTTCTTATTGGCATAGGAGAGAAACTGTGGCAAATGAAACGGTAAAAATATTTCACTAGCAAGAAGAAAATATTTCCATGCGGTGAGGGCTTCTAAAGATGGGTTTGCTTGCATTGTAACCTTGAAGGCACCAAATGCATTTATTTTAAGGCAGTAATGAAAACATTTATTTCAGTGCACTGAAAGAGCAATCTCATACTATTACTATACTGTAGTAAAGTTTAATCCATACAATCCTCAGCTGTGGCAGTTCCCATAATACATAGAAGTATGTTAACAATGCCTGGAAAACAGCAGGGAAGCAGCTAGTCAAAATAAAGCATGTCAGTTCTGCAGTTTACATACAAACATGATTGAATTTCTTTTCCTATGTTATTATAACTGCTCTGCTACAGCAATTGCTCGGCAATGACAACATGGGCAAGAAAAATGAAAAGAAAATTAAATAAAAGCAGGATGACCTGGTAACAGGAAACATAAACCTCCTTCTCCTTTTGACTAAAAGATGATATTTAATCAACAACTGTGTGCTTTGAATTTGAGTCAAACTACCTCGAAAGGCCCTTGACCAAAGACAATTACAGTCAGTGAATGGCAGTTATTTTATGCAGTTTAGTATTTTCAAATTTGAATCACTCTTTTCTATTCATCCAGAGTCCAATAATTCTATATTAAAATAAAATGCTAATAATATCATGCTAAGCACACTGGCTTAAGGCCAGAGAAGTTCAAGAGTAAGAAATGTTCCTGCTTCCTATTTACCTGGCACTTAAGTTTAAAGCTCTGCATTGTGCATGCTATTCACCTCAGATGATAACATATTACAGCTGCACACTAAACTAACAGTTCTGTTCTGAGTTTCCATTAAAATTCTCTACGAAGAGGTTCAAAATTCTCCCATGAAAATATATTCCTGGGAGGCATTAGGTCTCATCTTAAGAATGGCTATTTTGATTTTTTCACAGGAAGTATCTCAGAACAAATTTTAAAAATCATCTCTGAAAACACAGAGTGAACTAAGCATCAATTTGAAGAAGGTCAGTCTGACAAAGGAGCACTCAGTGGGGTGCAGAACCTTCCCTCACTCCAAGGACTCGCTGGGAGGTGCCTGGAGTCCCTGACAGCAGCGGCAGCCTTGGCTCCTGCCCAGTGCAGTCACAGAGCCCCGATAACACGTCTGCATGGCAGTACAGATGGATCCCCTTCAAGCATATGTCCCTAATGTGAAAGGCTGCAGTCCTCTTATACTCTAACATAAGCTTTCCACATCCTGTTCCGTTCTACAAAGAGGAACCAGATTTATTTTGCTTCCTTCTGCCATATGTGCTTCTGTAGAGAAAAGAGGATTTGTCCTAGTAAATGAGCACATCGTACAAGAGGAAAAATATTAGTCTCATTTCTCTCTCTCTCTCATGCACAGACTTGACAGAGAAAAAAAATCATTAAATACCAAGTGTTTAATGTGGACTCAGGCTTCTCATATTTTCTTTAATACGTATTCATACTCAAACTTTCCAAGCATTTAATACAATCAATAGAATTTTGTAATGTTTTTTGTCAATTTTCTAGACATCTTAAACAACATAGTGAAGGAAAAGCAAAATATTTCTGATCCATGTTTCAAAGCCATGTTCTTGCAGCTTTTTCTCCAAGGTACCAGCTGAAGCCACGTTGTCATTTTTCTTTAAAGTTTATCAAGCATTGCACGTCTCCCTTTGGAACTTAAACATCGTTGGAGGATAAGTAATTACAGAAAATGGCTCCAACTGCTGCTATAATGAACAAAATTTTCCTAGTCAGAATAATGTTTTCAAGTCTGTATTGGTAAATAGTTGCATGTGAACTGCTGCTATGGTGAAGCATCTTTGAGACAAGTGATTTTGATAGATTCTCGTAACAATCCCCCCCCAATAATCTGTATGTAAACTCAGTTCCTACTTTCTTGTGGAAAGGGTAGGCTACAATCTGAGGAAACTGAAATGCACAAAATTATCTTTGCATTCTCTTCATCTGCCCATGCTTGAAGGCAGTTTTAATTTTATATTACAAGAGTACCCAAAGTCACAATTGGTGTCAAAGAGCACTTTCTAGTCTTCTTCATGGTACTGCTTTCTCATTAAATCAAAAATAGTGACAATGTCAGGGCAACAGGTTGGCTTTATAGCATGGCAAAATCACTTCTTGACCTAAAAGAAGTCTGCTTGGACTGATTAAACTAGCTTTAAGGCCAGATTGTACAGGTGTTTGGCACAAAACAGCTACTCCACAGGATCTAGCTAAGAAGGCTTCTGTGGGAGAAAGAACAGAAGGTAGTTACCAGATTGATGACAGAATAGAAAAATGTCTCCCATGGATAAAAGTCTAATGAAATTTTGGCTGTGCACTATTCAGAGAGGAGCGTGCATGTTTCTGCGTTTGAAACGCCAAGCATCTAACCAGCGTCCAGAACTATCTTTTGTGCAGTTTCTCTGACTGCCAAATCTGACACAGTTTGTTTCACAAGTACAGGAGCTAGAATGTGAAACATCAATTACCAGAACAGGAAGATACCCTTGGGAGTAGTTATTAAATATGCATGTATATTCATGAATACTTCACACTTCTCCACTGACCACACCACATGAACATTCACTAAAATATGTAAGAGTTCATGAAAACTGCATGAATGACAATGAACATCAAATGAGACATTTTGTATCACTTTTTGATATGTGACATCTAGACCTTCAGGGATACTATCTCACTGTCAGATTCTTCAATATCTAGCTTAGAAGCTCTGAACTACCCTCTGCAGGAATCTGCATTGTGCCTTAACAGGCTGTAGAGACAACATGCAACACCTAAGTTACAAGCTTGTAATAGGTTAACATAAACACGCGTCAATCTACATACACCAGCAAAAGTTATCATCCTTGTAATCAACATTCAGGCAATCATGTCTCAAAAAATTTCCCATTCTTTCCCATGCTTTTTCAAAGAATATTCTCAATAAATCCTCGGCAAAACTCAACTTTCCCACTTTTCAAAATGTAAGTAAGGCTCCACTATTAGCAATAACATGGCATTTCCACCCTGTTATAGCATATACATGGAGTATTTATCACAGAATCACAGAATCACTAAGGTTGGAAAAGACCTGTAAGATCATCAAGTCCAACCACTACAAAAAAAAAAAAAACACACAACAAACCACCAAAAAAAACCCACCAACCAAAGCAAAACAAAAACCCACACCACACAACACCATGCCCATCAAGCCACATCCCACAAAATTTATGAATAACTCAGCCTCTTCCTTGCTGCCAACTTTGCAGACTGCTCTTAGAGTTCCTCTCTCAACCTAGCGCTCCCTCCTCTTAGGATACTGAAAGGCACCAAATCAAAAAACAGTTCTAAAAGAGAGTTCTTAGACATGACCAGTAAAACAACTTGAAGTGACTCAATAAAATGTCTCTTTGCAGGGTACCATTTGGAAATACAGGTCTCCTTAACTGGTCTACTTTTATGTCCATTCTGAGACCTGAAATTATTTTCTTGTTACACTGATCTTTCCTCCATCTGCCCTCTCAAAATTATTTTTCAGGCCTTCTACACCCAATGCGCTTCTTAGAGGAATATAATTGACTTGTCCATAACTTCCCAAATGTACATACAAAATTGCATTGCAGTATCTATAGACAAATCACACAAATTAGGCAACTGACCACATTGTAAATTCATTTGCTATAGATCAGTTGCAATAGATTCAAATGTGTACATGGAGAAACTTGCACTGATCTAACTAAATTGATTTAAGTATCAATGTAATTTAGATAAGTGTCACTTCTTTTTGAGGAAGGGCCTTAAATAGGTATTTCTTCCCATTCAATGTAGGCATTCTCTGGATGTAACATATGACTTTCCTGTTTGTAGCAGCACAGATATCTTTTACATAGGTTTGATTTAACTCCATCGAAGTGGGTGAAAGCTCTCCACTGACTCGGAATAGCTTTGAATAAGCTCTGTGGTGGTAGATAGGCCTTTATGAGCTAAATAAAAAAATATTACATTCCAAAGTTATTTATCTGTCTGATGTACAATACTGTTCTTGGTCTCTCATCTCAAATAAATCCCAATTATATTTCTTTCCTCTTCCTATGCCTGTTTGAAACAAACAACTTAAATCCTTTTTTTCTTGGCATTTAAAAGCTTATTTTCTACTCCCTACTCACTTGTTGTGCTATGTCTAACACTGTATGCTATTAAAAATAGCTGTATTTAATTCTCAAAACAAAGTTTCTTTTCTTCTCTATTATTACATAGGAAAGTAATGTTGACAGATGGATCAAACTGTTTGCCCTCAAATGTCATTATGAGTGGATAATGAAGAAAAAAATGTGCAACTTAGATTAGATTACTGGGCTGAAAGCAGGCTATTCTAGTAGCAATTACAGAAAACTTACTTATTTACATATAAATAGCTAAGAAATTTCAACAGAAAATGTACCTTAAGACATAAAATAAGAAGTTCAGTAAAACAAGGCTTAGATGCATCCCAGTGCTTGGTGAGGTGATTACAACCACTATGCATCTAACAAACAAAAGATAGATAGAAAGCCATTATAAAGCCTTTATTGGAAGAGAAGGAACCATGGATTTTTTTAAAAAGTACTCCCACAACAATCAGAGCTCCAATATCATGAATGCCTGACTTCCCATTCAACTATTTTTGGAAAGGTTCAGTTCTAATATCAGCCAATCATGCTTATATAGAGAACAATATTGAGAATATAGTTTGAACACACTGTAACTCTACTTCTGCCTAGGAATACCTTAATTATAACCCAGGGCTCAGTCAGCTGGATACCTATGACTTAAGTCAGTGGTCCCTAACTTTTTGCAGATTCGCTTGAGAAAGATGGCAACAATCTGAATCTCTCCAAGTTCAGCTTCTTTGCCCTGTCTTGAGACTGTTGCTGCTGCTGCCTTGGTTCCTGTCCACCCCAGCCCGAGGAGTACAATGCAGAGACCCAGGTAGATCCAGCAGTATTTATACATGTGGATTTCATGCTGTTTTATGTATTTATTCCATGCCATTGAGATGATGTCACCAATTACGAACTACTGAGCTAAGCTGTATGTACTGTATGTAAATGCTAAACGTATTTAACAATGCCATGTGAGGGAGGACAAGGAGACGATATCTTGCTCTACACATGACATGACTCAAAGATACTCATTTCAATCAGAAATAAAACTATAATTCCGCCATTATGGTATTTCTGTTTGCCTGTTTTGTTTTAATTTTATTAAAACTGGACTAATTTTTCAAGACAGAAATTGTATTATGATTTTTGCTTTGTTTAGTAAATCCTGAGATTTGTGGTTTAAGAAATAATACTTCCTTCCTTTAAGAAATAGCCCTGAGACAAGGAAAAAAGCATTTTGGGCATATGTTCTGTGAACACCCAGATTGAACATTTCCCCTCAAAGCCAGCAAGAAAGATATTTTCAAGGTGAGTGAATTTGGAGAAAACATATCATATCCTGTTCTCCAGTTTCATACAGTTCATAATTCTACCATGGCTTTTAGTGGAATAACATCACTCCATATTCTTCCTGAAGCCACTGTGGTAGAAATAGGAAAACAGAAAAAAAATTGAAAGGTCCTGTAACATCCCACTATGTCTGGATGTCTTTAACTCATTTCTGGAATGCATAAAATAGCAACAACTCTTATGGACATGTTATTTTCAGTGACATCTTGCTGGCAAAGAAAATTAGTCCTATTGGCAATAGTGAATAATGTCATAAAAAAATGATATTATTTAGCAGCAAGGGTTTGACCAACAATTGTCTCTGCTAAATCATCCGCTCACTTACTGATCAAGACCACTCAGTTGTCAGAGACACAGGTGGGGTTTGCAGACAACCCAGACTGCAGACGTGACCAGATGCCAACTCATATCTGTTGTTTAATTACTTTGAACAAGAGTCTCTAAAGGATGCTGAATTCTGTCATCAAGAACAGGGTGACCTGTCTTTGCAAGGCATAAATACACTTAACAGTGACTTGATACAACAATTTGAAAATGAATAACAACAGAAAAGGTCACAAATGTAAAGGAGCGGAATACAAGGAAGGAAAAGAAAGCCTGAATCCCTTGAAAGGAAAGATTTCAGCAACTAAACTGCCTAAAAAGAAAGTCAGATAAGAAAAAGAAAAAATATTTTCTGTAAATGTAAGGTATTTTTATTCACTGTAACTGAACCCTAGGGAGATATGTCCAGATGAGCTTCGCAGAGTGTCAGGCTAGATATGCTATGCAAACCACTTCTTTTCTTCTAATCTTGAGCAGCTTCTGTTAATAAATCCTGGTTTTAATTAGACCACTTGAGTCTCAGACTTTTATAAGGAAAATTTCATACAGGTTGTCCCAGAGAGACAAAACTTCCAATCACTAAAAGGTAGTGGAAGAAAGCTGGCCAACAGGGATTCCCAGTCAAAGAGGACAATTTTGCACTTCTTTTAGAGAGGTATATTACTACTTCAGGCCCAAGGTCATAGGCATTCTTCTTCCACTGACCAAGAACAAGAAGCAAATTCAAAAGAAACAGCAAAGAACAAAACATCTATGCCCTTTTTTCCTTTCTCAAACTTTAAACACTTGGGCAGACAAAGGAATGGTGAGTACTTGCACTACTACCAAATGACAAAATCCGAAATAAGAGATTGTAATTTCAGAGACTAGAATTGCAAAGATTTTCAAATGCAACTTCTGATTTTATCAGCCTTAGTTTTTTTTGTCCCAATATGAAATGAATTAAAGGAATCAGCTTTTTCGAAAGCATTGAGAATGCTTATTTAGATTGCATTAACAGTGTCAGTTCAAATAACAGACCTACAACAAATAGGAAAAGTACAGACATCTGCAGTCAATAGAATGGTTAAAGACATCTGCTTTAATAACTAATGAAATCTAAAGCAAAAAAATTTCAAAGGTCAGGGATTTTAAAACTTTCACAAAATGTGTGATGAGTAGCTAGAATGCTGATGAAAATGTTCTGTACAACCACTCTCTAAGCTCCTGTAATCTTCTTTCCTGCACAATGGTACAAGCAATCCCAAAGGAAAAAAAATAATTTTTAATATTATTTGATAAAAAATTACTGAATGCAACTCTTGAAGTACGTCTTGTAAACACAAAAAAATACTTTGCCAGCTATAATACAAGACTTATTTCTAATATTATAATAGTTGCTTTCTAGTCACTCCCTACTTTGCCTACAAATCTGAAATAACAAACACTAGCAGCAAGTAATATTACAGCAAGCAAACTGTGACAATATTTTTAGGACCTATTTTGTCTGCAAATTTCACAAACTAGCTGATGTATCAGCATAGAGGCATTGCAGCTGTCACCACCTTTGAATCTGCTTAATAATTATCCTCTAAAGAATACACAAATATACCAACACCAGTAATTAACCATAAAATCCTCATGCAAAGAGAGCATTTCAAACTGCATCCACAGTATTCTGCAAGTAACTACTGACTGAATCAAGACTCTTCCAAAAGGAAAAAAAGCATTAAATACTTATCTCCAATTTCTCATATGCATCTCATTCTCTTAGGAAGTCTTCCTCAGTTTTTTTTTCCTTTTTAAAGCTCATAAGATCATGTGTATCAGTAATATAACTCTTTCTTTTTCACAGTTGAGGAATTTTTTTTTCCTTTACTTTTGAACTGCACCTGTTATTTGACACACTGCTGTGGCAAAAGCTGTGCAGAGAAAGGTTGTGAAAGGCATGCCCAACATGAAAGACAAAGAATGGTCTAAAATGGGAAGTCAATGACAATAGTCTGACTCAGTAAAAAATAACTTTGGGTTGAGGCGGGAAAGGATGGAGGAAAATCAAAGCTTTTCATGTATTTTTCTCTTGACCTGAGAAAGAACAGGTGGAACACTTAAAGAATCTTATTATAGCTAATGAAGACCTTTATGAAGACTCTCAGGTTCAACTGAAATAGCAATCTGCTTGAAAAAAAAGCATTTGTCCCCCTTTTTTTCCCCATTCTATACATACTCTGTGGATCTGCAGACTGTTTCTTCTGTACCTGTTTAACCAGGAAAGAATTATATGTAAAATACATTCAGCAAGTGATAATGAAGAAACTGAAAACAAAAAGTAGGGTATGATGTTACAGAGATATCATATCACAACTTTAGATCAGGAAATGACTGAAAGTCATTGACATGCCCATGATATTTCGGCAAATTTCAACATTTCAAAGGGAATTATGTAGAAAAGTTTAAATTATCTTACCTGAGAGTTTCACGCCCTAGCCCAACTTTTTTTTAATTCAGTAACATATGTGAGAGAGAGTCCACGTGCAATGAATACATGGCTTAAAAAAACACTGACACAGTAAATGTCACTATTCAAATAATAATGCCTCCAGCTACTCAGGCAATACACCTCTAAAATAGAAGTATGAATCATATTGTGAAAACACCTGGATTCACAGGTAAGGCTACTATTTTGAAGTTATGATTTTTCACCCATATGAACATTATTTGTCATGAAAATAAACCAGATTTCAGTGTCTTTATTTTCACATTTGAACACATATGATAGTTATGTTTTTTATATATTTATCATGCATTTGATTATTTTTTTTGATACCATGAGGCTTACCACACAATATGATCCTACTGAAGACTTGCACTGTATTAAATCAGCTACTTCATTACTTTTAGAGACCAAAACCACTTTATTTTTCTATTTGTACTGCAACATCAATCATTTAAAGTGTATTTTCAATTGTGTTCATATTATGAGACATACAAAGCACATGAGGAAATATATTGTAAATAAATTATTATTGCATTACTAGATAGCAATAAAGGCTGAAGGCAAGGAATAATAAAACCAAAGCACATTACTCTCTAACGGTGAGACTGCAGCAAACAGCAAACTGCTTAATCTATAGAGACAGGACAAATGTCAAAGTAAATTCCTGAGCAGGACTATGCAGCTCCAGGGAAAGATAATGGCATACTGCGCTCTTCAGCTTCTAGGTCACAGCCTGGCACCAGGCTCAGGTCATTCCTCTTTTATGCAATGATCCACTGCTTGCATATGCAGATGTCAGAGTTGTTGGTTAAAGGCACATGAGGAACGCTGGTAATAAAACTCGCAACTTTCATTTCTCACAGCATCGTCAGTAACTCACAGTGCAAGCCAAATGGTTTCTATCATGTTTGAAAACCAACCACTAGCTAATGGTACAAGCACAAACTACAAATGCTTGAGCAGGTATGAAACTGCTACTGAAGAGGAATGTAGATTTGCCCAGGACATCTGATGGCTGTCTAGTGGCCCATGTGAAATGGCACACTTTTTCCTGGTTCCCGGTGGACAGATAAGAATTAATACCCATGGAAATCAGTAACCTTGGCAGTAAAGCCAAAGACAGAATTTTTCATTCTTTTTCTCATAGCAGTTAAGAGTTGAGACATGTTACTGGAGTACAGGCTAGACAACACTATTGCGATATCTTGATTTCAGTGTCAATCAGTGGATGTGATTACAAGCACACTACCTTCACATTCAAATTAGAGGGGGGAAGCTGCTCATTTTCACTGCTGCTAGAGTACAACTCAGTATGGAGAATTTTCACAAAAGTGTCTACTGATTTCAACACTAAAGTATGCTCCTGAGAGGCACTAGAAAAAAGTGTTTATCTGCTAGTGAAACCTATATAAGGTGTTATATACACCCAAGAGAATAACTTTTTCACAACTATCAAAATTCTTGAAAGAGCATTTCTGGCAGTTTCTAAACACAGTTATACTGGCCAGAGTTTCATAAAATAGGATTCATGATCCAGCACACACCTGACAGCTGTTGTTACCACCACTGCTGCTAAGACTGTTAACTGCTGTCATTTTCAATGGCAGTAAATCCCTAATTAGGAGAATCCTTGATAGGAAACTCTATGGGCCTGCTCTCAGGGTACAGCAATACACTTTGAACAAATCTTGATAATAAAAATTAAAAAAAATAAATTAACATAAGCACTGGTGAGATGAAGTAGCTGAAGATTTTTGCCAACCAGCAGCTAGCCAAACCAAGCAAAGCACAAGGTTTGGTGGAAAGGCCATATGCTAACTAACAGGAAAGATGTTGGGAAAGGAATACAGGAAAAGGCATAATGGCCAGCAAAGTCTTCAAAATCATTGGTGGCTTTTGAAAAATACTACTATGTATTTTTTAAAGATTATATTGTATCACATATATTTTGGTTCTACAGTTGCATAAGAGCTAGAAAAAGGAACCGGAAGAAGGACTCCTCTAGACTAGATATTAACCCCAAGGAACAAGCTGGTTGAGAATGTGATGGTGGGAGAAAGGCAACTTGGGTGAGGCTGATGATTAATTTACAGACTTCATATTCCTTTAAAAGGGGAGAGCTAACCAGCAAAATAAAACAATGAACTTCAGGAAGGCAAACAAATTTGGATGAATCAGTGGAAAGACAGAAAAAAAGAAGCTAAGAAGAGAGAGTGAAAAAGTAATTCTTTTCGAATGGAGAGAAAGGCTGGAATTCCACTAAATCAGACCTTTCATTGATCTTATTCAAGAATAAAGTAGGACAAGTAGAAAAGAACATAAAGTGACAAAATAAGAAAAGCCAACACACATTATGGAATACAAATAAGAAAAAGAAACAAGATTAACATGTCAAAAAACCTGTAAATATATTAGCAGTGAGAGGAAGACAAAGAAAATAGTTGACCTGCCATTCAATAGAGAGGAAAGGCTATTGACAGACAGAGTACTGAGAAAGGGCCAAAGTATTTAATAACCTTTTCCACCAGTTGTCACTAAAACAGTCAATTGCAAGCAAATGGCCAAGCCAGTTTCTGCCAAAGACAAAAGAGAGCTCAACTCTTAAGACAAGTCAAGTTGATCTGAAGATGTGGGCTAGAATCATGACTGTCTTGACAATCTTTGCAATCATTCAACCTCCTAAGAAAGCAAGGTTAGGGATATAAAGGCCATTGGTAAATCTGAAAGTGAGAATTGAGTGAGAAGTGCAGTTGCGATTCGAATGTGAACACTTGGGGAGACTTTTTTTTTTTTTTTGCTTTATGTAGTAGGGTACAAACAATCTTTAATAAATCAGTGTCCAATTCAAGAATAAGGCAATGAAGAAGAGTTGAGCCATTCTAAAACTTCAGTGAGGAGCATCTGTTCACAAGAAACATCTTTGCTATTACAGAAGCTGTCAACTGAGCTGAATCAGATTAATCTTACCCATAATTTTAAAAAACATTTTAAAAATGGTTGTTTCTTCTCATCAGAATCCAGTAGATGCTATAATGAAAGAAAAAATATTATTTATCTCCCTCAAATCCACAGTGTAAGCAGAAAAATTCTTTATGAAACAATCATTCAGATTCACTATTCAATTTTTATCATCATTTCTCTTCCTTGTTCCTTCCTGGTTCTTTATCACAGGTTGTCTATATAAAAATTATTGGTGATAACACAACTGACATAGTCAAGGCAAAATGAAATCATTCTTAAGATACCCAGGATCATGGGATCCACTAAATAAACAGTAGTCCAAGTAGAGGTCTAAATCTCCACTTCTTTTTACTCTTCAGAGTAAAAAGTGAAAAAAATATCACTGGGAGAAGACACGAGACAAAACACTTTAGAGGTAAATACTCTCAACTAAACATGAGTTCAGACCTGATTCTTAAATCTGACTGAACAATAGAGCTTAAGGACTCTAACTCCAAGACAACAAGAGCTCAGTCTCCTCAGGAAGGAGCTGCAAACATGAACACTGCGCATTTTGCAGGGAATTCTTAAATATAAAATGCCTTTATGTTATAATGTCATAATCAGAGATCTATCATGTTGGCAGCTGCATACTTTTTGTTTGTTTAGTGAAAGAAATTACACTATAAATATCGGCCCCCAATTTTAAATTATTAAAACCAATAAATTTTAAATCAGGAGAAACAGAATATTTCTTCGTACATTTTATAAAGAATAAAGATCAAAAAGAAACTCACGATTAATTTACAATTTTTATAAATGAACAGTCTGCATTATACATTACTGATATCACCTTCAAATAAGAAATACACTGTGTGGGTTTTGCAGTTAGAAAGAAACACCTACTTCTAAATTTTACTTGTGTGACACAGTGTTTTGCGGTAGAAAAAGTATGCCTGTAGACTAAGTAAAAGGGACCATTAATAAGTACTTGCAGGTAGAAAGCAGATATTTAGCTTTCAGCTAATAACACTGTTGTCTAGGTTGAGTCAGACTGAAAGTTATTTTTTTTAACATTGGAAAATTTAATTAATGTTTTGCAGTCATTACACTGTTCTCCTCTAAGTTGATTTTCTTGATCAAGCTGTTAATTGCTTTAAAAGAGTAAGATATCCTCAACTACTACACACAGCACAGAACATTAATCATATTCCTGACTTTTTCAAATCTGGGTGGGTCTGTTTTGTTTTGTAAATATGTGCTGTATCATACGTATGTGCTTCAGATTGATTTAGAATATCACCAGAAGGATACTGAAAAATCACGGAAGAAAGAAAAGGAAAACTGTATGAAATTGGGGAATCATAAGATGTAATTGAGGCCAGAAGCAGAAGCCATTAATTTCACAAGAGAGCTTTGGATGGTATAAAAACCCACTTCAGATGCATTAGTTGGATATCATTTTCCGTTTCAGTAAGAGTAAGATCAAATCAAGGCAGCCTCACAGTAAAAGGAATCCTACAGTTACACTCTGCAAAGAGGGGTCATTTTAATTTCAGGGTCTTTTATTACACAGCAAGATAACTGATTGAACTGTGAAATAACATTTACAGCATAAATAAATTCTGATGTCCTCTCTTTAATGCATTTAGAAACTCCTGAAGTATTTTTGGGTTTGTGTTTGCAGGATTTATGATGACTCTTCAATTACATTTGCATAACTTCAAAATATTTATATGAACACTGTGCTATTGCTAAATCTTCTACCACTGCTAAATTTTGCACTAATTATCAAATTAATTTTTTTAAGGGCTGTGATGATGTTTCAAGGGTTCAAAGCTCTTGACAAAGAATGAACTTGTTTGCTATGAACCCATTACTTTTTTCTTCTCTCTGGAAGCCTTTTTCTAGAACAAAATACTGTAATTCAAAGCAAGAAAGTAGAAAATGATGGGCATTTCTATTATAGTAAAAATTACTCTAAACATAAAACTATACTTCTTACAGCCTTCAGAGAATCAACTGTCAACAAAAAGACAGCTTGATACCTGCAGAAGACTAGTGCTTCCGAAAACCAGACAAGTAGCTTTGACTTAACGTGCAAATGGTACTGATACATCTACAAAGGTGGTTTCAGTAAGCACAGATGTTTTAGTGTTTATAATGTGCAAAGATTCTGAAGAGCTCAAACATACTAAGCTGATCTGTTTTTTGAAGGCATATTGGCATATTCCTTTAACAGAAGATGGTACTGCTTCACTCTAATTTTCAGAGTTCCCTGGGCTCCCAGAGTTCCAAATTAAACTAATGGACTGTAAATGTTTCAAGGGCAACAGGTACTTGTACTATTTCTATTATAAATATATAAAAAAGCATTTTTTAAAATAACAAATGCAAGAGCCTGCTTAAAGTGATGAAGAAAGACAATACCACCAGGAAACATTCAGGCCTTAAATGACAAATAATCAGCATCATCTGTGCTTTCTCCTCCTTACAGGCTGGTTGAAATCCTATTCCCCTCAGTTATAAATCCATTGGCTATTAGCTATCTGTATGATTAACCAAGGCCTAAGTTTTTTATAAAATATTTTCTTTAGATAGATACCCTAAAAATAAAATGACAAACCAAGTCTCATCTAGTGTAAATCTGAGCACCTCTGTGATGCAGCTGAATTGCAAGGTCTGTATTAATCTACAGCAGTGGAGATCTAGCTTAAGTAGTACAGTTTTACTAAAATAGTTGAATTATATATATACTTTCTTTTTTTTCTAAAATAGTATCATTTTATGCAGCTGTATAAAGGGTTAACGAGGTTGGCTAAATTGTAAATTAACACACAGCTTGTAAATTAATTAAATTTTACATTAACACACAGCTTCAATTCAACTAAACTAGCATTCATTCAGAGAAAATCTGAAGTGTGTGTTAATATTCTCATTCTGGCTAAATTGTGTATTACGTCCAGGCTTTTTTATGAAATTTTTGGGAAGATGAAGTGATATTTGTTGACACTCAAGGAAAATGAAACTGAATCACTTGTATCCCAAGAGTCTTGAGTTCCTGCCTATAAATTTGTAATTCACCTGAAGACAATATACAGCTTTTTGGAATGGAAAAACTCCCAAATTTGTCTGATGAAGATAATGATAGAAATCATGTGTACTATAATGGCTTAACATCAGTGAGGCTCCATCCCTCTCCAGCTGCAACCCAACTAGTCTGCATTAGAATACTGATTCCAGTTATTTTTGGCAGGTATTACACTTCTTAGAAACTTCACTGAAAATCTCAATGCATAAAACATACTTTATTGTTTTTATTTTAAGGTCTTAGCCAAGTACACAGAACACCTCTCACAAAAGATTATCTATTAATGCATGAATATGTGCTGAGACACTACGCTGTATGTCAGCAGCTTAACAGTTCTGAATGTACTTAGCAAGAAACATCTTGACACTTTTATTTACATGCTACCAAAAATACCTTCAGGAAAATACATAAACATTAAACAAAATGCAAATTTGGCATCTGTCAGTTCAAACTTACCCACTGCAACTTTGAGTCACACAAGTTGGCTGAACTGAATATTCTGAATCCAAGTAACCTCATCTTTAGTCAAAGACTCAGTCACTCCTCACCCTCAGTGCCAAATCACCACTGACTAAGGGACAGATTTGTCTATCAGAAGAATAGCAGATTGTAGGAAAGAGTTTAAATACATTTTGCTGTTACCATAAGTACTTAAAACTAGCAGAACAAGGAATACATTTATTTTGCCGTTGAGAAGGAATATTTCTGGACTACAGCAGTCAATTACTATCCAGGTGAGAGAAGTAAAAGTAAAATACTGTGAACACGAGAGTTAGTAGATATATTATTTTTAGTTTTGCAAAGAAGACCAAAGAGGCACTTCAGAACTTTTGGTGCAGGCATAACATTGCAGTATGTGTATCAGCTATTGTGTTTCAATCACAAGACTAGCAATAATGGTAAACATGTTTAGATTTTAATTAAACTTTCCACAGACTTGAGCATATATCACTAACAGTATTTTAATTTCTTAAGTCCCATAATATTTATACATCTTCACCACTCTTCCTTTAAGCCATAAAGAACTATGCATAATCAGTGCTTTTCCCCCAAGGAAAGAATTATATGTATTATAAAGAACTTTGATTATATTCCATATATAATTACTATCTACACTTCAAGATTATTGTGGCCAGTGTGAATCAAATTATTAGCATACTCTAGCTCTGAGGTCTTTATTATCTTCAAACACATTACCCAACTTTGAAATAAGAATTCGTGTTTCCTGCTTTAATGCAACTTGTTTTCTACATGTGTCTGTAGTGATGCTTATATGTCTTCATTTGAAATAGTCCAATTATATTTAATGTTACCCTAAAGACTCTTTAAATTTTCAGTTCTCTATGTGATGATTAACTTTTTCACTGGGTTATAATACTTTTCCAATGTTTTCACCATAGATTTTTAAGTGAAAATTCTACTCTAGTCCAGTTTTAATTTGTATGTAGAAATCATTACTCCTTCAAAAACACCCAAATATCAGAAAGAACTGTTTATATTTTTTAATTATGTTTTTAATAGAATGCATCCATTATCTTAAAAAACTCCCCCTTATCAGGAGCATTAAATTCTTCTTTTTTAATGTTTTGATCTCAGGATCACGTAGGTATGCATGCCAGAAATTAATCTTGATTTATGCTCTGTAATTATCAAAGTCATTTAACTTTGCTCTAGGAGAAAACATGGCAATTCCCAGTAAAGTTTTCCCTACTGCCCCTTTAAGCCTGGGGGGCAATCCAAAGGCAGCACTGGCAAGAACAGCTACGTGTGCTAATATGGAACTACTGGTAGTCAAACAAATTTTTTAATCAGCATAGCTGCATTTACAATTCTTAACATTCAGGGGCTGAGATGTGTTGTCCACTTGTTCAACCACTTATGCTTAAGAGTAATGTAACTAAGCCCAAACTTAAAAGAAGCAAGTCATCAATGACAGAACACAGTCACTAATCATAAGAGAACATGATAATCTCCTCTGCTATTCTATTTATGCAGAAGAAGAAAGGATAAAATTCAGTGGTAACCTTTTCATTTGTAGTTCCTAGTCTACTGTTAATTACTACTTCTGTTAATTAAGCTGTAGTAAGCGAGCAAAATTAAACAATTTTTTAAAAAAACAGATACATTCTTAAACTTAGAGATCCAGGTTTAACAGTGCCTTTGCGATTTCTCAAAGAAGATTTGATTAGATATTGTTGCTGAATTAAGGAGCACCACCTGCCAAACAAACCCAATTTTTAGTAAGTGTTAGTTCTAGATGAAACTCTACAGTGGACACAGAATCAACTCTGTTGACCAGCTTAGAGAAATACACTCTGAAGTTCAGAAGCTGAACCTAACACAGTTACTCATATACAATTCTATTAGGAGCGAAAGGCATCTAAAATTTCCCAATGTGATTCTTCTTCCATTTTCTAAGGCAGTCACTCACTGACCAGCCATTCCAAAATACATCATGAAGCCATTCTCTACAAAGATTGAATTATTTGATCGAATGGCTAAACCAAATTACATGGCAAACATAGTTCAAGTATACTTTTGTTGCAACTACCTGTACTCTGACTTGAAGCTTTATTTTTCCCTCTCACCTATAATGTACCAGATAGCACAGCTGGATACTTAAGATCTAAAAAGAAAACCAAAACGCAACTGTTGAACTGATTTGTCAGGGTAAACACAACAAAGAAGAATACTGCTCCTACTGCAAGTAACTATGAAGACAAGCTTTCAAAAAGGAGGAAGAGATGTCTGCTGCAAACACATTTTTGCATCTTTCCCAGATATAAAGAAGGTACTATATTATGCTGTTAGGCAAACATCTTACTAGATCTCAACAATAGCTAGTGGGCCCCAATGTACCCAAATACTTGCCTTACATCAACAACTTATTGACCTACTGAAGTCAATTAAAATTCTCATGTGCTTAAGGGTAGATAAATTGGTTTAATCTCTTACTGAATCATAACTTTAATTAAGATATTCTTTATACAATCCCCTTAGTGTCTTGTTGCATGTGCAGTCCCAGTGACTTCCATTAGCTCATGTTAAAATATCTGTACAAAAACCACAGGAAAATTCTTCCTAAGGATCTAACTCCATTTAATGCAAAGCAATGCATTCTGTACACAAATTGTTTTTTCCTATTCCCCATCTTATAACCTTTGCCTCTGTGTAAGGAGGCAACAGTGGTTTTCACTGTTGAGAAAGTACTAGCATACTGGGTGCATATTTGATTAATGCACATTAAATGAATGCTGTCTTTTTTCTACATTACTTCCTTTTCCCAGTACACCCTTTTAGAGTAGTGTCTCTAGAACAGGTCTTTTTGAAAAGAGGTCTTAAAATCTGAATAGAAAAAATAGAATCATACATATTACAGATAAAAAATGCCTAGTAGGCTAACTATTCTGTCTCTGCACTAGAGCAAGATTGTTGTATTTTACCAGTGAAGTTTTTAACGTGCTAAGCAACAGGACTTTTACCATTCCTCTTGGGAGATTATTTCCACTTAATATATATTTCTGAAGAAGCTTTTTCCAAGATTATACCTACATTTTCTGTCTTTTAATGTCACTGTATAATGTCCTATATGAGAACACCCTACATATTCCTTCCTCTCTTCAGCCTTTAGATATACAAAATATTTCACAGGTCATCTTCCTCAACCTGCTCCTAATCTCCTAGCTGATGTATAAACATTCACTTTATTAAAAAAATAGAGAGAGATCATATATAAATATAATTTGAACATATGTATAATTTGAACATACATAATTTGAACATTATATATACACACACATTTATAAACATACACACATAAACATATGTATGTATAATATAAACATGTATTTAATGTTCCCATCTTAAAACAAAACTTCCATCATCCTCACATTTGTTCATCATCGAATCATCTCAGCAACCTTTTGGGATATTGATTTATGTATGTTTGGATGCCATTGCATCTACAGTCTGATACAAAATGTCTTGATTTCTACCCCGCAACAGTGAAAATTTATGTCTTGTAGATGTACATAACAATGCAGCATCTACAAAATACTAAATTATAAACTGTCTCCATTATAAGTTAGTCTAGAATCATAACAGATTTTGCCACAAAAGACAACTTTTTCTTTTATTCTCATTATGGAATGAGTGTAATCTCACTCTTAAATGTTAATAGCATCATTAAAAAAAAAAAAGAAAGATTCCACAACTTAATGAATTTAGACCTTAATGAATTTAGACTTTTGTTACTGACTCCTGTGCTATCACATAAGTTAATTCAGGAAATATAGTCTAGCTTAAACCACTCAGTAACTGAAAGCTATTAAGAATGGGTTAGGCAGAAAACTGTCATCTCTAATTTAGATAAAGCTGATTCTACATTGATAAGAGGTAGCTATATTAGAAACAACTTCAGGGGTCAGGTAGTCCTGTTTTCTACGGTTCATTTAATGAAATTATAACAAGTGTAGCAATTAATCCTAAACCATTAAAAAGTTGATGACTTAGTCTCATTAAGTATCAGCAAGTATATACATGCTAATCTAAAGAATAAATACAGAATTACTAGACATACAGACCCAGAAATCAAGATCCACATTTCCCACGTACAAAGTGATACCTGGTATTACACAGGAATATTTGCTTTGGAAATAACAGAAGGACAAACTTTTTATGCAGTTTTTACGTATTCTTACTACTTCTCTTGGCCCGAACAACACAATCTTTAGCAGACATAAAACACATGGTTTACTCAAATATGACACTTACCATACATTCATCCACTATATGACTGATCTTATGTCTAATTAAATATTTCTGGATTTCAAGCAATGAGGAAAGTGAATAATTACATTTTCAAAATCTATGGAGGCTTAAAACACTTAACTTCTACTTTATAATGTCACATTTGGTATCCAAAACCTAAAGTCTTTACAGCTTCTGATGTAAAGTGATCTAAAGGCATTTCAATTTTAGAGTGAAATGAGATGTCATCTGTGGCTCTTTAGTATCAGCAAGAATCAATGAAGTGGCAATTTGCAGTAATAGGCAAAACCTAAATATGGCACACCTGGGAAAGAAGCAGCTCCAAGGACTACAGCACACCCAGCCCAACTGTCTTTATTCCAGCAGAGGCTGCATTAAGTCAACCTTTCTCACTCAGTTAAAGTTTTAACATGCAATAAAATTAACGTTCCTCTATATATTGATTTTTCACTTCATAAAAATGTAACACTCTGCAAAAGAAAATTTCATCTCATTGCAAGTTTTTGTATTTGTTTCTTTCTTTGGCCTGATTTCAACTGGCAGCCGAAGTGCCCCGTCCCCAAGGCTGTCCCAATGCCACTGATCCCTCTGTCCAGGTAAAGTAACATATTGCAACTGCCGTGTTATTGTCACATGCAAAACCCAACAGCGAAACTCCTACTTTAGCGACGTGAAGTCAGTCTGAATGAATGTTTAACAAAATACAACAGATATCTTCACTGGGGTACAGTAAAACAGCTTTAAGCCTGGGATTCCCCACTCCGGTTTAACACCAATGAATTTCAATTACCTACAGAAAAGGAAGAAAACATAACTTACCCAGACAGAAGAGCTAGTTCTTGTCAGTTTTCTGCCTTTTGAACAATACTGAATTATTGTATGTGTTTTGGAGAATTTTGTAATGTAAAACAGGATAAGACAGTAAAAATAGGGTATTAAGCCTGGAGCATCAGCAAAGAGATCAAATAATTACAATAAACTCAGAAATGCTGCCTTGAGATGAAAGATATCCCACCATTAAACATAAGTAGTGAGATCATTCTTAGAAAGATTCCTTCAAGGGAGGGTATATCTAAGAACAAAATAAAATCTAGTGACCTCTGTGTCTATTGTAAGAGACATGGAGGATTATCTACTCCACTTTAGTATTTTCAAATACAAACTAACAGCTGCTTTGTAACGAAACTCGGGCACGATATAAAAACTTTAAAAAATATATAGTTGGTTTGAATTTTATCATATTTGCCGAATTACCCAAAGGAAGCATTAAAAATTTTTTCCTCTGTCTTTCTTAATCTTTTATATAATTATTTTTATGGTATAAATATTCTGTCTTAAGAAATCCATATTATCATTTCTATTACCATCATTGCAAAACTTTTTTTTTTTGAGAGTTTGCTTGGCTTCTACAGAGTTTCTGTGGCCTAGTTTTTCCATTTGAATCTCAGTGAAAGGTGAACCTTAGAACTAAATTGTTTACATTTAATATTTTCCTTCCTCTGTATAATTGTTTATAAGAATTCATTTAGCATTGATTTTAACATAAGCTAGACCAGTAATAATATAATTAGGAATGTTTAAAATTATACACAACTTAGGAAACAATTTGCAGAAAAGTAAAACAGGAAGAAAAGATTATTTCTATGTTACAGATTAAAAATTTAAATGTTTAAATTGATTAAGACATGAACAATAGCTGTCACATCACACAGTGTGCATAAGAACATTTGACCAATGCTCTAAGTCTGCTGAGCATGGTAGCAATAATGCAGGTGGTCACTGAAGTCTTATTCCCAATAGCTCAGCCTCTGTTACTACCACCACTGGAAATACGAAATCGAAATAGTAGGACAAGACCTGTAAACAAGTTGACAAGGCTTTTCACCACTTCCATAAAGCTAAGTATGCTTCTCAGTGGTACATCCGTATTTGTCAGTGTTATTTTTTTCAGTCACCACAGAACAAACTTTATAGTTTTATGGTCATAGTAATGTGGCATTGTGTTTTGCAATTCAATTCCTTAGCACTATCTGAACTGAAATCTTTCTTTCTTCATTTAGTATAAAATTATTTTGTCAGAAGCTTCTTCTCATCAGCCTGTTGTTTAATTGCTTTTGTCTTTAGCAACCAGAGCATTCACAGTTTTTTAATTATTTGTTTGGGTAGGCCCTAAATCACTGCAACAGACGTGGACAGGACAACCATCATTTCCTTCCATGGTAAAGAAGAACTGACTGCGGCTAAACACTGTAATCTGTAGAATTTACATAAACAGATTAATTAGCTTTCCTTTGTTTCTCTCCAAAACCATATTAAAATACCAGACACAGCTGCCTCTATGAGAGATTAAATTTATGTCCTTTCTAATTCATGATGTCACACCAGTCACAAGCAATTTCCAGTAGTTTTACTTTCCAAAGAAAGACAACTAATGAAAACATTGCTATAAAATTTTACATGTGTAAGTTGTGCAGACATTCTACAAAAAATTCAGTATTCATTTGAGACCCCTTTCTCACACCACTGGGCAAAGATATATATAGGCCAGCATTCCTGAAGCTAAATCAAGCTTCACTTCCAATAAAATAGGCAGCTGTTATGACACAAGCTGAGAGCTTCAGCTTTTATTTCTATTAGAATATTGCTTTCTCACATATACATGGCAGAATTATTTGACAGAGTGTAACACTTAAGGTAAGGATGAGCCAAAACATTGGGGGTTTGCTTTTTCTGATAGGGGTGATTGGTACTAGCAGAACACTTTATGGCAGTGTATCATATGCAAAGTACCATATGAATTTATGGAATAAAGTAAATGGGTTGATGTGATGGCCTTTCTGGTGTTTTACATGAGTCTGAGAATGAAAATGTCCTCAGTCTGAAGAGTAATAGTAACATTAGAAGAGTAAAAATGAGTAAAATTAGAAGACCCTGTGCTAGGAAATATTGATACAAGGAAGGCAAAGGACTGCAGCAGCCAGATGATGGAAAACTGTGCGTGTCTGGGAGCAGAATGAAAGGAGGAATGAGGAAAAGAGATTTACAGTAGTAAGCAGCTCTGAAGACTGTCTTGTAATATACACAAATTGTGGCTCCTGCATGAGTCCCACTTTTTGACTCTCGAACATGTAGATTGGTTTTGTGGACTGTTTCTGACAAATAAGGACAAAATTCAATTATTTTATTGTTAGTGTTATGATTTCTGGCACATCACAGTCCATAAGCTTATACTTACAACGCTTCAACAGATGAGAACTAAAGGAAAATGACAGAGACCACGTAGAAAGTCCATCATCAAGCAACTGAACCCACATATCCTAGTGAAGTCCATATCTATTAGATTGTCTTGAAATGAATATATTTACTCCCTATCTAATGTTAATGAGAACATTGCAGTTAGAATTAAATGCCACTTACACATCGTACAGCATTCTTGACCACAGTTAGAAAATTTAAAAGGTAAGAAAGCCATACTATTGTGAACACTCACTTTTTCGCCTATTCCAGTATAATACTATTTTTTAAGAGAAACAAGCCAGAGAATGTTCACAAATGAGAAAGAGAATTAAAACAAATTATTATTAACGAACTACTAATTAATCTGCATTTTTGGCATAACATAGCTTTAGCTTTTTAATCTAATGAACCAAAATCTCTTTAACAATCAATAGTGACAGGCCCAGTACTGACAACACTTACAAAACAAAGGATGAAGACTACACAAATATTATTCAGATCAAATTTTTCCCAAGACCAGGCCTTAATCTCTGTCCACAGAGAGTTATATTTGCACTTCTGTGCTCATAAACAAATGCTTAAAATGCATACAAAGGGTTTATTATACTACACACAAACGTTATAGTGGATATTATGTTTCATTCCCACTATGGAATTGTGAGTCAGACCTCACGCTGGAATGGACCCACCTCTCTGTCTAACCTCCGGAGACACAATATTGGCCAGCTTTGATGTTTAATTAAACAATTAGCACAGAAGTTTTGAATGCTTATCATAAACTAATGCTCATCATAAACTAACTTCATTGTGCTGCCAAAATACATTTTAAATACAGAAAGACAGCTCCAATAAAATATTAATTTTACAAATTTAAATGCACTGTAGCAAGGGGGAAAAATTTAAACAGCCTTGGTCACCCAGCGACATTATAACTACGGACTTTAAAGATATTTTAAATTACTAGCTAGACGACTACTACTTTGTAACCATAGAGGTCCAAAATGAGGACTGGGGCCCCTGAACTAAACAGAGAAAGCATGCAGTGCTCTAAACAGGAGCTGAGTTAAAGGAGCTGCTTTGTAAAAGACTCCTAACTGCATGCTAGATTTCTAACAGTAACTGCATTAAGCAAACTGATCAACTGCAGTGAAGGCAGATGAATGCAAGAGTAGACTATTGCTCATGACACGAAATGCTGGCAACCTGCTCTAACTGGCCGTGCTTCAGCAAAGCATTTAAGCATATGCTAAAGGGCTCTCTTGGCTAGGAATACGTTCTTGAATTGAACCTAAGTGCTTTGTGGAGTTAGGGCCAGATAAAAACATGCATTATTTCTTTTTGTGCACAAAAATGTTCAAATACAGAGTGCTTAGAGAGCTGATGCATTCAAGTTCTTTATCATTTAAGAGAAAAAAAACAGGATGTACTTAGCAACTATAGGAATTCATGATTTTCACATGCATTGACAGTCACCTGAAGTTAACTATGAACTTACTTAGTACAGACTGTTCTCTGCAAGTCTGGACTGATGAAGATGCAATGATGCATGTTGGAATGAGTGTGTATTTATAAAAATTAATGTGAGAAGCATATTTTTATCATAAATAAAACCTTACAGTATGTAGAGTTTGGTGGAAACTTTGAAATGCAGAAAGCCACACAAAGGCATCTTTGCCTTTTTAAGGAAGTTTTTAGAGGAATTTATGTATTTCATATACATGTTCTTTATGCTGGTCTCTTCTTTGAAAGCAACAGTCCACATACCCATCTTAGGGAGGAAGCCATTCAGTGGTCACTACTGTCTCATCTTTCTTCTAATAGAAAAATGCCAACATCTCTATCACCAATGCAAAAATATTCAGTAATAAACCCTAGAAAAGACTTATTTTTGTGTGTAGAGGTGTAATCAATTTTAAAAAGCAGAAGATATCAAAGGGAACATGCATTTCCATCTATTTTTTAGTGTATAACTTAATTACTAATTGAAAACAACTATATTGTTTATCTTCTCAGTTGTATAGATGCTATGAGCTACTGAACAAATTGAATCTTTTTATTTGTTTACAGCCCTTAAAGAAGACTACATTTCTCATTATACATACTCTCACAGAGCCTGACTTTTTGTGCTTTGAAGGATTAAGAGAGGAATTACAGTAATATACAACTTTCACTCAGAAAATCTGCCTTTCATGTCTTAGGAAATAAACCTCAGCCTCACTAAACATAATAATAAGAAGTATAATCAATTGCCTTCCTCTAAGGAAACAGACATGTTCCTAGTTCCTCCCACTTTACCTCTACGCCCCAGCATTTCTGGTACTGGGGGGAAAAAAGATTAAAAATTTTTAATTTAGAAAGAAAGAGCCTTTTGATTTCTAAGTCTAGTTTCCAGCTTTTACAATTATGTATTTTGTATATTCCATGTGACAAAATGGTCAAGTTGCTTCCCAGTACTAGGACAAGAACCAACCCAGCACACTTACTGACTAATCTAGAATCTCGCTCCCAGATGGTTATTGTCTCTCATTTCTCAAAATAAGTCATCACTGCCAGCATATACACATTTGTCCTTCTGCTAACATTGTTCTACAGCTTAAACAGACATTCTTGCTCTGGCAGTGCTTTTCTCTTTGAGGAGAACGAAAAAACAGTACAATTTCTTTATTCTGCAAGGACAAAGAACGAGAATTTTTGATAATAACTGTGTAAGACAGAGTCTCTGTTTCACCAACTTCAGCTACCCATCTTGCACCTCTTCCTTTTAGACTTCATGTTTCAATCGTAAGTGACCAAAACTGCAAACAGAATTCCAGATGAGATCCCACTAGTACTGTGTACATTGCCTTTAAAATTTTCTTTTCACTCCTAAAAATGCTGTAATACATCCTGATATATCTTTACACTTGTCTTTTTTCATTGCCATGTCACATTTATGGCTTTAGTCACCCTGAGACTAATAAAACCAGATCTCTCTCTTCCTCTGACACTTTCAATTATAACTCCCAGCTTATAACAGAAAAATCTTATTAGTTCCTAATTAGACTTTGTACTACACAATTTTGTTTCACTCACCCTTGCTTCTCTGACTTTTGTGATCTGACTTTCCCATCTTCTTCTATCATCCAGTTTCCCAGCCTTTATTTTTATAGTCAGAGAAATAGCTCCTATTTCCTCCAAGTTAAGCCACAGTTCAATACGAATTTCTTTCAGCAGTAGCACTGATCTGAAGTAAACTAATCCAAGAAGGGGAAAAAATGCGCTTTTTTCAGCCATATCAGCTCCCCTATCCAGTTTATCATACAAGTTCTGCCAACAGTAAACATCAGGTTGAAAACAAGCCCAGGAAAGGAGGACGTGCTTCTTTCAACAGCGATGTAATCTGCAGACACGTCAGCCTGCTCCAGAGGCATTACTCTGTAGTTCTTCACTAGCCTCAGCCTGTCTAGCAGCTGATTGCCACGATCTTCTCTTCGCTATTAGCCTGTATCTTTTCCTGGCTTCAGCACTTGTTGGATCCATCAGTCATTGCATTGCTTCAGGATGCTAAGAGAGCAGACCACCATTCGCCTGTTGCCAGTATCAAATATCAGCATGCTGACAGGGCTGAGCAAAGGGTCAGAGGAGAAGGAGAGCCCATAGAGGGGCTGGGGAATGCTGTTGCTGATGGCAGAAGGCTGGAATGACTGCAGCCAGCAGGTTAATCTGCAAAGGTCGTTTTACAGCCCGGTACAAAACTGGTAAGAGCTTGCTGCACTCAGAGGACCAGATCTTTTTCTCCTTGTCCCTTTCTCTACTATTACTGTTCCTCTTCCCTGCTCCTAGCCATGCACTCCTACTCTGGGCATTATTCAGTCCCTTTGTGAACTGCTTGAACCCACTTCCGAGCAAACAACTCCCTGAAACACACTGAGTGACTGTATGGACGTATGCTGTGTGACGGGAACACTCAGCAAGGAGGAGAGAGGCATGAGGGCAGAACCATGCAGCTCTTTTGCATCACTTCTCCTTTTCAGCTGTTTTATCTATAGGCTTTTAATACAAACTAATAATTAGTAGTATTAATAACAAATAACTAAGCAATGTATATGAGTTGCTGACTATAAACCAAGTGGAATGCTTCTCAGTGTTAAAAACAATATGCCAATTTAAATGTTTGAAAGGTATTTAGAAGTTGGGAAGATTTCAATCGTTAACTCAGCCAGATTCCACAATGTGGTAACTTTGATTTCCCAGTGGGTCAATTAGAAAAGTTTGGGGAAAATTACGCCTTTTCTTCAGAAGAAGCCCAAATGAGAAGAATAAATATACTGGGACACCACCCTGCAGCATTGAAATAGACATTCATCGTCTTGTATTAGAGTGCAGGCACACTTGCTGATATAGAAATATATCACTAAATAAGGTGTCTTGTCCAAATATTTATGACTTAATTACTTATTTGTATAAAGACAAACTTCTGCTTTAAAAAGCAATGAAACTTTAATGAGGACAGAAGGCAGTAGAGTGAGAAGACTTGTGAAATGCACTCTATGTTTATCTCCAGGGTAGCAGCTGAGAAAATGTCCCACAGTTATTACATGAGAATGGAGAACAGGTTCTGACACAATTAACTGTTTGGCCATATAGAAAGTTATTAAAAAAATTAAGTGGTGTTTTCTTGAAGGCCAGAATTTGTACACCTTGCAAACTCCGCTCCAATCAGCACTTCTTCAACACTGATAAACACACGAAGAAGAGTAGTTGCAATTAACTTTTCTTTTCAAAATATGTATTAGAAGTACCAAAACATATCCTTAGCCTGCACATAAATTTTCTTTATTTGGAAGAAATTAAAAGAACAGACAATATGTGCCAAATACTAATACAGGAGCAGACAACAGATTAATCAGTAATAAAGGGGAAGGTAAGGGACGGAACTTCTAAAAGTAACAAAGTTAGTTTAGGCAACCTGGCAGACACATTTTTTTGTGCTCTTAACCAAGTCTTCTGTTACATGCAAAGTGGTGTTGTTTTGAATTTGTGAAATGGATTCCAGGATTAAGACTTAACAAATTTATCACCTACTGAGCCACCTAACATCCTTATGAAAAGATATATTTTTATTTCTACTTTAATGGCAGCATTCTACTTTTGTGGAGCTTACGCCTACAATTGCTACTGCAGGTAATTATGCAAATAGCAATCAAGGGAAATTTTGCCAAAGAAAATGTTTTTGTTGTTCCATTGCCATTTAAAATATTTTCATTTAAATTTTGCTAATTTAAAACTCCAGTTAAGTATTGCAACTTTTCTGTTCTATTCCGAGCTGCTTTCTGCTCATGGTTACTTAATTGTTTTAAGAAAACAAACAAAATCATTTTATTCACCTAAAAAAAACCATTATGGGGAGGAGATGAAGCAAGCAAAATTTCAGACCTGAAGTTTAAGTGCTGACAATGTATAAATGCTAACTGAAGACAAAAGTCAATTAAAACATCCTAAAATTCTCAGCTAGGATAACTTGATGTGCCTCAGCACGCTTGTCATCTTTTACATTCCCTAACCACTCACCTGCTTTACGTATTCTCAGCAGTGCTATCCATTGTTCACCCTAGTTGTGAACTCCAAGTGGTGTCAGAAAGAAGAAAAGTTTTGCTATCCTATTTATTTGTCCATTGTTCTAGGAAAATAAGCACAAGGCTGTTCTCTAATATAATGGCACACTTCAAGCATTTGATTCTGTAAATTCCAAATTATTTGTCTATACTGAATGTGTACCTGGTTTAGAAATCAGATTCTCTTTTATATATATATATCTTACTCAATTAGCATTCTCAGCTCATACTGTAGCTCCGCCTTTAACTTCTTTTTAAAAGAAATTTGATAAGTTGCACATTAAGAATTCTGGACTAAACTCTAGCATGAGCTAGAAAATGTATCACATAATTTTGTTGCCTTTCTCTATCTTGCCATTTTTTACTAGATTTTTCACATTTTTGTAAATAATTCAGACATTAGTATGTAACTTACCCCTTGGAACACTTTATCACAACCTATGTCAATGTAAATTAAATCTTGCTACAAAGTCAATTTTTAAAGGCATCAGAAATATAGTACTAAAACCAATGCTGTACGTCACATGTTGACATGTTAACCAAAAGACACTTCTAGGATTAGAAATAAAAATAAATATCTGATATGTAGTGACTATTATGACATTATAAAATATTGCAATTTTACATAAAAGATTTACATAAAAGACTTTATCTACTTAAAGATTTTGTGTCATATCCGTCAGTATACAATATACAATGGTATGCAGCCTACTTGAATACATTGTCCTTCTAGTCGTACTTTGGGTCTCTCACTTTTAACTGTATTAGTTTAACAAGACATTCATTAGACCTTCAGTAAATTCTTGACTGCAGGTAGCATTTACTTTTTGTGCACAAGGTATAGAGCAACAAAGAGAGATAGGGAGATAAGTTATATAAATCTCTTTGAAGCAAAGCAATGTGCATTGTAAGAAATCTTCAGAATAGTACTGGAAATAACATTTTCTACAAATGTTTAGCCACATTTATTTAATTGTTTGGGCAAAATTTTGTAATGCATATTAAAAAATATGGCTATGTTTCAAATAGATGAACAAAACAGAAAAGACATAAAAAGACTACTCTCATAATCCATCTCATAATGCAGAAAACTTGAGAGTCAGGAACAGGACAATATAGTATAAAATTTTACATAAGGAAATGAACTGCAATAAAAAACGTAAGTAAAATGAGGA
The DNA here is from genome assembly GCF_030936135.1 of Gavia stellata. Lineage (NCBI taxonomy): Eukaryota > Metazoa > Chordata > Aves > Gaviiformes > Gaviidae > Gavia > Gavia stellata. Next base: position 31,223,502 of record NC_082597.1, on the reverse strand, counting down.
CAGTTTCAAAACTGTCTACGTTAGGTGAGGGTAGATTTTTCTTCACTGCATTAAAAATTACAGAAAGGTTTAACTGACCAGATTGGCAAAGAATGTTACCCCAAATCACCCTTTTTCAATAAATGTCCCAAGTCTGAAGAATAGCCTTTTCACCACAATGAATATAGCATCTCAGTGTTCTGACATAAAAGTAAGGTTAGAAATGGAAAGACAGATAGAACATATCTGCCCCAAACAAATTCTGTCAAAAGGAATTTTGTATTTTGAAAGAAAATTCACAAAAGAAAAGAAAAAGAAAAGAAAAAACCTGTAATTGCTGGAAGAGATATCTTATAAACAAGGTGAAGGCTATAAAAAATTACATGAAATGAACTAAACATGGATTTTAAATACATAAGCTGGTTAATGCTAATGGTCATAAGCCTGATACTTAAGCTACTCAGTTTTATGCAAAGGTGTCATATTTGTGCTCTACTCGTAGTATAGTGTCTTCTGTTCTAGAATATATTTCACAGAATCACAGAATCACAGAATCACTAAGGTTGGAAAGACCTGTAAGATCATCAAGTCCAACCATAAAAAAACAAAAAACAAAAAACAACAAAAAAGCACACCCACACACACCCACAAAAAACCAAAACCACCCGCAAACCACAAAACACACCACAACCCACACCAAAAAACCCACCCACACCACACAGCACCATGCCCATCAAGCCACATCCCACAATGCCACATCCACACGCTCCTTGAATACCTCCAGAGAGGGTGACTCTACCACCTCCCTGGGCAGCCTGTTCCAATGTTTCACTACTCTCTCAGTAAAGAACTTTTTCCTAATATCCAGCCTGAACCTCCCCTGGCGCAACTTGAGGCCATTTCCTCTAGTCCTGTCACTAGTCACTTGGGAGAAGAGACCAACACCCACCTCTCTGCAATGCCCTTTCAGGTAATTGTAGAGAGCGATGAGGTCTCCCCTCAGCCTCCTCTTCTCCAGGCTGAACAACTTGTGCTCCAGACCCCTCACCAGCTTCGTTGCCCTTCTCTGGACACGCTCCAGCACCTCAATGTCCTTCTTGGAGTGAGGGGCCCAAAACTGAACACAGTATTCGAGGTGTGGCCTCACCAGAGCCGAGTACAGGGGCACGATCACCTCCCTGCTCCTGCTGGCCACAGTATTTCTGATACAGGCCAGGATGCCATTGGCCTTCTTGGCCACCTGGGCACACTGCTGGCTCATATTCAGCCGGCTGTCAATCAACACACCCAGGTCCTTTTCTGCGGGGCAGCTTTCCAGCCACTCGTCCCCAAGCCTGTAGCGTTGCCTGGGGTTGTTGTGGCCAAAGTGTAGAACCCGGCACTTGGCCTTGTTGAACCTCATACAATTGGCCTCAGCCCATCAATCCAGCCTGTCCAGATCTTTCTACAGAGCCTTCCTACCCTCGAGCAGATCAACACTCCCGCCCAACTTGTTGTCATCTCCAAACTTGCTGAGGGTGCACTCTATCCCCTCATCCAGGCCATCGATAAAGATATTAAACAAGACCGGCCCCAAAACTGAGCCCTGGGGGACTCCTCTTGTGACTGGCCACCAACTGGATTTCACCCCGTTCACCACAACTCTCTGGGCTCGGCCATCCAGCCAGTTTTTAACCCAGCGAAGAGTGCACCTATCTACGCCATGAGTCGCCAGCTTCTCCAGGAGAATACTGTGGGAGACAGTGTCGAAGGCTTTGCTGAAGTCCAGGTAGACAACATCAACAGCCTTCCCCTCATCCACTGGGTGGGTCACCTGGTCATAGAAGGAGATCAGGTTGGTCAAGCAGGACCTGCCTTTCATGAACCTGTGCTGCCTGGGCCTGATCCCTCGGTTGTCCTGCATGTGCCTTGTGAGCGCCCTCAGGATGAACCTCTCCATAATCTTCCCTGGCACCGAGGTCAGGCTGACAGGCCTGTAGTTCCCCGGATCCTCCTTCCGGCCCTTCTTGTAGATGGGCGTCACATTGGCAATCTTCCAGTCATCCGTGACCTCCCCTGTTAACCAGGACTGTTGATAAATGATGGAGAGTGGTTTGGCAAGCTCCTCTGCCAGCTCCCTCAGCACCCTTGGGTGGATGCCATCAGGCCCCATAGACTTATGAGTGTCCAGGTGGCATAGCAGGTCGTTAACTGCTTCCTCCTGGATCATGGGGAGCCTATTTTGCTCTCCCTCCCTGTCTTCCAGCTCAGGGAGATGAAATTTTAAAACAAATCTGAAAACATCATTATTATCCAACAATGTAAGCAGCACTACAGATGGTCTGAAATCCTAAACTTAAAGCAAAGCAAGTATTTAATCAGCCAATTTTTAAAATAAAAATATTCAGAATCAAGAGAAATAATCATCCAACATGCAATACAACATAATTTTATTTCTTTTGCCCAGTAGGCCAGTGGCTCTTTTCATAATCTGATAAGTGAACAGCAACATTAAACAGCTGAAAAATTTGTGAGTTTATATGCCTAGGAAAAAGTAGTTCATACCACATTGGAGCTTAATTCGAAGCGTCTTATACAATGTAGAAAGCCACGTTTTAAACTCAGAGCCGTACTGCTGGATAAGTATGGTCTTCCTCTCAAGCTAATTAGAATTAGGCTAATTAAGTGTTTTCCAAACCCTCTTTTGAATGTAAGGTTGTACCTTCACATGGTGTTGCACTGTGTGGTATGCATTTACTACTGCTTGGAACCAACTTGGAGACCTGCCTTTTAGGGAATGAAGACATGCTATAATATGCATACATCTACAATTTACCTATATTAATTTATAAATATATGTATTATACTATATAAAATTTGTTTACATATATATATATAAAAATGTGAGGATGACTAACGAAGTCTAGTATCTGACTCAAGTTCCGAAGTCACTGGAAATAAGCTCGTATGATAACAAGGTACACCATGGAAGCAGAAAACAGTAAATAGCAGAATATTTTAGCTGTTAGGAACTAAATTCTTAAGGTGGAATAAATGCAGATGGCTGAAAGATTTGAAACTAGAGTCAGGCCAAAGGTTCATCTGATGTCTTTTGTCCAACACAGGCTAAAAGCAGATGGAAGATGGAATCATCCCATCTGCAGATACACTTGTGTTATCTAAAACCAAATTCACTAGAAATGCATATGCGCACACACACATGCATGCACACACACAAAAAGCAGGACAGAGGGGGATGCAAAAACAGCATTATGGAAAATTCCATCCAGGAACATATACAGAAAATTAGCTGTTAATCAGCTTCATATCTCAAAAATAACTACTTTCCTCTCTTTCTCTTTCTGGAATAGCTTTGTCTAATATTGCTAAAACCAAGACGTGAAATTGTGATCACACCAAAATCAGTAATTCACAAAACTCTCTTCAGCAAAACCAGCACTTTACCTGGGTTTTCACTTATATATGTTGCTCACTATTACTTATTTTAGCTTACAGGTAATTTGGTTTCCAAGTGTATAAAAGTAGAGCTTACAATATGTCTTGAAAAAGTGACTATGGCATATGCAGTAATCGCTACCATGAAAGCCACCATTTCACATTTTTCATGACTTCAAGAAAACCAGTAGTAAATTTCTCTTTATAAAACTTTAATTCTGAACCCCATAATGTAAAATAATTTTTTATGACATCTATCTCATTCCCTACAAGTATGTTTGGCGATGATTTGTCAATGACAGTGAGAATGTTTCCATGCTTCCTTGAGATGTTATCAATAAATTACTGGAAATTAGCTACCAAATACGCCCCATGTTGCTGTTGCTAAATACATTTCCACAAGCTCTTTAGAGAGCCAGTGCATTATCCCACTGAACTACTGAAATACAGAATTATGTGGTATTAAAGGTGAGGTATGTGTTTATAAAGCCTATTGAATGCTTTCAAAAATAAAGACCTATAGCCTTTCATTATTTAAAAGCAGTTTCTCTCTTTCTTTAAACCCTTTAAAAAGCCTATGAAGATTTTAATATTCACAGGATTTACACACAGGTGAAATAATAGAAGTATGGTTCTCAGAACGAAAAGATTTGCCATGTATTACAGAGCTTTCCAATACTGGAGCTCTTGTGAAAGGGTTGATTAATCATACTATTTAAAGGTTGTGACACATTTATGCTCAAACTAATACAGGCAAAGCTAGTAATTCACAGTTACAAACCTGTGCAAGAGACAGCTTGCGTGTTGGGACAATTGGGTTTAAATTCTGGACCTTTTTGGACCCTGCCTGTTGCTTTGTGTTGAAGCCAGTTAATTAGCACATCTTAACTCTTTAGTGATTTGTGTGTTAAGAAAAAAAAAAAAAAGGCTTAATTTGTTGTTATTTAGATTTGTACTGAAAAGCCTTTGTCATTCAGGTTGACTCAGATGAACCATAAAAACTGTAAAGAATAAGGATAATAATTCATATTGTACTTCTCCTTAGCCAAGATCATAAAATTTTAGACTCACTTCAAAAAAAAAAAAGCAATCTGCAGAGCATTTTTTAAAACATAGAAATAGGTGTTGACCATAAATACACTGAAGATGTCAGCCTAATTTATAAATAAATATTTAAATGGGCTTTAGTAAATTCTGAACATAGATCTTCAAGCTTCATAGAGCCAAAATTTATTCAAGGCAGAGCAGGATGAAAATCTGCATAGAGAGACACTGGATATTTGATGCCATCAATACCCTAGAACCCTTGGAGTACAGTTGTGCTGATCATGGGCAAGGAAAAGGTCATACTGGCATATGCCAAGTAAAAGCTTCTCTCACCAGTTGATCCAAACCAGGATACTGACCTTTCAATTTATTTGCCTTACAAGCTCTCAAAGCATTTACCCATAAAATATATGCCTTGCTGCATCTCTTTCTGCCCCTCCCTTCCACCAAAAAGAAGAAAAATGAACTGCTCCCATGATTTCACCTTCCCACATTTCAAATTGAGAAATGGGGTTGCAGCAGCTGACTCCAGGAGTATTGCAATGAAGGGGACAGATGTTGATCAGGCAGCACTTACTCTATGCATAAGTGATCCTTCTGCCTGCCCCATACACAGTCTGTATTGGAAAGAAGGGAAACTCACATAATCAGTATCTATGAACCAGGTCTTGGGCTGACAGCGGTGTCCTGGGGTCAGACTGGCCATGTGTTGAGCCCTACTAAAGCAGACACTTCAGAGGGGTCTTTAAACCAAGAATACAGAATTCCTTCTGCAACAGCCAAAGGAAGGAATAGAACCCACACAAGCAGCGAGGGCCAAGCCTCCATCTGACATCCTTGAAAGTGTCTTATGCATAAGACAGCTTGAAGAGGAAGCAGAGGACTGAAATCTCCATCCCTCTGGACAGAAGCTAGCAAGGACAAAGACCTGAGCAGTCAGCAGGGAAGACTTCTGACAAAAGAAAGGTGAACTGCTTTTTTTCAAAATTAGGAGCGAGGTGGGAGAAAGCAATTGCATGTTCCTTGCACAAAGAAGAGGGGAAAGACAGGACGCAGGGATGATGAATCAGTGGAAAGTGAGATTCAAAGCCTAAGGTAATTTATAGTTAGCTCAGTTTAGAATATTCAATTAAAGGCTTTGAAATGCAGTGTAGACAGCACTGAAGAGTTTGGCTTCTCTCCAAAAGTAGCTGCACTCACACCCAGGACTGGGATGGTCTCAGGAGGGGTTAGTGGAATTAATGGAATTACTAGAATCTACTCTCCTGGTCAAAAGTTAGTGCTCCTGCCTGACACACCAAATTATTCACCATTGAGGTTACTCTTGAGGCACATTTGTAAATGACAATATTGAGTCTCCGTTATGCTCAGTTCAATATTCTCCATTTGACATAACAGCAGCCATGATAAAAATATGTGGCCTGAGAGTACAGTTAGGAAAATATGAGAATGAATCAGCAGTTTGATTTCTCCCGTTTAGACCCGTGCATTTTAACTTGTTGGGTTTCCAGTTTGAATGTTATTACTACTTCATTAAGGCCATAACTATCTGTGTTCCGGTTCCTGAAAGCCTATTTGGCATAACATTTGAATTAGCAGTAATGAGAAAAATACGCTCTTCCATCATCAGGTTTGTTACCTTGATGAATATCTCTCTGTAGAAAAATATGAAATGAGTTAACGTACCTGCCTATTAAAGCCATTTCAGGAGATGGCTGAACATATAGGTGGCCTATTAGCTAAAGAGAAATTCAACTTAAGGTCCAAGGAAGAAATAGAGATTTATCTATAAAGTGGATTTATGACAGCTATTTCTTACAGCTACTAATAGAAAAAGTAGATGTCAGCAAAATTAAGAGTGCTAAAAGATCACACTAAAAAAAAGTTAGGCCATTTTGGGGCATTTGGATTTTGCATATAAGATGATAGGGAGACTTATATGCATTTTTTGTGCATATAAGCCTTTTTGTGACTTCCTTGTAGCTGAACTTAGATTATCCATCACAGTAACCGAAAAAAACCCAGCAGAAGATACTGTTGTGTGTTGTGAACACACAACAACAGACTGAGGTTTCTATTTAGTGATCAAAGTCGCAGATGAGAACAAAACTTTGGGTAAAATCTAAGACCTCTGGATGACAATTTGTTTTAAAGAATATTATAAAGGGGATTACTGTTTCCAGAACTATCTAGAGAAGTGGAAATCAAAGACTATATAATATGGATATTAGTTTCCTTTTTTCTTCTGAACTGTTTGCAGTGTGACTCAACTATTAGCATGTATAGACAGCTAAACCACTATTTTATAATGGTAAATAAATGTAAATTACTGAACTTATATTTGCTTTATTTATACTTGCTGGGGTAAATATTGAGAAAAGCTGTTTTATCGCTGAAAAATTAGTATTCCCACCAGTTGGGGACTTAGAAATTCCCACGCTTGCAAATATTCAAGAGTATCAAAAACAGTTTAATAGAATTTAGAACATAGAGATTGTCACTGGATTTATACAAAAATCTGCTAAGTAGGGTTTTTCTTTGATAAGCAAAAAGGACTGGAAAGATCTTCCTAAAATGTTAAGTCTAGCTCCTTCTTCTGTAGGCATGAAGTCAGCTATTTGTAAACAAACCTCTTTTATAAATATACCAATCAGTATCTTTAAAGAGGTTGGGGGTTTTTGTCCCAGGATGTAATGACTCAAACATGAAGGAAAAAACCCAACAACCTTTTCTAATTTCCAGACTTAAATTTAATCACACATTCTGTTCTTCTGCTGGCTTTACCTCATTGTGTACCAGCAGGATGTATTTATCAGCAGGAATCTTGTTTTCTCCCTGACTCTCCTACAGTACACAAGGCAAAGTTTTATAAACCTCTCTGTGTTGTGGGCTCCACTGTCATCTGAATAGTATTTAATTGGATGTGTTCCAGTTTGAGTTCACTTTTTTTTCAAGCACAAAATCACAACTGAATTAATTATTCTAAACGAGGTGTCCAAAGTGCTACTAATTCCTTACTGATACTGGAATGACTTTCCTGGTGCATCCTAGGACCATATTTGCTTTTATTCACAGCTGTGTCATGCTGTCAGCTCATACTTCTTGGTTGACCCGTAATACAGGGGTACGTTCTCCTCAGTTTTTTCTAAGTAATAAGTCCACAACTTACAGCAGAATTGCATGTTATTGGCTCCAAATGACCTTTCATATTAGACTACTTAGAGTGTAATCCCGTTTCTATTACATTTCAAACAGCCTTTCTGAATGATATTCCTATGTTCCTCTGAGCTGCTTATAGTGGGAAAACTTCCCTCCTTCTCCTGTTCTCCCTGTCCCTTGCCTCCTCCTCACAGTGATGACATCATAAAATTTACTTGATACTAAACTATTATTTATATTATCTACTGCATTTTATATTATATTTTTTACCCAAATATTTAAATTAAGTTATTAAAAATTGTTGGTTCCTCTTCTCTGGTAAGTAGAATTACAAATTCAATTATTAACTCTTAATTGTCTCTCCGTATCAAATGGTCCTGGTCGTCACCAGGTAAATTGACACTCTTGTATCAAAACAGATGTTAGTTTTTTCTGAGAGTACCTTTCCCAGTTATTTTATAAAAAAATATTGATTTCCTCTCTTTTGTGATAATACTGATGGGAGATGGAGGCTGAATGCACTCTTTGGAAACATACCAGTTACATTGTAAAGGAAATTGTCAGTATTAACAAACACTGAAGATCTTATTTCTTGCTGCAAGCATAAATTTAAGGATAATGAATAGCAATGCTTTTAGTGTACCTTGAGACATGTTGTGAATCCTTGCAATAAGACAGTAGAAAGCAAACTTAACTAGTACAGGATTGAAACAACACAAATATTTTGGAATATTAAAAATTGATATCTCTTAGCTAAGACAAATGAGTTCTGGTATCTCTATGTAATCTAATGACATTTATTTTATTTTAGCCAAAAGTATCCAACTAAGTCAAGCCAAGGACATGTCAGCTTTACCACAGCTGTCATTCTGCCTCTCATTTAACAGTCAAGGAGTTAAAGACGACAATCCATATGGGACTGGCTGCTCATTAATTGTGCACACAAACACACACTTAAATCCCTTCAAACCATATTAGCTTTAAAAGTAATCTCTTGTCACCCAAAATGGTACATGAGGTATGCAACGTATATTAAGAAAAATTATTCATCAGATATATCAGGTATCAACGGCTGATGACTTAAGGCTTTTCATTTCAAAATAAATTGGCATTAACACACACACAGAATACAGAAGGTATTTATATTTTCAAAGGAAATTAACTTTCTGTAGTACTGGTTTTGTTGTTCCATGACCCTACAAAGTCATGGGGTTTGTAGGCCTTAGAAATGGGAATTTCCATCTTTCTTTGTCTTCGGTTTTCTATCCTGTTCGACAGAAACACTAACTGATAAACTAATTCATATATTGGACATACTGAATAAGAACACCTACTGGCCACATACTTAATTTCCCTACAGCTCTCTGGCAGTCTGTTAGATTTGTACATCTCTCTGACACTTCCAGCTTATTTGTGAACAATTCTGATCTTTAAGGAATAGTTTGGAATTAGTTGCAAGTTATTTAAATACTTACACTTTAAAAACATATTCCCGCAAACCAGATTTGTCTGGCTGTACTAAGGCAACTTTTGTTTCTGAGCATACCAGTTGAGCATACACAATTGCTAGTAGAGGGGGTTTTAATTCAATTGTTAATATAAGTGTTTGGTCAGCACAGAATACATGTGCTATTCATGTGGGAAAATGTGCTGGCCCCAATATAATGTAAGTATGTTTGTGTGTGTATTTGTAGTCATGTCATAAACTTAAGCTAGGAATTTTGCCAAAACGGACTCACTTTCCAAGCAAAGGTTTGGTCAACTGTTGAATACATAGCCATCCTTGCAGCCTGGTTTTTGCCATTATCATTGGATAGGTACTTTTTTCTACTTCAATCTAATAATGAAAATCAACTCTCATTTGATACTACCTAAATGGTACACCAGACTTCTCAAGTGTCCTTACAATAGAGGCATGCAAAGTGCAGGACAAAACAACATCTGCTTTCCGTTTTAATTATTAATACTTCCATTTTGGTTTTAGTAGGAACAAAACAATCAAAATGCATATCTATATACATCTCTCAAATATAAACAGATGTGTACACTTCCATAAGCATGTTATACAATACTCTTAGATTGTATTCCTTAAGATGCAGTGATTTTAAGACTCTTTTGTTTCCTCTGCCTCTTTCTCAGTGTCATAATGAAATCCTCAGTGTTTGAGCACCAGACTTCAAATGAGAGATCTATTCAAAACATGCACAGACAAAATAAGTGGTTTCCTTAGTAATGGGAACTATGTGAAAGCCTCTGAAACAGCTCCTCCTCCAGTAAGTCATTATGTGCGTGATCCTTTCTACCCCCAGCTTATTAATGTAAAGATAACTTTACATTTAAAGAAAAATACCTAACGTGCACGCAGATTTTTTGGCAGTCAAATTACAGAGGAGCAAGGAAACATTTACTGCGTTCCTAATGAAATAGTTTGGGTTTTAATCAGTAAGGATGTTGTATGTTCCAGTGACCTTTTATCTAATTTTCTAGATCTGCAAGTTGAAAAAAATGAAATTGTGTAACTAAACACTAAGATCTTCCCTTTGGTACCCCTTACACTCCAATAGTTTAGTATATTTGACTTAAACTATCATTAAGTAACCATATTCTGACATATCCATGCTGTTCCTTGTCACCACCAAGATAGCTTCATAACAATTACCCATGACCACAGTTTGAGAATGCTATTGATGGCATGGGAAAATTGCTATGACACTTCTCTTAATCTCAGAGTAGAAGTAACTAAAAGCAAAATGACATTCTAGTTCTAGTATTTAGCTTAGTAACTCTGTACAGATTTTTTAATTGGCAATATAACTCTTGTGCAAATAGTTATGAGAAGCAAATCATCTAGAATTACTATTGTTGTCCATCCATTTTTAATATTAAACCACAATAAAATGTAACAAAATAGTTTTTGTTTCGTTTCATCAAAAAAAGGAAGAAATTCCAGTCTGAAGTTCTGTCCTTGAGAAACACAGTGACGTTTGCCATACATACTTAAAAAAATAAATGTGACATTATCAGGGAAAGTGGCTAAATTAAAATAATTGATTAGTGGGGGAAGGAGGTTCCCTCTCTCTGATCGTGTACACCACACAGTGTTAACAGAAAAAGGGTAAACCTGTTTTAGATAAAAATTCATTTAATTCTCCATAGAAAGGAAAACAGATATGAGCGAAGAAATGGAGAAAGTCCTCTCTATAAGAACAGAAAGTTCAAGATTTACTGCCACCCATAACAATTATAGCAAGTCACAATCAGGATGAAAATTCTAGGCCCTATATTCAAATTATTACTGCCACCATTTTCTTCAGCAACCTCAGATACAGATTAACTCAAAGAGCCATGACACTAAAAGGTATATCCCATGCGCATAGCAGGTCCCATGAGCAACAAGCAGATCCTTATGAAATCAAGAAGAGCATCTCAGTCTTAAAGATCTACCATTGAGTAGATCCCAATAAATTATACCAATTACTATACGTTACAAAAACTGAGATGTCACCACAAGTAAGACATAAACATACTGAGATTAAATCGATTTTAAAATGAAAGACATACACTGAGCTTGAAAACCTCTTTACAGATCCCATATTTCCTCTACCTTATCCAGCTGCACATAAGGATTCTCTAGCTGCTTTTCAATACTCCGTCTTCATTAAGTTTCCCACGCAGCATAGCGAGGTTGTGTTGCTATGTATGACTCACTTCCAGCCTTCAGCAGATGCTGGTATGCCAGAGATTTTTGCCTATTATAATAGAGCCAGGGCTGAAAATTAGAAGAACTCAGATATCACTCTCAGTTAGACCCAATAGGTATAAACCATGTTAGGATTTCTCAGACCTCAGGCCATTCCTGAGGAAGGCTGACTGTAGCTCTGGGACCTATAATGAGGGAAGAGACTATAGCACTTGCCTGGGATCTTGTCCTTTCTGTTTCATAGAACACAGTTGCTACATGAATAGGTGAATTTGCTGGAATATGCAAAGTCCCTTTGATCACCAAGATAAGCATCAGATCATCACCACTGCTTTCATTCATCCCCATCACACATGATTGAATCCACCTGTACTATATGACTCTTACTACACAGGTCCAGATTTTGCTAAGTCATATAGCACCTACTACCTATGTAGTTGTTAATGAAGTAATTGGTGCTTTGTGGACATGTGAACTTTTCTTTATATGAAATTGTTTACAGGTTCATGGCCTAGATTTGTTTCCATCTGCTTTATCTCTATCCTATCAACACTAACTCTGAGATCTGATAAAAGAAAGCTGGTAGCAGGTTAACTAATCTGGGCATCACACTTTTCATTATGAAGTACGACTGTATTTAGAAACTTGAACTCATTGTTGGCAACAACCCTTTCGCTCATGAGTTGGCAAGCCTCATCGAGAGGGCTTTAAACTAGATTTGAAGGGCTACCTAGAGATGAGCCTAGGGGTGGTGTGCGGATGTTGGAGGCAAAATCGATAGCCCAGCTCAAGTGCATCTACTCCAATGCACGCAGCATGGGCGGCAAACAGGAGGAGCTAGAAGCCGTTGTGCAGCAGGACAGCTATGACGTAGTCGCCATCGCAGAAATATGGTGGGACGACTCGCATGGCTGGAGTGCTGCAATGGAGGGCTATAAACTCTTCAGAAGGGATAGACAAGGAACGAGAGGCGGTGGGGTGGCTCACTAGAGAGTGTTTTCCTTGTATAGAGCTCAACGATTGTGATGACAAGGTTGAATGCTTATGGGTAAGGATGAGGGGGAAGGCTAATAAGGCGGCTATCCTGCTGGGGGTCTGTGATAGACCACCCAACCAGGATGAAGAAGCCGATGATGCGTTCTACAAGCGATTGGCAGAAGTCTCACAGTTGCAAGCCCTTGTTCTTGTTGGGGACTTCAACTTATCGGATGTCTGCTGGAAATATAACACAGCCGAGAGGAAACAGTCCCAGAGGTTCCTGGAGTGTGTGGAAGATAACTTCCTGACACAGCTGGTAAGGGAGCCTACCAGCGGAGGTGCCCTGCTTGACCTGCTGTTTACGAACAGAGAGGGTCTGGTGGGAGAAGTGAAGGTCAGAGGCCGTCTTGGGCTTAGCGACCATGAAATGATAGAATTCTCAATTCTTGGCCAAGTAAGGAGGGGGGTCAGCAACACCACTACGATGGACTTCCAGAGGGCAGACTTTGGCCTGTTCAGGACAATGGTTGAGAGGGTCCCTTGGGAGATGGTCCTGAAAGGCAAAGGGGTCCAGGAAGGCTGAGCCTTCTTCAAGAAGGAAATCTTGAAGGTGCAGGAGCAGGCAGTCCCCATGTGCTGTAAGAGCAGGCGGGGAAGACGACTGGCCTGGCTGAACAAGGAGCTTTTGCTGAGACTCCGGGAAAAAAAGAGAACTTATCACCTCTGGAAGAAGGGGCAGGCAAGTGAAGAAGAGTACAAGGATCTCGTTAGGTCATGCAGGGAGGGACTTAGAAAGGCAAAAGCCCAGCTAGAGCTCAATCTGGCCACGGTCGTAAGGGATAACAAAAAATGTTTTTACAAATACATTAACAAGAAAAAGAGAACCAAGGACAATCTCCATTCTTACTGGATGGGGGGGAAACATTGTCACAAAGGATGAGGAAAAGGCTGAGGTACTTAATGCCTTCTTTGCCTCAGTCTTTAATAGCCAGACCAGGTATCCTCAGGGTATTCAGCTCCCTGAGCTGGAAGACAAGGATGGAGAGCAAAATAGACTCCCCGTGATCCAGGAGGAAGCAGTTAATGACCTGCTATGCCACCTGGACACTCATAAGTCTATGGGGCCTGATGGCATCCACCCAAGGGTACTGAGGGAGCTGGCAGAGGAGCTTGCCAAGCCACTCTCCATCATTTATCAACAGTCCTGGTTAACGGGGGAGGTCCAGGACGACTGGAGGCTTGCCAATGTGACGCCCATCTACAAGAAGGGCCAGAAGGAGGATCCGGGGAACTACAGGCCTGTCAGCCTGACCTCGGTGCCAGGGAAGATTATGGAGCAGATCATCTTGAGGGTGCTCAGAGGGCACGTGCAGGACAACCGAGGGATCAGGCCCAGGCAGCACGGGTTCATGAAAGGCAGGTCCTGCTTGACCAACCTGATCTCCTTCTATGACCAGGTGACCTGCCTAGTGGATGAGGGAAAGGCTGTGGATGTTGTCTGCCTGGACTTCAGTAAAGCCTTCAACACAGTCTCTCACTCTATACGGAGAAGCTGGCGGCTCATGGCTTAGACAGGTGCACTCTTCACTGGGTTAAAAAACTGGCTGGACAGCAGAGCCCAGAGAGTCGTGGTGAATGGAGTGAAATCCAGTTGGTGGTCGGTTACAAGTGGAGTCCCCCAGGGCTCAGTTTTGGGGCTGGTCTTGTTTAATATATTTATTGATGATCTGGATGAGGGGATCGAGTGCTCCCTCAGCAAGTTTGCAGATGACACCAAGCTGAGCGGGAGTGTTGATCTGCTCAAGGGTAGGAAGGCTCTGCAGAGGGATCTGGACAGGCTGGATCAATGGGCCAAGCACCAATTGGATGAGGTTCAACAAGGCCAAGTGCCGGGTCCTGCACTTGGGTCACAACAACCCCATGCAATGCTACAGGCTTGGGGACGAGTGGCTGGAAAGCTGCCCTGCAGAAAAGGACCTGGGGGTGTTGATTGACAGCCGGCTGAAGATGAGCCAGCAGTGTGCCCAGGTGGCCAAAAAGGCCAACAGCATCCTGGCCTGTATCAGAAATAGTGTGGCCAGCAGGAGTAGGAAGGCGATCGTGGCCCTGTACTTGCCACTGGTGAGGCTGCACCTCGAATACTGTGTTCAGTTTTGGGCCCCTCATTATAAGAAACATATTGAGGTGCTGGAGCATGTCCAGAGAAGGGCGACAAAGCTGGTGAGGGGTCTGGAGCACAAGTCTTATGAGGAGCGGCTGAGGGAACTGGGGTTGTTCAGCCTGGAGAAGAGGAGGCTGAGGGGAGACCTTATCGCTCTCTACAACTACCTGAAAGGGGGTTGCAGCGAGGTGGGTGTTGGCCTCTTCTCCCAAGTGACAAGTGACAGAACAAGAGGAAATGTCTTCAAGGTGAACCACGGGAGGTTTAGACTGGATATTAGGAAAAATTTCTTTACTGAGAGAGTGGTGAGACACTGAAATAAGCTGCCCAGGGAAGTGTTGGAGTCACCATCCCTGGAGGTGTTCAAGGAATGTGTGGACGAGGCATTGTGGGACATGGTTTAATGGGCATGGTGGTGTTAGCTGATGGTTGGACTTGATGATCTTACAGGTCTTTTCCAACCTTAGTGATTCTGTGATTCTGTGATTCTGTGATCTTCAAAAAAGAAAGAAGAACTAGAGCTAGAAATGTTGCTTTTGTTTATCATTGAAAAAATGATTCCATTTCAGAGGGATACACATTAATAAAAGTTACTTCTTGTCTGTATAGAAGCATAGCCCTTAGGAAAATGTCAATAGTTTATTGCCATGGTACCTAAAAATACGCATGACAGTGTCAGGTTGACGACATTGCACTGAAAATGCTGGCAGAACAGGGTTACATGACGTGGTGGCACTTTTTTCTCTCTTCCATGCAAATCACTTAATGACAAATGCCTATAATTAATAAGCTAATTAATAACTGATAAAGCCACAAGAGAGATTTCCTTGAATCTGAGCAACTCTGGACTTTCATTCAGAAAGGAATACCTCCCCACACCTCACATGGAAGATATACTAAGGCTATGCTTTGCAGAACTGGTGAGAATTAATCTGTCAAACACCAGCTCCTTTCTTTTTTACTCTAATGGCTACAAGAAGAAAGTGTGAAGAACCGCCACTCAGCTCTCTTGCTTGTAGTTACGGTGCCTCAGAAACCAAGACAGTGGCACATGTAGTCATAAGGGATAAAGCTATTCAAAAACTGTCTGCTCTTTTACACTTCAACATAATCTGTATGGATACGCAATAAGAAAGAATTTTTTTAATTGCTAATTTCTGATATAAAGTGTGTCATCTTAGAATTTAGATCAAATACTTGTAGGTATTTTACTTTAACTGCATGGTATTTATTCCACTTTTTAACTATACTTGCTGCATTCTAAACACAGCTGTGTTCTCAGAGCCTAAAAATACTAGAAACGGTTACCGTTCACTCCCTGAACCACAACAAGCCTACAGGATATTAAAGTCCTAGGATGCTCCACCTTTCTATATAATGAAAAAAGGAAAAACTTTTCAAATCCTTTTCCAATTTTGAGAAAACCACTCTATTTTAATAACTAAGCTTTTTATGCATCGTATTAATTGTCCACTACAAACAAATAATTACTTAGTTTATTTTCATGTGCACTCCATAATCAGATAAAATGCATGCTAAATAAATACCTGGAGTTAGCCTACATTACTTTCATCATGTCTCTATCAGTCTGAGATATTTTTTTTCTACCCTGTAACCTAATAAGCTATATATATAAAATTCTGGTGAAATAGATTACATTGCTATTTTAAAAACACCAAACACCATAGTGAAATCAGCAGGAAAATAACTTAATGAACCTTAATCATCATAATTGTATCAGTTATAAAAGATTTTTTTCTCCTGCAGATAGTTTGGAAAAAAAATATTCTTTAGCATTAGCTAAATTAAAAAATTCAATTATTTCACTTTTTTATGAAACAGAACTTTATTATGATATAATAACATTTTAACTAATATATAAATGTATGCCTATCAAGGAGGTACTTTAATTGCATATATAGTCTGTCATAAGAACTCACTTTCTTTATGCAAGCATACTTTAGCTGATTTAATTATTTAGCCCCCTAATTACACAGTCCATACCAATCAAAAAAAATGAAGCACTTCTACAATCTTGATTTCACATGTCAAATCATTGAATATATTTTTGCATCACTCTCATGTTAACTAGAAAGAGAGGTTTTGAATGAACCACGAGTACGTGAGGTTAGGGGCATAACCCAAGAAAGCTTTCATGTAGGGCAATGGTAGTTCCTACCTATTCCCTTTTCCACAGATCTTCTGTTTCTCCATTACTTAGGATAAGAGTAATAGCAAGAGTAACAGCAGTATTTAGTTGGCCTTAACAGAACGTTTTCCTATTTTTAATTTTGCCCAAACTTTTTGAAATTTTCTTCTTTCTTACTCCACCCACAGTCCCACCCCTGTAGCACATGTTTACATCTTTTGTTTGGGATAGGTGTGACTAACTGCATGGCTGGGATCAGGAAGGATTACCATTTTTCCTGTGGGGGCTAGCAAGGCAAGAAGTCTTACTTTTCTGGCTTTTGGTTCTGCTTCCTTAACACATCCTGAGCACTGTCCCATAAGACACGGGCTGTTATGTTGTGCAGCAGGGAAGGCTCATAGGTTCACCTTGGGAAGCTTACAATGGTTTATATTTGCAGCTCATGGTGGTGAACATTAAGTACTACCAGAGGCTCCAAGAGCCACCTCGTGGGGGCAAAGAAGAGACAAGATTTCACCAATGAGCCCTGAGCCTACAGAGAGGTGACATGGCATAGAATCATAGAATCATTTAGGTTGGAAAAGACCTTTAAGATCGTCAAGTCCAACCATAAACCTAACACTACCAAGTCCACCAGTAAACCATGTCCCTAAGGGCCTCACCAACACCTCTTTTAAATACCTCCAGGGATGGTGACTCAGTCACCTCCCTGGGCAGCATGTTCCAATGCTTGACAACCATCTCGGTGAACAAGTTTTTCCTAATATCCAGTCTAAACCTCCCCTGGCACAACTTGAGGCCATTTCCTCTTGTCCTATCACTTCTCACTTGGGAGAAGAGACCAGCACCCACCTCACTATGACCTCCTTTCAGGTAGTTGTAGCGAGTGATAAGGTCTCCCCTCAGCCTCCTCTTCTCCAGGCTAAATAACCCCAACTCTCTCAACCGCTCCTCATAAGACTTGTGCTCTAAACCCCATAAAAGCTTCATCATCCTTCTCTGGACACGCTCCAGCACCTCAATGTCTTTCTTGGAGTGAGGGGGCCCAAACCTGAACACAGTATTCAAGGAGCGGCCTCACCAGTGCCGAGTACAGGTGGACAATCGCTTCCCTACTCCTGCTAGCCTCACTGTTTCTGATACAAGCCAGGATGCCCTTGGCCTTCTTGGCCACCTGGGCACACTGCTGGCTCATATTCAGCCGGCTGTCAATCAACACCCCCAGGTCCTTTTCTGCTGGACAGCTTTCCAGCCACTTGTCCCCAAGCCTGTATTATTGCATGTAGCGTTGCTGTGACCTAAGTGCAGGACCCAGCCCTTAGCCTTGTTGAACCACGTACAATTGGCCTCAGCCCATCCATCCATTCTGTCCAGATCCCTCTGCAGAGCCTTCCTACCCTCCAGCAGACCCCCGCCCAACTTGGTGTTGTCTGCAAACTTACTGAGGGTGCACTGGATCCCCTCATCCAGATAATTGGTAAAGATATTAAACAAAATTGGCCCCAATACTGAGCTCTGGGGAACACCACTTGTTACCGGCCACCAACTGGATTTCACTCCATTCACCACAACCCTTTGGGCCCAGACATCCAGCCAGTTTTTTTACCAAGTGAAGAGTGCACTCATCCAAGCCATGAGCAGTCAGTTTCTCCAGGAGAATGCTGTGGGAAATGGCGTCAAAGGCTTATAAAGTCTAGGTAGACTACATCCACAGCCTTTCCCTCATCCACTAAGCGGGTCACCTTGTCATAGAAGGAGATCAGGTTAGTCAGGCAGGACCTGCTTTTCATAAACCCATGCTGACTGGGCCTGATTGCCTGGCTGTCCCGTACGTGCTGTGTGATGGCACTCAAGATGATCTGCTCCATAATCTGACAGGCCTGTAGTTCCCTGGATCCTCCTTCCGGCCCTTCTTATAGATGGGTGTTACATTTGCTAACCTCCAGTCCACTGGGACCTCCCCCGTTAGCCAGGACTGATGGTAGATGATGGAAAGTGGCTTAGTGAGCACTTCCACCAGCTCCCTCAGTACCCTTGGGTGGATCCCATCCGGTCCCATAGACTTGTGGGTGTCTAAGTGGTGTGGCAGGTCACTAACCATTTCCCCTTGGATTGTGGGGGCTTCATTCTGCTCCCCATCCCTATCTTCCAGCTCAGGGGGCTGGGTGCCCAGAGAACAACTGGTCTTACTATTAAAGACTGAGGCAAAGAAGGCATTAAGTACCTCAGCTCTTTCCTTGTTCTTTCTCACTATGTTTCCTGCCGCATCCAGTAAAGGATGAAGATTCTCCTTAGGCCTCCTCTTGTCACTAATATATTTATAAAAACATTTTTTGTGGTCTTTTAAGGCTGTCGCCAGGATAAGTTCTAGTTGGGCTTTGGCCTTTCTAATTTCCTCCCTGCAAAACCTCACAACATGCTTGTAGTCCTCCTGAGTTGCCTGCCCCTTCTTCCAGAGGTCATAAACTCTCTTCTTTTCCCTGAGTTCCACCCAAAGCTTTCTCTACAGCCAGGCCGGTCTTCTTCCCCAGTGGCTCATTTTCCAGCGCATGGGGACAGCCTGCTCCTGTGCTTTTAAGACTTCCTTCTTGAAGAGTGTCCAGCCTTCCTGGACTCCTTTGCCCCTCAGGACTGCCTCCCAAGGGACTTTGGCACCCAGGTCCTAAACAGGCCAAAGTCAGCCCTCTGGAAGTACAAAGTAGCAGTTCTGCTGACCCCCCTCCTTACTTCTCTGACAATCAAAAACTCTTCTCATTTCGTGATCACTGTGCCCAAGACGGCCTCCCACCGTTGCATCCCCCACAAGGCCTTCTCTGTTCACAAACAACAGGTCCAGCGGGGCACCTTCCCTAGTTGGCTCACTCACCAGCTGTGTCAGGAAGTTATCATCGTCCACACACTCCAGGAACCTCCTAAACTGTTTCCTCTCTGCCGTATTGCATTTCCAGCAGGCATCTGGTAAGTTGAAGTCCCCCATGAGAACAAGGGCTAGAGATCGTGAGACTTCTCCCAGCTGCTTATAGGATATTTCCTCTGTTTCCTCATCCTGGTTGGGTGGTCTATAACAGACTCCCACCATGATATCTGCCTTGTTGGCCTTCCCCATGATTCTTACCCACAGACACTCAACCCTACCATCATCACCATTGTTAACCTCTAGACAGTCAAAACACTCCTTGACATACAGGGCTACCCCACCGCCTCTCCTTCCTTGCCTGTCCCTTCTGAAGAGTTTGTAGTCATCCAGTGGAGCACTCCAGTTGTGCGAGTTGTCCCACCATGTTTCCATGATGGCCACTATATCATAGGTTTCCTGCTGGACAATGGCTTCCAGCTCCTCCTGTTTGTTGCCCGTGCTGTGTGCATTGGTATAGCTGCACTTTAGTTGGTCTATTGATCCTGCCACCATTTTGGGAGAAGAAGCCCTAATTCCTATGTGACTGATCTCAGGCGCTTCCCTGGTTTCTAGCCTGTCAACAGCCCCTACATCTTTGCTGCCATGTGGGTCCCCATCCCCTACCTCCACTGAGATGGCAGTGCAAAGTTCCTTGCCAGCTCACCTCCCGTCAAACACTTGTGTGTCACCCCAGGCTTATCATCAGTGAGCCTGGTTTTATCCCTTTCCCCCTTCAAATCTAGTTTAAAGCTCTTTCAATGAACTCTGCTAACTCCTGCACCAGGATTCTTTTCCCCCTCAGAGACAGGTGTTCCCTGCCTGTGGCCAGCAGGCCTGGTGCTGTAGAGAGCAAGCCATGATCAAAGAACCCAAATTTCTGGTGGTGACACCAGTCTCAGAGCCAGGTATTGATCAGCTGGCTCTTCCTGTTACTTCCCTCGTCATTCCCTGCCAGTGGAAGGATGGAGAACACCACATCTGTCTGGCCTGAGGTGTTCCCTGTCCCAGACCCAGGACAGAAGACCTGAAAGGTAACCAAAGATGGGTGGGCCCCAACTGTTTTTGTTATACCTCTTTAACTCACATTAGGACAAAATGTAATGCCCATAATAAGAGAATGGGAGAAAATGGAAGGGCCACTTGGCCTTCCTTCCACCCTAGAGTATTTCATGTATTTGCAGTCTGTCACTTAAATGCCGTTATTTCATCTATGTGGCAGTCCTACTCAGTTGTATGAAAACTGAACAGCAGACATCTTTAAAAAAATTAAAATGTTGCTCCCTGTATTTAGTTTAAATGCAGGATTCATAAATTTGCGAAGGGAAAAAAACCTGCTTTATTACAGCCACAACAATGTAAGTACCAGTGAGTCAAACAGGACTGGTTTTGCAAAATTTGTCCTAACAAATTATAACAAACTGAAATTTATTCAAGAAGTTGACATTACTTTCATTCACTTTTCATAATAAGTGATTTTATGAAGTGTAAAATAATTTACTTACAGAATAAAATCAAAAATAATGCAGTCCACAACCTCAGACTCAAAGCGAATCAAAATGATATATAGTATTCATAAAACAGTAACCATTTTATAATAGAATTCTGGTGCTATCACTGTTGCAAAAAGTAAATTAATTTACATTGTTCGCTAATTTTCAGAAATTTTTTGTACTATTATTAACAGGACTGTGAGCCTTTCTTCAAAAAAAACTAAGAGTGTGAAATCAGAACCACATTTCACTTTAATCCACTAGAGGGTGGCCTGCCTTAGTCAGGGCTGTAGTACTGAATTCATGGAAGACTTCCCAACATTTTCTTTATTTTGACCTGTTGATAACCAACTCTTTGTGTTTCGCTAGCTTCTGTTGCAAAGTAATTTCTTTTATATAAAACAGTATGTATGATTAAAAAAAACTTTTCCTAACCTCTATCTCATTTATTGTTCTGCATATCTAAAAGAAAGGATGATATAGTTCAGTGTCTACTTCCATTAAATTGAAAAAAAAATCGAGAATTATTTTTCAACTTTTAAAACCTTCATAGTTTGCATGTCCTTTGTTCACAGATACAGAACACATAGAAAAAAAAATTCTTCATCAAACAGTATGGCACAAAGGGAGAATGGAAAAAGAAAGGAGAAGGAAGGAAGGGAAGGAAAAATCTGTGCAGCCTGTTGTTTATATAATTAGATGGCCATAAGGGAGAGTCAAATAGGCAGAGATTGAAAGAAACTGACTTTATGTAACTAAATCCTTCATCAGTTCATTCTAAATTTTGTTTCTCAGAAAGATGTTTTACTGCTCTTACTTTTTACTGATAAACGTATATAATAAAATTTAATATTGTATAAAATTTGGAAAAGGAAGAGTATGAAAAATCCTTTACTTTCTTAAACTAAAAAAAAAGCAGCAAAACTGGGGGGCGGGAAGCATTTTTCCTGAATGGTTTCAACATGCAGTATCCTATGAACTACTGCAGCCTTTGCAGAACTTCAGTGATCTCTAATCAGTTGTTCTCAACACAGATAATATCCTTATATAGCTTGGGGAAAAAAAAAAAAAAAAAAAAAGGATTTAAACCTCCCGAGCTGCTCTGTACAAACACAAAGCATGCCCTGTAACTCCCACAAATCAGAAGAGATCTCTGGAAGCGTGCAAAGGCTTGTTTCGTGTATCCGTACCCGAAGCAGCAGTGTCACGTAACAGACAGCTTCCCACAGCCAACCAGGCTGGCGCAGCCACGCGTACTACGCGGTATCTGGGCACGCCGAAGCATTGGCTCCTCTCTGGGGAGTGGAAGGGACTCAGTTATTAATGACCGCTGAGCAGGCAGCACCATGTCAGTGTGACAACCGAGCGGGTGAAAGATGCACCACTAACCACCATGGAAAAAAGGCGAAATAAGAAGAGCTAGCAAGCATCTCTCCCTCTCCCCCCTCCTCTCTCTCCACTGGATTGCGAGCCTCAGCCAGCCAGGCAGCAACAGCGCTCTGGCAAACGTAAGGGATCTCAGCAGGCAGCACAGAGTGTCTCTCATGTTGTAGGATATCAATAGATACATCTTTATATTATATACCATTAGACACACAAACGCACACCGACTCACACACACATACATGTATGCACACCTATTCAGACTCTGGCTTTCATACAAGTATGTGGCTACTTGAACTAAGGAATCAAAATTACCGAGATGCAAGAACTCCTACAGCTCTGAAACTACTCTTATTATAGGGTAAGTTCCTCTTTATTTTCCATTTTATCCTGACTTTTATCTTAACATGCAAACTCTTTCCCTCCCCTTTCTTGTTTTCGTAAAGTTATTTTATTAGCATATTTTCACATTTTACTTTCTGAATGGAAATGCAAATGTAATTTGCTTTTTGTGCCACAGATAATCTAAACATGCTTGCAAGAGTATCAGATTTGTGCATTTGTTAGCTTGAAAGAACACCAAAGGACAAAAAATTATAAAGGGAGAATGTTTCCCCTGATGTTTCAGATGCAAAATCAAATTACATAGTTGCTCTGTGTTTCGAAACCAATAAAACAAGATACAGGACAACCTCCTTTCTTCTCCCCAGTGCTAGAATTAAGGGAAATGCTGTTTATGTCAGGACCACTGAGCAGAGAGGCTGAATGAGCATATCACAAACAGTTATTGAATTTCTGCCAGGCTACATCCTAAGGATTGTGGCAAATGACTTTGCTTAAAAACATCCCCTTTCCAGTCAGAAGGGACAGTGTGAATGTCTGATTACTGATGCAGCTGGAACGGATGCATTAGGTAAAAAGGATCACATTAAGCAGAAGAGTTCTAATCTTCTTTGGTAATTAACAGGATTGCAGCAGGGTACCTCTAAAGTATATTTTCATGTAAGGAGAATGTTCAAATCCATCACTACAAAAGCTTTGCCTGGTTTAGTATAGGCAGGCTCAGAACTGTTTGTCTTTGCTTTCCATGTCTTTGTTTTCACATGTCTAGTTGGAGTTTTTGCCCAGCACTGCTGTTCGGAAAGAGAAGAACCCAACATAGAGGAAAGAAGGGGGCAGTAAATGCAGGGGGCTAGAGAAAAGACAGTAATTTTCTATTTAACCAATTGAATCAATGTAAAATTCCATGCTAGCACTACTCTCACCTAATGTGTTTGTGTTTATGCATGTGTGTTGTTTTTTTCATGCAGTATAAGAGTACCTCAGTATCCCCTCAGATGAAAACACATTCAGTAAAGTCCATCAGCATGGATCTGTGATTCATGCATCAGTGAAAGCCAGAGAGAGATTTTACTTTACACAATGAAAAAGACAGGTTAGCTATATAACGCGTGCTTCAAAGTGAAAAAATACAACCTAAATATTCCTGCATGCTTTTGTTTGCTTTTTAGAATACTATGCCTTTAATAAAGACATCTCAATATTTAGATTATTTCTCCTACCCCTTTTTCTCCCCCCACCCCCTCAATCCTGTACATCTTGGAGAACATCATAAAGAATCTATTCCTTTGTAGCAATGCAATTATTTGCTTGTAATTTTTAGAGTTACTGTGTTTCGAAAAACAAACATTGTGAAACAACCATCAACAGATAGCCAATGGCTGTAAGCTTGCCACCTTTCCATAAATGTCAGGAAATGGGTAGCTTAACAATATGTATGGTAAGAAGTCAATTAATTCAGGTGACCTTTGTAAATGGTGACAATAAAGCAGCTCTGACAATATGCCACAGCATTCGATATTCCCTCTGGAAAATGAATGAGCTTAAGAAGAGGTTTCCTTTTCAGAGTACAAAATGAAAGGTACTGAAGCATTAGCTCCTGCTATTGGCAAGCTTGCTTCCTCTATTTCAGATGGTGTATGAAATCTGCTTAAAGCAAGCTGGCTTATTTTATTATGTGAACCACAGTCTCTGGTTCAATTAATTAAATATCCTGTTTTCACCCACATTGCACATGCATTTTAGTTGTTAAAACAAGAATTTCAAGCTACTGGCTTGGATTTTTACAGAATGTGCTACACAATAAGGAGAGAAAACCTGATTCTGATCTCTTCATGCTATATGCAAAGGACTACTCAGATGAAACTTTTTCTATTATATACCATGGTATACACTCAGCTTTTCTGAATCTTTATCCTCACTCATTTTTAATGTAAAAATTAAGTAAATATGAGTAACTTTACACTAATGCATATTGGGTTTTGCCACATACATAGACTACAATGCGCTACTTTAAAATATTATATAGATATGCCAAAGAGTTTCAGAAAAATGTGGTCATTCCAATTATACATGTTCAGAGAAAATATGCTGTAGATGCATCGTCTAAGTACACAGCACAGACGTTCTTAACTAGCAAACCAGTCAAAATGCATGGTGACTGTATTTTGGTTAATACTCCCTCAAAGCTCCTGCAATAATGTTGTAGTGTCAGACAATGACTGGCTGATGTTGTTATGGCAACCCCAAAGTACCGCCTTTCAGGGTGGTAGATCTGAGCATGACATCACAGCATGCCTGTTGGGAGTACCCAGAAGGAGGTGAGTATTTGCCTTTTGCACCCAAATTAGACCAGATCAACTAGGTAACGTTGCTACCTCTAATGTAGATCAAAAATATCATGTTTGTTAACTGATCAAGAATGAGCAGCTTATAAAAATACTCATGTCCTGCAGATCACTTGTGATCACTTGTCCCTTGACACTAGAGGACAGAAGTAAGTGTTTGCAAGTGAGAGCAAATAATTTAGCAGTGTTGGGGCCACTTTCTTTGACTCTTACCCCTAATCTTTATTATATTAATAATGATTCTACAAGCAAGCCAAAAGCTTTACTGCTTGGTGACAACAACTCTAACTTTAAATGGCTGGTGTTTAGTTAATAGCTAAATTTTAGAACATCTAAAGCAATAGAAGAAGATAAGCAATAGAAAACAAAGAGTTTTTCAAGACAAGCTTTATCTTACTTCTGAAAGAAAAGCCACCACAGAGAAACGATTAAACTTTTTTGAACTATAGGTATATGGTTTTAGTGAGTTGTGGTACATCAACATTTTAGTTAATCCATATATCCTTCCTTCACATAGCACCATTAAAAGCTGAAGGAAAACTCTTGAAAGAGATACTGTCAGCAACTATCTTAGTGAACCCTTCCACTGTAAATTCCACAAACTCTACTTAATATCAACTAGCAAAAACTGACAATGAAAAACTAATTTCACATGCGGCACTCAAGGAAATACTTTCTGAAGACCAAAAAATGGACAGCTTCTAAATCACAAATATTGAAATTTTTTTAAACAGAACAAGTTTTCAAGCCCTCATACTACTTTAACAAGAATATTAATTCTCATTCTAACAATACAGCAAGCAATTAAAATCCTTTACTTTACTGAAGGGAAAATGCCAGTAGAATTTGAGAAGAAACAGTAGTGACAGATGTCATTAGAAAGGTCATTAAACACATTAGTATTAAGAGAAAAACCAATACTTCTCATTACAACTGTAATGTAACTGTAAAAACAAATTACTGTGCCTTTTACTTATTCAGCTGACCAGTCCACAAACTGTTAAATGCTGTTACTGTGAAACAACATTGTTCATAAAGAACTTTCCTTAATATCCTTGATGCCAAAAACTTTACTTAAACAAACAGTATGATCTTCAGTGTTATACACAAAATCTATAAATGATGTCATCAATGTTTCCGCAATAAATTCATATCCTCAGCTGACCTGAACCAATAAAGTTTTATTACCACAGCACAAGGAACTATACTCATCTGTGCCAGAGAAATATCCAATATGGATGTCAATAAGATTATTCCACTTTGGGTTCTTTGTGGAGTAGCTGAGTGTGCCACCTGGTGAGAAAAAGCATTTTCATGAGGGCAAAATACAAACTACTTTCACAGTTTTGCTTGATCCAATTACCCTGCCCCGACAGGATTTCCTATTCTTTATACATGGAAGATGGTGCTGTATAATAAATGAACCATAATAAAAAGAATAGCAAAGAAATAAAAAAGGTAGTCAACATGTGCACATTTTCTCTCTTTATTTAAAGACATATTCTAGTCATACGAGCCAAAGGAAATACCATTTGAAAAATAGGATTGTATTTATCATGCTCATTAACTTCTATTTTATGATTTCTTAGCTTTACTTCACAAACTGCTTGGAAGAACAAGCTACAGATATGCTCTCACCCCTAGCATTCCCAAACCTGCTTACTGGTTTTCTGCAAAGCACAAACAAATGTAAAGAAATTAAAATGAAGAGAAACTTTAATTTCATAAACACAAATGTATACAGCGTATCCTTGAAACAATTATGCTTCATTTAGAAATATTTCTTCTTCATGAAAGATTTATCTCAATAAAACTCACCCTCCTTCAGCTTGCCTATTTGCTGTAACTGCTTGGCCACAAACAGTAATGCTCTGATTTAAAGGAAATAAGAAATAACATCTCTGTATTCCCATTATTTCTATTCTGCAGCTTTATTTCTGAAATTCATTAAAATATCTGCGCCAAATTTAATGGTAGCTTAACTCTACTGACCTCTGAATTAGAGCAGAAAAGAATTTTTGCCCCTTTTCTGTTCTTAACTCCCACAATCTCAGTCAAACTGGGAAATGCTTTTTGACAACATGGGCACAAAAGAAATCATTTAGCAGTTCCCTTTCCTGCATAAGCATCTGTATTTAGAGGTAAACACTGAAAAGCTGAATAAAATGCTACAGGGAATATTTTTTCAAAATATCTACTGATTATTAGTATTACACTAAGAGTCTTTTACCAGAGGGTTCTTGTCATGCAAATAACAACCACTCTGCCAGGAAATACTTTAAAGTCTCTAAAACATTTGGTATAAGAAAGGTATAAATCTTAAGTTTAGCTGTACCAAAAATTCCCTAGACATCCAGCTACCAGTATAAAAAAAAAAAAGAAAAAGAAAAAAAAAGGAAAAAAAAAAAGATTGTTTATATAATTCTCTGTCTAGGGACCAGACAATTTCAGAAATTACCTGTTGAATAAATTACAGAATAATAAACCAGAATAAACATCAGGTAATAGAACACACAATGAGGAGCAAAGTTGTGCACTGAGACATTTTTAAAATCACCATAGAATAGCCATCGTCCTGGATGAGAGAAGATGACTCCCCTAATAGTCTTTACAAAGGCAATGTGATGATCAGACATTACTAGACCTCTTCTGGTGTGGTCTTGAGAGGTTAGAGGAAGACATGTCTGACAATAAGGTTGGTTAACTTTGTCATCATGGTGCTAAAACAAAAAGTCATCCTCATTCCAGACAGCAACATCGAGAAATATATTCCTGATTTGGGAGGCACTTATTTAAGCGCAAATGTTTAACTTGTTCCCTGAATAAGGATAAACATAAATGTCTCCTGCTTTACAATAGTGGCACACCTCTGCTGAAAATGGAGCCATATACATGTCACTATTTATATCATATTTATGTGATTTATTCTGTACCTAAAGTCCTAATAAAATTGTTCATCTTGACAGGAATAATTTTTATGTGGAAACAGAGACTTTTCTCAAAGATTTTAGCAAGTGTCACGGTAGCTGTAAATCGAAGGACTAGAGGCATTTGTTTCTTCATCCCAAACTCATCCCTGTTGCCAAGTTCTCTCAAGTCCCTGAACTTCCTCTCCCCTCTGGAAAGCAGCTTTCTCTAGAGGTCACGTCAAGCCTCAGCAATTTTTGCAGATGACACTTAACAGTGAGCTAATTCACAGTGTTTCCACCAAAGTGCAGAATTACCTGCGGAGTTGCCCACACCAGCTGGCTCCATATTGCAGGCCACAGAAGGAGCAGAGAGGCAGAAGAGCCTGCTCCAGCCAAGGCTCACGTGGGGCTACGCCTTCCAGAAAAAACCTCTTCCCTGTGTAACAACAGCTCCAAAACCACTGCACAATAGAAAACTGCTCTTTTTCATGTGTTCCATACAGAAATCAGGCAGTGCTTTAAAGTTCTTTCTCCCTCCCCACTGCAAAAGTATGTTTCAGAAACAATACAATGAATTTTAAAAGTACAATATTTCCTCTTATCAAATTCTAAACCAATAAAAACAGCCTTTCAGTATGAAAAATAAAATTACAGTCAAGTGGTGCTTCATTACCACTGTAGCTTGAGGGACGTTATCTGCACAACTTCCAATTAATACAAGTTTGTAACAACACAGAGCTACTTAGGTTATCCTCTAAGCATAACACTGCAAGTTTATCCTATACGTATTCATTGTATTACACATTTTTGAATATACAGTTCTTTTTACACAGCACGCACCATGTTAACTTTGAAAAAAGACAGCTGAGACTGTACAGCAGATATTTCATGACACTCCCAGAATACAGTAATTTCACTACTTACTTCATTTTAATTTGTTTGGCCAGTTACTTGCTGGGAAGCTCAAATATAAGGCTAAAACTCTACAGCACTTGAGAGAAATGGTATGATTAATAACCATTATAACAGTTTATAGAGGTATCCTTATGATGTGAGAAAAGACAAAATTAGGTAATTGCAAATATAATGATCTGTAAAGCCAGAAATGTTTGTCTGAACACCAATTTTACCCAGCACGTATAATTCAGGTAACACATTCTTCTGAATGTTGCTTTGATAGAGATTATCCAGTCATCAATATTGTGTCAGACAAACAAATTTTTGGTCATTTCATTCAGTATATTACTCTGGGGTTAGACTCTAAACTCCAAAAACACATAAGGAAAAGTACTCTGCCCTCCAAGAGCAGCAGCTGAGCTCCCAAACCCTATCTTTCCTGGGCAGAAAGAACAGCCAGCGAATCTGTGGAACTGCACAGCAATAATCCTGCTTTTTTCACTTCCACAGACCCAAGAATAATTTGCGTGTTTGGGCACACATAATACAAACCCTATACTCACTCTGATAGGAAGCAATCCCCTTAGATATTAGTTCATAGAGTAATTTTAATGTGATGAACTTACCTCTGTATTTCAGTGGTGTTATCTGTAAAATAGTATATTTTCATACCTAAACTTGCTATAAAGAACCCATGGTTCAGAACAAGCCATAGTACGCTTGGACCATATATCCTCACCACTGCTCTATTTCAGCAGCAGTCAGGAGAGCCAATGCATTTGTTTTCACACTGGTACAGATGCTTCCATGCCTTCAAAGCATAATAAAAACCAAATACCAGTTTTCATTCTGTAACAGGTACACTTTCATTTTATAACACACATTCTGTTACTGCTAACCTCAAAAAAACCCCAAACCACAAAAAAAAAAAGGTGCAAAGGGTATATTAAAACAAAGTTAAGATATAAACAAAAGAAAATCTGTTTAACTACAACTCACCCAATATCTATAATTTTGCTTCATTTGCCACAGATACTAAAGCATAAATTGCCCTCCCTTGTACCTCTAAAGCTGGTGATACTGTATACTGCTGGTGATTTCTGATGTGTTCGGATACCTCAGTAAAACTAGGCTGGATCAAAATCATTGTGGGAGCCTCAACTGAAATTGTTATCTTTTATTCCTTCTTGATTTTTTGCTAATTGTGTTTGTTTCCACTTTCCCATTAACATTGTTTTAAGAGTTCTGTGTAAAAGTAATTGTAGGAGAACTATCAGCTAAAAACAAACAAATGAAACTATTACCATTAAAATTTCCATACTAGATAGAACAATCCAGAAACCTTTCACAGATGGTCCTTAGAATTGCCATCTTTGAGTGTAATTTTACTTCCATTTGTGGTAAATGGGAAAATTCCCATTGATGTCAACAGATGCCGAAGGGATTCGTAAATGCTTTTTCTCTTTGCTTTTTGGTGTTTTCATCATTTTTCTATCTGGAAATACAAAATTCATCATGTTGCATCATTTCCATTCATGCCACAAGGTAAAAGACAAAAATAACTCCTTGAGAACTTTTCTTCTCGTTTAGAATAATCCTAATTATTATACATGTTATGGCACAGCCTTTTTGTCTAAAACATCTAGATGGAGATCCAAAACTTTCTGAAAAACAAGCTCTTCGATAAAAGCAAATCTACTTAGCCAGTTACAAAAAAACTTGAAATCACAGTCCATATTGCCTAGAAAAATTGTCTAGGTAGTTTTTCAAGTACTACACTCTGAGAGACACTGGAAACAAACCAAATTTTCAACTTCTGGTCAAATGGAGTTTAATTAAACAGAATTATACCAAACATTTGGCAACTGTTGTGCATTCTGGTTTCCCTGTGTGAGGAAACAGTAATATTCAGAAACAATGAATAGCGTATCATCAGTCTTGATGAGGAGAAGCAAACCTCTTCAACTTTTGTATGCACCTTACCTTGAAATATAAGTTATAGACATTAAAATGATGTTTCAAAACAGAAACACATGGTCCTTACTGTAACTTTTTCCTTCTATTTATATTTCACTTGTCTGTAGTAAACATTTTTCCATGAAGGACATCAGTGTTTACATTGCCATTTTATCACCTGAGAGTAAATGGAATAAGATTATGCATATAAGAGCTGCCATAATTAATTTACTCATTTAAAAAATCAACCAAAAAAACCCCCCAACCCCTAAATTTATTTTGTATCTCTATGGCTGCTTGACAAATGAATGAGGAAAGTAAAAAGTTTTGTTCAATCAGTATGGACATCAAAGATGTATTCTTATTCCTGCCATTAGCAGCAGTAAGAGCTTAACTTAATTCTCCCAAACATTCACAGGAGGGACTTACTATAAAACTTTGGCTTTTTACTATTTAGTATAATGGTTAACTTGCAACTTAGAATTTATTGCAAAACTGTTCATGATTTGTGTCCTATTTTCTCCAGTTCTATTCTAGACCCATGTACCTTGCTCTTGTCCATTAATGAGTTATATCTCTTGGAAAAGAAAAGAATATACTGTGATCCTCATACTCAGATCTTCACATGTTTGCTGCATAAATTCATCCTCTCCAGCCTATCAAAAAGATGTCTAACACTAGAGTTTGGCTATTCTTAAAGAATGCTCCATTCACCTAGAGTTAGCATGTCTCAATAATTCTTGTTCTGTTCATGATCATTACTGCCACACTAGGGAATAAAAATGAAAATGGGAAAAAATAAAAATAAAACAAAAACCAGAATTATTTCATTTACATATTTTGACCCGTGCTCTCAAGCTTCGAGCCCAGATGTCACTGATCTTATGGCGAGAATACAGTATTTTTTACTAAATTTTTAAAAAATATATTTGAAAGAAATAGGCAAACTTTAATGTCTACATTAAAGGACATTAAGGACATTTTCAGTGTTAATTACAGTAGTGCTAGACTCTTTGCCGCTCCATTTTAATGATGGAAGTTATAGTACTTATTCCTGTATGTCATTCTATGATTTGGTATAATTTCTAACATTTACACCCATTACTAATCCTGTTCACAGTCACATTTAGAAGCTGCTGTAGAAAGGATTGTATTATTTATATGGTTCACCAATTAAAAGTGTGTGATTTCATTGGAGAAGTATTGATTCAAATAGAACAGAATGCATTCTGTTGTAACTATGTCTTTCCCTTAAGGGTTTTGAAAATGGAAGTCAGAGAAAGGGGTTTCAATTTATATTTAGGTATTTACATAAAAGAACTTCCTCTAATACAGTTTACATTTTAAAGTTGCTGATTGCCAGTGTTCCCACTGCCTTCAGAGGCTTCTCAATGCAATCCAGATCCAGGTGCCTTTTTTAGGCATTTAAATATTGCCTTCAGTAGTTATCATTTAACAATAAATTATAACTAGAATAGAGAAGTAAAATTACATGTAATTTCAAAGATTTAACTGCTGAAATGTTCAATTGCCCATACATTGTCCAAATTCTCAAGTACATTTAGGGTCCTTAGTCACCATCTCAGTTGAAATAAGGTATATAGAACTTGGAGCATACTTGGAGTTGGCATACTTGGACTTATGCCAACACAGGTCCTGGCCTTCTGTTCCAAACTGAAATACTTTTTGCTCTTTTAAGGGTTGGAAAACCCATGAAATTTCTGGTTTTCAAGTGTTATTCTTCATCACTGCTCTGACGGTCTCTGAGGTTTACCAAAAGTTCACAGAAAGCAACAAAAAATCTTTGCATTTACCTCAAGCGAATGTGGATTAAGTCTTTGTAGTCTTTACTTCATTGTAAATTTGTTTTATGTACCAGTTCTTCAAATAATGTCTTGTGTTTGTACATCATCATATCAGCCCTAGCAACAGCACAGAGACATAGAAAACACTACAAAAAAATGAAGACAAATTGACAAAAGGTTTATATAAACACACACCATACATGCCTGACACGAATATGGCACAGAAACGATAATAGTTATGTTGAGATTGTAGACTATCTATCTACAGCTACTCAATGGTAAGCGTATAAAAGTTGTGGTATAAATCCACTACACTGCTATTTAATCTCTCATGTAGAGGTTAGCCAAACTTTCAAAAAGTCTGAGTAAATTTTGTAGAAGTCATCTACTCCATCATTAATTGAAATGTAAATATTTTAATGGAAGCGATAAAGAGTAATCAATACTCAGGGCTCAGGAAAACATTAAATTCCATTAAAAATAAATTTGCATTAGCATTGCTTAAAAATAAATTTTACTTGGCACGTCGAAGTACAGTATTGAATCCACATGGACCAAAATTAACTGTGATCTACGTGAAATGGGAAGGTCAAAGGATAAGATTAATAAATCCTGCACAGCAACTAGTAAGAAATGCCAAAGTTTGGTTTTACCTTCCATAAACTGGTCTGACATAACAGCTGACTTTGCTTTGAGCAGCACGTTAGACTAGAGACTTCCTGAGGTCCCTTCCAACTTGACTATCACATGATGCTATCTTCTCAGCAGAGGGGCTCACTCCTTTGCCAGCATTGACTTAGGTAACGATCTACAGGACCACTGTCCTCATCAGAGCCTGCTTAGATGTCTTAGTATGACTGCACCAGATAAGAGCAATTACAATGCTATCAGAGGTGAAAGGCACTGTCCAGTCTGTCTGCTATATGTTTTGAGTTTGGTTTCTGAGTCAGTGGTATGGAGTTAAAAATTTTGAGAAGGCAGGCAGTCTGATAGACTGCTAACAGCTATAAAGGAAATAAAACTCCATTTAGTCATGAGGCAATATTTGCTTTGTTGTTACCTACCAAGAGAAGGGTAGTTTGACCACATCCCAGCAGGATAATAAAAATTGTTTAAATGCCCTATCTTGTTTAAAATTTTTAAAATAACACACTATATTTATTCAGATAACAGAAAACAACTCTTTTCTAGAGAGAGAATTGTTCTAGAGAACAATTCCCTGAAACATTACCATCTTAATTTATAATCTGTATATTTCTGCTCAGCCAGATGTTCAGTATATTCCACAGATCTGGGGCTGAATATACTGCAGTTTTATACACAGTCTTGAAAATACAGCATTAGCAATCATGAATTAGAATGAGCATAATGACCACTTCATATTAAGCTCTAAACTTTGGCTTTCACTTCGTGTAGTGAATATACTTAAACTGGTTCATTCTTTATATGATATAAACCTGCAACGAGTTTCATGAGAAGTGATTCTGCTGAGAAATCTTGCCAGTTTGGAGCTACTATTTGTGCTGAGTTTCTCATAGTTATCTGCAATATCAAGAGTCATCCAGTAATTACTTCTACCAGAGTAATTTAAGAAACATGAACCGGTCAATTAGAGTTGCCTAAAATTTAGAGTCCCTTATATAGATGATTAAATGAACACCATTTTTAGTCCTAATCTTTGAAAAAAGACAGCAACATGCAAAGGATGACAAACTAGAACCATGCTATAATACTATATGTAACTTGACTGAAGCCATGGAGTGTAAATCAGGGCAGAAGTAAGGTGCAGCACTAAATTCCAGCATTTGATCTAATGTTATCGGTGGACAACATAAGACAGCCTTTTCAGTTCTAAGTTCTGAACATGCATAAAATCATTGTCATGAGATTTACTTACTAAATTTAGAGGGAGGGTCAGGAAGCTTTAAATTATTTTTCTCATACTAGAAACCATCTTGTGCTGACAGTTTGCATTTCTGTTCTTTAGCATGAGTAAAAGCTATAATTTGATAATGTTTTTTAAGAAAAATGTTCCTGAAAAACATAAATCATATTGCTGATATTAATCATTGATATTATATCAACTCTCTAAAACAATATTCCGACAACAGCATACTCTAAACTCAAAAGCATGAAGTACAAAGAAGTTTTAGAAATACAAAGCATTTCACAAAAATAATACCAACATAGTATTATAGACTATTGCTTAGCAATAGTCTATAGCAATCTTTACATTTGCCTGACAAAGTCTTCTTGTTGCCATTCACAGGGGTTAAGTATTTGAATGTAATTCAAATCAAAATGTTAATGATACCTTATAAAATTATTTCTTCTTATAACAAGGCTGCGTTTCTCATCATGCAACAATTTGCAGAATTCATTAACAAATATTTTCCAAAACAAGCACAAAAAAGTTTGCCTTAATAAGAACTTCTGTTCAGGCCCTAAATTGGACTCTTGTGTGAACAATGAAATCTCATCTTTCTAAATGCCTGCAGACACTCATATTCAGGATAGATGCTTAATGGAATTTGACCAATTACAGGAAGTCAGATTTAAGTGCACAAAACAACTTTTAAAATTCAATTTCATTTCTGCTTACATGACCTGATAATCAGACCCAGTGAACATGATTAGCACTTACAGCAACCACAGCTATATCTTATTGACAGTAACTATAGATAGTTTGACAGGGCAAAAAACAGTTTAAGTTTCGTAGCTGAATGCTTAAATGACTTCCTGAGCCATGTGAAATACAAGTGTATGGAGAGATTCAAGGTAAAAGCTGAAGCAGATCTAATGAATTGTTATGTAAATACTCCAGAGGAAAAACAAAAAAACCCAAATTGAGAATATGAGACTGTGTATGATACTGCTTTCCACACTGCCAATTTGCATGTGTTTTATTCTTGGACTTTTTCTGCAAAATGCAAAAAATGGTTCCCCTAGCAACGGCCACATGTTACTCAGTTTATTTCTGAGATTCAGAGCAGCCTATAACAGAATAATACCGTGCACTTTTAACAGGATATCTCAGCACCACAGAGAACTGGGAACTAAGTGTCACAGTATGTACACATATTTACTCAAAGTTTTAAGAAGGCATATTAAAGAAAGAGTAGTTGTATATATTTTGCATGTATCTTTTTGCAATCTTATTTTCTTTATTACTTTATGCATAAATTAAAAACAGATTGAGAGCTGTATGGAGAAAAATGTATACTCTGTCCAACCTGACAGTTGCTTTCTGCAGTCTCATTTTATTACAGTTCTAGTAGAGTTCTATACCAAACAAGTAAAACTTTCAAAACTTCTTTAATGATGTAGGAGATACCAGCTTCCAAAGCATAATCATAAGGCAGATCTCCAATTCCCATCATCTGTCAAAGGTTAAGGTTTAGTTCAAAGTAAGAATTAAAGCATTTCACAGTTTGTCATTAATTATCTGCCCTCCTTCCCCAAATAAAGTGAACTCTTTGTTACATGTCTAGGTCCTACATAATTTATGAGGAGATGTCTTGCAACAGTAGTACAAAACAATCAGCATGCCAAAAGGGAGCCAACTGAAGTTAACCATTAATGTACACACCTTAAGGAAAACTCTGTCATTCTTTTGCATTTTGAAGGCTGGAAAGAGGCCTGAGATCTGCAGCCCAGGTCCTAGAGACAGAGCTTTTTCCAAGCAGTCAGCACAGGAATCAAGCCAGGACTCGTAATTTATAGTTTATAGGTCAAGATAGGAATCTTAAGCCTTTTTTCACATCTCCCAGTGCATTTTTTTTCTGTTTTTTACATGAAAATGTTTTTGGATAGAATAGAGGAAAAGACTTGGTTAAATCCTGACTCCTCATTCCAAATACATGATTGTACCCATTCAGATAATAAAAATATTTCTAAATTTGTACTTGAAACAGAATAATAAAAATTAAATAGTCTTTGGATTTAAATAGCATTTGTATGTTTGAACATTCTTCGCACTAGCTATTTTCACAAGCTCTAACCAGTAAATGCTGCTCTGCCTACTTTACTTGTCTCTGCTGATTTCTTCTATGTCATCATGTACCTTAGGAAAGAATACAAAAGCTGAGGAACAGCTCAACAGAAGAAAACAGAAGCTCAGATACTTTTTTTCTGCAGTTACCAGAGATGGAGTTTTTGTAAAACTTAGGAATAATGGCATTTGGCTAAAAGTGCAAATTATAGTATTAGATTGACAAGAAAAACAGCAGCCTTGTAGAAGTCCTGAACAGGTCAGAAGTTTCGACTAGGTCTAGTAGCATAGGAACCTCTTGGATTGGGAGGGTAAACTAATAGAGGCTAATTCTGTATTTAGGCTTTGGGAAGAATTCAAGCTAAAAGTGCCTCAGACATTAATGAAGGCTTATGAGATGTCTGTGAATGGGACTAAGAGTAACATATTAATTTCATATATACCACATACACCTACGCATGTTGGGCCGTCCAAATACCAAAAGCACATGCTTCCCTTTGGAAGCACATACACTTCAAAAAATTATTACAGATATATAAAAATAAACACAATAAATCCAGGTGCAATGCTATGCTAGCCCAGAACACATACACTAATAAGTGATTAGATTTTTACAATTTAAAATAATTTACCTTTAGTAATATATAAAATAAATTATTCTTTTGATGTTCAGTTTAATCAAACTACAGAAAAAGAATCACAGGGAACATATAAACAGACTTTCTTTTGCATTCCCTTGGGGCACAATATAGAGTAGTCAATTGCAAATTAATTGGGGAAAATTTGTTTTGCATAGCATAGAAAGGCAAAACATTAATTCAGAATCATTTGCTTATTGGCATTTCTAATATCTTATGCATGTATTCAGCCTAGTTTTTTAGAGTGAGATGCAAAAGAATTACTAAGGATGTAAATACCAATAAACAATAATCTACATCTCTATTGAACAAGTAAAATCAGAGTCAAAATACTAGATAATCTTTAATTTCTACCAAGGAATATTTAGAGTATTATTTGATTGTATCAAATCCTTCATCAAGTAATGAGAATTTATAATTATTTTATTACATTTAGGTACACTCAGTACAGATATGAAAAGCCACTCATGACAGCACAGAGGTTGCATGTTGTACAATCTATCTGTATGCAAGCATTCAAGTCAGTGCATATGTTACTTTAGTTCTTATACAAACTTAATACCTGCTCTAAGTACACTTTCAAAAGAAACCAATACTGGTTTTTAATGGTATAAATATATATATAAATTGTTCTCTTTATTTTTAAACAAAATCCTGCTTATGGTCTTGTATTGGTATAGATAGATAAACAGATAAAATACATTTATGAAATATATGAGATAGAGAAACAGAGAGAGAAAGACATTTTTTTAGAAGCCACTATGGTTAAAGTCCCCAAACACATGTCTTCAAGGGAAAGCAAAAGCACATAAAGTAATAAAAGAAAAATCTGTATAAAAATAACAAGCATTTTGCATTTTAATGGCCTCAAGAAAACTAATTTTAATTGGTGACTTACTGAATGTGAGATTGAATAAATGCCATTCTTGCTCTGACTAAATGTCAAGGCCATAGACGTGTTGTTTCAAAGTGAGTGAGCAATAATTTGATGTGTATAATGAACCTTCCAGACGATTTATCTGTGCAATACTTCTCTTATCAATGAAACTTCATGATCTCGTGTCTTAAACTGTAGCTTCTTTATTATGATATGTTTTGATTTAATAAAATTCCATTTTTATTTTTAACAATAGAAGCAAACTGATGCAAACCTAGCCTGATTGTGACTAGATCTCTGTCAGTAGGCAGAGAGGAAGGAGCAGTCAGATATCTTATTGCTTATACAGAAAAAAGTGGCTTGTGATGATTTTTGCTTTTCATATCATAAATGAGATTTGAGAACTGCATATTCAAGTTCCTGTCCTCAAATCCACAATTTCCACAGCCAGAGGCATTCTAGGTCAACGTGGTTGTCTGAGAAAGATAAGTTTTTTGTGACTCTCTACAAGTCTAAGCTCCAGAGGCACTCTAGGTCCATGTGGTTATCTTAGAAAATGAAGCTCATCACCACAGTATTCTATAATCTATGCCTAACCAGACACAATTGAGCCCTTAGGAATTACTAGACTTTTCTAAGTGGCATAAAAAGCATCTCTCAGCAGAAAAAAAGCCACTGTGCACTGGACCACTCTGTTCAAGTTCCTTGCACATAAGAATTCAGGAAATAGTTTAGAAGTATTTCTAGAAGTATTTCTAGTATTTTTAGAAATTATGTCTATAACATAGGAAGATAAACCTGGGGAAAGAAATGCAAAAAATACTTGCAAAGGTTACTGAGACATTCTGAATGATATTTTAGGACAATATTTGCATCCTTTTTTTGATTTTCAAATTTGTTTGTATGAATAAATCTGTGTTCATACAAAAAGCTGTGCAAAATGAATTTTGGATCTCTTGAAATTGTTGAGCTGCAAAGCAAATTTTGGTTTTGATTCAACAAAGTTCATAAGCAATAGTTTATGAAAAGTGAGTCATTCACTTAGAAATTAGCTCCAACAGAAAGTATTACACAGAGTAAACAGTAAACTCAGAATATCAAACAACATATATGAATTATTGTATTTATTCAAATTGCTTAAATGCAAAAAAAAAATTAAAAAGAACATGAAGTTAAATTCTGTAATCTGGAACTGGTAAGTGAAATCTTGTACCTATGACAGCACACTGCAGAAAGTAGGAAACATTGATAACCCAAAGAGACATGGAGCTTAGGCTAGAATAGGAGATCTTTCAGATTATGTGTGATAAAAGCTGAGCTCTTGCAGCAGGCTGATAGCATGGTAATTGCTGGTTTCACTTGTCTCTTCTGGGCCTAGAAAGGACTGAGAAGTCTAATTCTTACCACATGGGTCCCCAAACAGCCATTAGATAGATAACCTTAGCCTGAGCAACAAAAAAGCCCTCAAAGGACAAAGCAGTGAAATTTCTTTTTTTTTCCCTGAGAAGTGCTGGAATTCACCGAGTAGAGCAGAAGTAGAATTAAGTTAACATAACTAAGTTTTACTTGCAACTCAGTTAACTTCCAAAGATGGTGAGCAAGAGAATGACAAAGTAGAAAGAAAAAAAAAAATTCCTTTCTCTTTCCCCTCATCTTACTCTCTCCTGTCTGCCTCTAGCAGACAAAAACTGTTATAACTGTTTGTACCTATAGCTTTCAGAATAAATCAACATTTTAATTTATTATAGTGTTATCACTTCAAATTGTGCTCAGAATTCTAGCCATCGAGGAGGAAGTTAGCAAATCCCTTATAATTCCACAGCTAGTTTACAAAGCTAAACTGCAACTGAGATGACCAAATTAAAAAAAAAAAAGAAAAATCATAGTCATGCTGAAGAGTTAGATAACTTTTCTTACCAAATACTTCTCTTTTAAACTCTGAAGCTGACTGGTAGGAAGAATATGAATGCTGCATATCAGCATCCCCCAAATCAGAACATGCAAGGCTGGGAGATATGGATGGAGCCATCTTAAATTTATTTTAAATCAATAAGTATTCTGAATATTTTCCAGTCACAAAATTAAATGAGACCACAATTAACCTCAGCTGGATTCTAACACATGTCCAAACTGTAGAATACTCTATCCGTAACCTTCTTTCCTATGGCCAATCTCTGCAATTATATTTTTAAGTCTACTGACAACGTCTATTTTATGAAGAAATAGATGTGGTATTGCAGCAAGTGTCATTGCCCCCATTAATATTGTCACATCAGACAGAAGTCACTGAAATCTGATGATAATAATTTTGAACACAAAAAAAGATATTTATTAAAGAATGTACTACAACAACTGTTGCTTTAAAAATATGTTGCCTGATAGAGCTAAATAATTACCTGCATTTGTCTGGTACCTATTTGTAAAATCCTTCTAACCCTGCAACATTATAATGTGCAGAATGGAAGCCTAACACTTCTAAACATTAAAATATCAAACTAGTATGTGTAGTCTCTGGAATTAAGGATTTTTTCCAGTGAAACAAATTCTGTTTCATGCTTCTTAGCTACTGTTATTTTTAAAAGAGAAAGCAATTAAAACCATCATGAAAAATTCTTCAGGAGTGATTCTTGTAACAAAAATATGATAGACTCAGTAGCAGTAAGATAGGAATGAGCCTGTTCCAAAACAATTTGCCTAAACTAATTACCAAACTAATGAAGGCTAATAATTTCAAACCTTAATAACAACTTGAAAAATACACTATTTCACAATTAAGCAAATGAAGCAGAAAGATTTTTATTACTAGAATGTGCAGATTTATCTTTCCATTAGATTTCAGGGATCACAGTTGTATATAATCTACCATTTTATCTATACAGTAAAGCAAAATAAATCAAAACAAACCTTCTCATTCACCAAAAATAGTGGGTTGTAAGGTTCTTTTACGTTCTGTAACAAGTTCAGAGAAGAGAAATGTTGCCTCTCTCTTATGAACAGTTCTAGAAATTGAGTCCATATATAGGGAAGAAGTATTTGGGGGCATCAATTGGAGCCTTTCTGCTTTAACAGAATGGAATTCTTGCTTTGATACAGTCACAAAGGGGAGGTTCTATAGCAATTCCTGAAAGAATTCAAACCCTGAAAGGTTAGACTAGGGAATATCTGTTTTCTGTGTCGGTAAGACTCTATAAACCACAAGGACATTAAAACGGACATCCTGGCTGTAAAGAGAACTCATCTCAATAATTCTTCAGTATTTTGTTCCAAGATAGGCTTTTATTAACTAACTAAAAATGTTTTAAATATTTTAAAAGTTGACCCTTGAATAATAATTATTTGTAGAAAAAGAGCAACTAAACAGCAAGTTTATTTGTAACTTATCAATTATCACTCAATTCTAATATTTAGCAGCAATATGGGAAATATAATGAAAGTAAACCCCAATTTTCAAGCCAAACATTTTTATGGCGTTTAGGGTATTTTCCTTAGTGCTTGTAATGAAAGTCTTGGTCAATCCTAAAATCCTGCTCCTTAAGGACTGCCAAACAAAGCTATTTCATCTCATAACTGCTATAAGTTTCTACTCATTAATTCTATAATTTTCAAATGCTACCTCATCTTCCCTGGATGTGGCTCACATTATCACCTGTGAATGACAGGAGACAGAAAAGAGCATTCTATCACCTTCAGGGAAATGTTTTCAGGACTTTTCAAGTTCTCAGCCATTCAAATGTGTTGCTTTGCCCAGTCATTTAATTCCAGAATAATCTCAACCTTTAACTAACTGAAAGTTACCAGATGGCACTGAAGATTCAGAATTGGAATTTCAGGAATACAGCATGATGGTTCTCCGCAACCAGTAGTGGAAACTGAAACTGATTGGTCAGGGTTTGAAAATATAGGACTTAGAATGCTCACACTGTTCTGCACTCCCTCTTCCAAACAATAAATGTTAAATCTGAGATTACTTTCAAAATTTGCATTTTCCACATACAATAGGTAAGGACATACAATGGTAAGGACAGTTTAAAGCATACTAACACAAGCTTAACTGGTATGGATTTTGAACTTCAAATGCTTTCCATGCTTTGTTTTCTTTGTATTAAGAATGTTAAAGCAATTTAAGATGACATTTCCATTCTCATTAACAGAGGACACAGAGTCATTTGCAAGGAGACAGACAGGTGGTTTATAACTTCCATCATTATAATATTGAACAAGGTGACAACTATTGCCTGTAGGAAGGATAATGATACTACAAGAGAACTTAAACTACGTATTCAGTTCACATTTATGAGAACTGGCAGAAAAAGCCACACACCAAAGCTAAATTATCCTCATTTACCTGTTTAAATTGTGGTTAACCAAATTAATCCCCAATGCACGTTTATTGGCATTGATTAGTGTATTGCATCAGCTAACTCTATCAAGTGAATTGGCTATTGGTCTTCAAAAGTATCTGCATTACCTATTAGACACTACTGCAAGAAAGCAGACCTACTGACATTTTTAGAGAATCACCTTGTCACCTGAATCTCTTTTTTGAGATGGTGGATCAAATGCTCTTGAGACACTGTCTGCCTGGTTTTAACACACTAGTTGAGGAAGGACCAGTTAAGAGCTAAATCAACCTTTCCAAATGTCAGAGAGTTGATATGTGTCCTCTGCTTTAATCTCTTCCATGGTATGTGTGTAATTTTCATCTCTGAACTACAGCAACATGTATAGCTTTAAATACTGCAAATTACATGGATGACTTTGAAGAAACTCAGGCAACTTTAGCATCCCAACTGCTTTTGCCTCTTGTGGAGAACAGTGGAAAATTCTCAAACCCCAAGAGCAATTTCTGAGGAGGTTATTGAAATACCCATATCCCTCAAAAAAAAAAAAAAAAAAAAAAAAAAGATGTCATTATATCCTTCTGTTTCTAATTTCTTCTATTACTTTATGGGATGTACTCTAGAACTTATGGTATGTATCCAGAGATCTCCTTATTTTCTTCAAATGCTTCACAAGCACTTACACAGGACACAAAGTGTTCTTCTGTTATGTTTGCCTGTTATGTTTTTTCCATACATACTCCTAGTTAACTAGGTAGAACAGTTTATCAATTCAATGAAGACCAGCAGCAATATGATGGAATTATTTCTGAGAATATTTTTAAGAAATGGAATAACACATTTGCAATTAAATCTGCATATGGCCCTTCTTAGTTGACACATTTTATTAGAATTATCATGTACATACATGGAGAGAAACAACTCTAGGTTTTTCAATATATATAACTATTCCTCATGTACCTGTAAATGATATATCACTGTACTTAAAATTTGTACAAACAACTAACAGCTATTTCTCCCCTGTTGTCAACAAATCTAAAATTGTTTTACAGTGGAAGCAGCATTCTTTTTCCTAGTTTCCTTTCACAAAGATTTATTATCATTTTCCTCATACTAACTGATTCCACCCTAATTCCAATTTATTTTACTGAACCTGAGTGACCAGAACCATATACAGCATTTCATGAAAGTTCTTACCTCTAGCTGATAAACGAAACTAATGGGTTTTGGCATTCTAGTGCCAGTGGTCCTCCTATGAGTAAACAAGCATACCATGTCTTTCTCCTTACTTCTG
This sequence comes from Gavia stellata, assembly GCF_030936135.1. NCBI lineage: Eukaryota > Metazoa > Chordata > Aves > Gaviiformes > Gaviidae > Gavia > Gavia stellata. The sequence goes on along the minus strand of NC_082597.1, from coordinate 31,179,731 downwards.
ATATTCCCTCTGATGTCTTCCAACTTTGAAGCAGAAATTACCACTAGACCCTGAGAGCGTAATTCGTCATTTCACACTATTGAAATGTCACACTATTTAAATACCTATCTTTCTGTACTTATTCAACTTGTTTTACTGCTGGAAAAAGGAACCATGCCGTTGTCTGAAAGCAGAAAGGCTGAAGTCAGACTTAAAAATAAATGTCTTAAAAGAAAAAAGCAGGTTGGTATGACTTAACATTATCATTATTACAAAACTATGCCTAATCCATCTTTGGAAGGACAAACTGGAAGGACAATTTGAAATGGTTCATCTATCCCACTTCAACACCAGTGATGAACAAAACTATTCATTCTATCATTCCATAATCACCACTAATAGGATCTTTTCAGTATCTTAATTCAAACTTAACTTTTGTTCAGTTTGAAGAGCCAGTTTCCCATAGCAAGATGCATTTCATTGCACAAATACATCTGTGCAGCTCTAACATTCTTATCGTAATATTTGAGGTAGTGCTCCTACATGTCTTTACATATGCACCTACAGCAGATATGTCTATGCCTAGTCTTCGAATGGTAAGTAGGAATCACAACAGAATGCAAGAGAAATTATGCTTGTCAAGTGAAATCCAGCATAAGCTTTGAGTACAGTGATCACAATCTGGTTGATTGACGTGAATACTTGAACAATAAATACTGGTCAAAATTCTCTGGGAGATCAGAATGTTAATTTTAACACTGCTGTCAGATTTGGCATCCTAAATGCAGAAAGGTGATGTAAAAGGATGATAAATGCTGGAGAGCTAAGAAAGAAATACAAAATCAAGATGTGGTTGTCATGTAAGTTTCATAATCGAAACAATTCTGTTCAGTGACATGCTAATAAGCCAAATCATCTAACATTAAGGGATTGAGTGAATTTTTCACTTCAGACAAAATACAAAAAATTCTTTTAAAATAATAGGAAACACTAGAAGGATTGTACATTGGGAAAAAATGGAGTGGGGAAGGTGGCTATGAATCTATACATGCTGGAGAGGTACAACTGTTTAAATAAATTTGAAGGGAAAAGAAAAAAACTTGAAAGGGGATTCAGTTACTGTTCCAGGAACTATATGATTATTTAGCTGTAGTGCCACACACAGTAGAAGGGATACTGTACTTAACTGTAAGTGTTGTTATTTATTTTTCTTGTATTTACCCTCTTTCTTCTGGTCTTATTTTAAAAAGCAAATCATAAAGAGAAAATAAGATCAGCATTTTAATGTATTCACTTCTGGGGAAATAAGAAATGAACCATGATAATCCTATAGTGTGGATTAGAGTTGACAAATGGGTCATAAAAGCACAAAAAGCAATAATTTCAGGTCTGAAAACAATGTTACTTTTGCAAACCATATAAAAAACTTAACATGTAATGTTATTAATCAGATGCTCAGCTGAGCAAAAACCATAATTAAAACTAAATACAAATCAAAGTACTTTCTGCAATCAGAAATGACAGTATCTCTATGAGCTGGTAATTTATGAGCATGCATAAATCACCCCAACTGATATAAAACACAGCAGAAAACAACTTTTATTTCCTAATCTTTACAATAATATTCTGTTTTACGCATTGTCAATTTTTGCATCCTGAAATTGTTTTTTCATCAATCCATTTCTCTACACTGCCTCAAGCAAGATTAAAAAAAAATATCCATTTCTGTTGAACAATACATTGTGAACCTGATTCCCTAGGTGGCTCAGAATGAAAGTAATCACCAAATATATTCACAATTATAAAGTTAAAGCAATTCAACCTAATCTGGTAGGAAAATTCATGACATAGAAATATTATCTCATCCACTACTGGCACCTCAAACATAAATTGTTTCTGTTTTTTGGTAAGGAATTTCTACTTACTATAATGACAAGCAATAAATTTTTTCCCTTTATGGATCTCAAACCACATTCCATGTAACATAAGTACACATCAAGTACTGGCTGGGATTATAGCAGGATGTTCCTCATATAACTGCATTTATTAAGCTCTTTTATGTCTTTAGGTTATTATAGTTGACAATTAATACAGTGCACACTGGTCATGATTTTTTTTTAGTTATTATAAGGGCATTTACCTTGACATGACCCCTTCCCAAAACAAATCATTAATATACCAAAAACGAAAAGGTGAATTCACTAAACATTAGGAGTCTGCCATTAAAGACTGATGATTTAAATGAACTTATCTTTCAAGCCTAAATCTTTGTTATTGAAAAATTATAGAATAGAAATTGTAACAACTCCTAAAATTATCATGTTTGTTATTATGCTGATTTTATTACAGTGACCCTTTTCCCATAATAAATTTAAAAGATAAATTAATACATTCCCAAAGAAAATATTACGTGCTAAGTATAGCCATTATCTTTCTCTGTCTTTATTACAACTACCTGAACACACCTATTTCTATGTTTTAGGCGTGTTTAATATTTACATTTCAAGAGCCATAAAGAAAAAAAATAATCACAAAATGCAGACTTTGCCAATAGCTCTACTGGATTTTGGCTACGCTTCTTTACTAGTCAAATGTACTATAGACCCCCAGAATCAGTATGGTAGCTTTCTAGAAAATCAAGCCAAAATTGGTCTCACTCATCTTTAGTTCTGGCCATCTGCTTGAAGCATCTGGTAACTGGGTACATTCACCCACATCCAGAACGTGACTGCTCTCTTGCCAACTATGTGCCTAAGTAACTGCCAATATGTTCTCCACTACTAACATGACAACTGTCAAAAAGAAGTTGAACATGTACGAATAAATCTAAATTAAACTAACACATTACTTTCCCAAGTTACAGCAATATTTTTTTTTACATAATTGCTTGATAATGGCAATGATAAATAAGTCACTTTAAATAAGTGAAACCTTTCGAAGGCTAAGAACTACAACAAGGATATCAAAGATCTAAGTACTTTCTAAAGTTATTTTAACATTTAATCCTTGCTATTTTCTCTGACAACTAGAAAATATGTATGTGCAGTTATTATTTAAGAAAAATTGAAAACAAATAATACTAGCAATTAGTTAAATTTTTAGATAAAATCATCAGAATTATACATTCAATATCTGATTTAAGAAGAAGAAATAAGATATATCAGTTCAGATTCTTTTCAAAGTTTCTTTTACAGTTAATCCAAGTATATAAAATTATTAGATGTAGCCTAACTGCCATACATTAAAAATATTGTGAGAGGATTTAGAATGCTATATTAGAAATTAGTAGATAAACGACAGATTAGAACACAAACGGTAAAGAAATGCGCAACTTCCATTGAAATTCATTCTCTTGTCATGTAAATATAATTTTCTAACATCTCTGCTCACTCAGAAAGAATACCTAGAAATTATTTTGTGCACTTCGTATTAGGAGAAGAACTAAAAAACATGAGGTAACTGTAATTACTGAAATTATTAATTCCTCTACCAAGTACTATCAAACAAACTTTTCGTCTTCTTCCGATACATTTGTGAAAAGGTCAGATGTATTCAATGGCTAGGAGTGTACAATTAAAAGTTAAAAGCACATGAGAGAGGGATCTACAGACAGAAAATCTAAAATCAAAGCCTGGAAAAGTATTCCAGAATCATGATAGTAAACTATTAGACTACAGTTAGAGGAAAAGAATAAACCCAAGGATATTTGGAGATTGTCATAGTGACTTCTTTTTTTTTTCTTGCCCTGTCTGAATCATCAGTTGTCCCTCTTCTTGTATTTAAATTTTAAGCTCCATGGAGTAAAGCTCACAGTTTTGTTTCGCAGCAAGTTAGCACACAAGACGGCATGGTCTTTATCCACCACCATGACTCCAGTGCCCAATGCTGCTGTTGCCACCAAATTAATAATAGTAATAAAATTATATACTATTTCTATTAAGCACTGTGATTATGATTGACAAACACCTCACTTCACATGCAGGTGGTCCCATAGTTATCTGCCATTCCATGGTCAGTCACGGTAATTCAGTTTAAAATAGGTTAGGAAATAAGTGCTGTTTCTTTTCCATCCTCCCATTTTTAAAAGAAGGTTTTACCAAATGTTCATTTAAGTCCATTGAAAAGGTATTCTAAAATAGCATATGTAATAAATTATCACCTAGCATATGTAAATATTCCTTTGGATTCCATTTTACTTTTTTGATTTCATCACATCTATTTTAAATACTGTATTTTCAAAGCTTTATGATTTATTATATTGCAAGGTTTTCCAAAATACTGTAATGTAATTTTTGATTGATACAAGAAATAGAACTACAGTAAGTTCTTAATGAAATGTACATGGTGATAATTCCTCTAATATCTGTTAAATTGCATTGATAGTGTAAACAAGAGCACAAGGATAGTAGACCAGGCTCAATTAGTGAATGAGAAAGGGTAAATCTCATGTAAACTAGCTGATCATAATGTTTTTCTGAATCTACCTTTATTTGTAAATTAAAGTAACCTCAAAGCACATGATGCCCATGGATATAAAGATATAAAATCTTGTCATTCTTATCTTGTAAAGGTCTAAGGTGTAAGAATTTGTCCTTTTTTACAGTCATATTAAACATTTTAAGCTTGTGGCTTTCACTCAGGCAAATTTATTCCAAATAAGGAAAAAAAATGAAAAGGAGGTATAACAAGTTCACAAAATAAATATAAACACATATGCTGAAATAATTGTTCAGACACTGCAGATTGCTTCTAGGGTTAAATACAAGTAGCTTTGCCATTTCCTTCACATCTTGCACTTATGCTACTCAGGGCCAGCCTGAAGTTCTAAAAATCAATCATTAGAAAAGAAGTAAAGGAGATTTCCAAGATTAGTCAACATCCCAACAGGAAGCCATAGTCAAATTTTTCAAACATGTCCAGATATTTCAGATGCTCACTTTTGCAGTTTTCAACGTAAGACTTTTAAAATCCAACTGTCTTCTGATACTGTCAGCCGCCCAAGTTGAACACCTCAGAATTGAGATTGTCAGAAACACACTAATTTCCAAAAATCCTCATTAATGTTTTAATGTGAGACTGTATGTTAGCTATATGTAAGAATATAAACCAGTAAGAGTATATTATAGCAAACTGTTAATTTGTATTTGTAAGGAGAAACAGGATTCTGTATAAAATTCTTTGCTCCAGAGAGTGGAAAGGAAGCAAGACTACCAGAAATTCTTTCCATTTTTACAAAGCCTATATAATTTCCAGCAACTGTATTGGACCAGCTAGCAGAGCTTAATTCTAGAAATGTTTTATTTCAAGACTGGTTCTGTTACAAAAATCTATTATATTATCTTTTTGTGCTTTAACCTAAACTTGTACTCCTGCCTCAGTCACAAACTTCCTGTACATATTTCAACAAAAACATCCTAGTCAAATTTTTATAGAGAAAAAACCTCAGATTTTTGTGCCAATTATTGAAATATGACAAATAAAGAAGTTGTTGCCTCTTTTTATTAATGGTGCTATAATAAAAAATTCCCCAAGGAAACAATTTTTTTAAATTTTGATGATACAACAAACATGGAAGAATTGCCTTATAAAATTGTCAGAAAGATACTAAATGTTCAAACTTAAGTCTGTATATTTCCATAACTAACACTTTAAAAAAACCCCAAAAAACCCTCAGTGCTGTAACTACAATCAGGTGAGGTATGAAATGTCCCATGCCCAATGTTTAGTTAGTGACATTTCCAGATTTCTGTCCCTGGAACTGCTCAAAGTGGTTATAATGACAAGAATTGAGAAGTGGCTCTTTCAGTTGATGTGTTTGAAAGGTAGCTTTGTACGAACAGCTGTGTTTTCAAAATGCTTGCCACCTCTAAATTGGTCCTTGTGAAGTGAACTGTTTGCCTTATTGCCAGCAGGGCACATTGCAGTATAGCTGCTGCATTTTTAGTTTTTATCACTGTCTTTCTAACTGCTGAAGTGGAAAAGAAAGATTGCCAAAACCTGACGTGTTTCTTTTCCTTTCTGCCCACTCTGACTTGGTTCTTAGCTGTCTGTTGCTCCAGTGATGAGAAACGTTGCTCAGTTTATTCATTCACTGAACGTCTTTTCCAGCTCAAATAATGGTGATACCCTCTTGTAAACCAAGGCTCCAGCTGTCAATAGCAGTAAATGAAACAAACCTAATTAAGACATACCAATCATTGTCTACACAAGAGATAATTAAGCTGCAAAAAGTCACACACATCAGGGTGCATTTCTCTAAAAGCAAGAGATAATACCTTAAAAGCAAGAGGCACACCATATTTAGTAAGACAGTAAGTATGGATTGCAATAGAGATGGACTAATCTGTCCACAAAGATTTAAACAGTTTTAGGACAGAAGTTCTAGTACAGGAAAACAATAATAAAAATACTGAATATCACTACTAATAAGTAATACTAACTTTTTAGATGCAGACTCTATTTAGACTTTTTAATTGCAGACATTAGGAAGCAAACCATACCATCTTATCTTGATGAGGAAATGTATGTACAATCAGAGTGCACATAAAGCTTTATAAATGCAGCTGGGTAAAGAATTACATCAAAGACTCCAAAACTTCGATGAACCACTCCTGCTGTTGCTTGTGTGAAAACACTTATCCCACAGCTCAGCTTACTGGTGATAATTTGCTGCTGAGCCTCATCTGTACAAGCTTTTCTATTGTGCCCTATAGTAGGTACAAGTTTTAAGAATCAAAAATCTTGAGAGGTCACCAAAATCCACTAATACAAGTGCTATAATAAAAGTAGTATTTTTGCTTAACAGATAATGCTGATATAATTGCATTACTTGAATTAACTTTTTTTTTTTAAAGAAAATATCTATTTTTGCACAGAAACCTCTGTGTTTGTAACTCTCAGATACTTGAAATACTACTCAAAGAAACAGGATGAATAACCTTCAGGCTCTCTTTGTCCTTCTTATTAGTACCTTTAAAACTGGACATTTGAAATGCAAAACTTTCACATAAAACTCCAGATGGTACAAAGCACTTAGCTTTAAAGCACTGGAACCATTAATAAAAGTTCTGAAAATCACTGCTAGTAAGAGTATTTCCATTTAATCTTTATCTAGTGTTATCAGTACGTATTTCCTATTATCAGTACATTAATGACGAAAAGGAATCAATGCATTCCCAAAGTTCAAAGTACCAAAAAGTTAAATGTTTATTTTCCAATACAAACACATTTATCTCTGTGACGCTACATTCTTCAAGGAAATTGAACTTCAATTACAGTTTATAGTGTTGAGTGTAAGACATCAATTTACATGAGGTTTATTTTGTTACAGTAAACTGCAGCTCACTTCTCAGTTTAAGATGGTTAGAAATTAATTACATACACACAGACACACACACAGTTAGTAAAACCAGTTGGCATAAGCAAAGTCATACTGCCTAACTTGATTCTGGGTTTAGATCTATTCAAGTGGGACCAGAAAACTTAACATCAGTAATCCATGTTTTCTTACCTTCTCTGTCAACACTGTATATCAGAGTCACACAGTAACACTAGCATAAACAAAAAGACTAACAAAAACGTTTTTACACTCAAATGATTCTATACAATTTTTGCTCTTCATTTCACTACTTCACTTTTTTGTGTCCTATGTCATATGAGGCGTACTAAGTCATATTAGTTTTAGGTTGTCCTGTGGGGAGCAGGGATTTGGACTCGATGATCCTTATGGGTCCCTTCCAACTTGAGATATTCTATTCTATGATCTCATAAGCCACCATGGATATCCACACTACTCCAGAAACATTCTTTTTTCCCACACTTTGAATGATAGTTAATACCACATCATTTTCATGTAAAATAATACATACATATGACATTATTTAAACCAAAAATCTTTCTGAAGTGAAACAATGTATTTTGGAATGATGACTCTGCAGGCTAGGAGAGAGTGTGAAAATTATTCTACAATCTGTTATTCAAGGCACTCAGCCCCAGTGAATATTTTATACAAGGCAGAATTTAACTGGAGAAAAGAAAGATTTATGCTAGAACACCATATGAGCTTGAGCTGGTGGCTTATTAGCTGGAGCATTCACCAGAAAGAGAAAAGACATCAGATTAAATAATAAAGAAGAAGGATCTCAACCTGGATCTCCAACCTCTTCTTTTTTGTTCCCTTGTGTGGAAAGCCCACTGTAATATATATGACATGAAAATGTCCACTGGTGCGCTTGTTTTTGGCTTGAGAATCCCATAGAAGCTGAAGTATATACTCAGGAGGAGTATAAACGCAAATCCAGGAGGATGTTGGCTCTGTGTACATGAAAATGTAGCAGTTTATGTGCTTTAACTGGTGCAGCCTTTCAGGTACCTGGGACACACATGAAAAGTCCATTTGTTCCACATCCTGTCTTTGACAGTGGCCAATAGCAAATGTTCAGGAGGAGCAGAAAACCAGGTCAGCTACGAAGTTACACTTCCCGAGAATACTTTCCCAGTACCTCTACTGAGCAGAAGTCACCTAAGGGATCAAAATGCTGAGATCTGATAGCTGCAGTAGCAGTCCATTGAATCTTAATTAATTTACTTTTCAGGTAAGACTTCCAATGACCTTTCAATTATTAGAAGCTTACATTTTGTATTTGCCACACTTACAGATAAATTTTTAATATACAATCCAGAGAAAATTCCAGATGTCAATGGAACATGTGCTTTAGAAAGTGCATCAAGAACTTGACTCAAAAAATTCCCACCCACACCCATCCTCTCTTCTCCCTACATAGTAAATTACATCTGTGCATTTTCTACCGAAATCTTTGGTAAATGGGATGGTACTCCATATAGGCATATCACCTTGCCTCCTGGTGGCAAAATTAAGAGCAAGTTATAGGCATTAACTGTCCAAGGCAAACCTTTATTTTTATGCAAGCCTGAAGTTCATCTCATTTCCCAGCACAAAGGAACAGATTACATTTTCACTATTTCAGTCAGTCACCATGTCTTAGCATTTCAGTATAAACTAGGCCATTTGCATAAAAACATATTATTAAGCCTCAAAACAGCAGAATGTTTTCTGTATGTTTATCTCACACATTGTCTGTTCACTTTATTAATACACTTGCATGTTAAAATAAAATATTAAATGTCCTTAAATGTACATAACACAGACAGCAGCCTCAAGGACTTGCCAAATGTACTTCAAATTGGCCCAATGCTCATGTCGCTCAACATGGTCCAACACCTTTCCTCTGAGCTGATATGGAATGCCTACGTGGTCAATATGCCCAATCCTCCTGAGCCTGGAAAGGAAACCTAAAATCCAAATCCTTGACACTTGACTTTTGTAATCCTGTCTATCTATACCAGCAAGACCTCAAAAGTTATTTATCAATGTCAACAAAGCATTGATCTTATCTTACAGTTTGTAAACAATGTCACTGTGAATTTTAACACTAGAGGCAAGGGGAGAAAGGGCATAAATGCATATCATACAACAGTCTTCTGAGACAAAGTCTGTTTAAAGTCAGTGTAAAGTCTATATTTTGAAGTAAATGAAGGAGTTAATATGTACTACTTCATATATGAAAACACAGGAGCTTTTGAATTATATGGCTTGAAACACAATGTACACTCAAAGTAGGATTTTTTTTTTCTCCGGAAAAAACAGGTACATACCAAAAATATGGAGGGGACACATTTGATGCTTCAGGATGATAAGGCTTCAGTCTTTACTATAATTTTGGACATGAAGACTTCATAGCAAATTTCAGATTCTTGCAGAGCCACAGACCAAAGAAGCAATTGCTAGTGCAGTCTTTTTTCCTTCTTATCACTCTAAAGACACTTTTCTGTTATTATTTCTTACAATTGAAATTACTGAAGCCAAAATAAGCAAGCCAGTAATTAGCCTGAATTTGCCAAGATGACAAGTTATTTTATTATGAGGTACATATTTCTTTCTAATTATCACTTTAAAGAAAAAAAGTTTTCTTCCTAAACATCAGCTACAAAAAGAATTAGAAAGTGATAAAACCTGTGGATTATCAATTTTGTATATTTCTGTATAAATATCTCACAGGCTTGCCTAAGAATGTCATCATTAGGAATGCGTATTAATCCAACCATTCCTTTTTCCTTTGATTACACATTAATTATGTTCTTTATATTTATAAACTTCATGTTCAAAAGTTAAATATTCATGCTCTGTAGGATTTTGCTCAGTGTTTACATTTTCAAAGCCAACAGAACTCAGTCTGCTTCTAGTGATAACTGAAAGAAAAAAGAAAATATTTTAAAGGAGCATAAAATATGTAGAAAAATCTCACTGATATATTTTGCTTTGTACTTTGTGGATCTTCATCTTTCTGTAGCGCAATGCTTCATTGGATGTATGACAAGCTAAAAGTCTAAAGATTTATTACTATATTAACTTCATTTATGCTATCTGGATACCACAACAATACTCTAGGCACCACAGTAATTTTCTTTTCTTACTTGCAATAATTAACATTAGAGAGCAAAAGATGGCTAAATTAATTTATAACTTTATAGTTTCTTATACTAATTATTTCCTCCTCTTATATTTTAGGTCATCCTGTCATTCCTGCAAACACTAATCAATCATGGGATTTGAAGTTAATACTACTAAATAAATGAATTGCTTAATCTCCTATGACCATCTATACATACTTCATCTTCACAAAGCTTATCAATTTTATGTCATCAAGGACAGAGTGACCTTCATCTCCACAAAATGCCTCTTACTACTGGACAAGCTGGTTGCGAATTTATCACTTATCCTCAGGAAGAAAGTCCTTTGCCATCATCATTTGACAAATGCAAGTGTGTGTTTTATCAATTGACGAGGTCATACTAAATTCCAAACCCATAACTTTGGAATACTAAAGGGTCTGTTACTTTTCTGAACATTTGAGCTAAGATGAAGGACATGCAACTCAAAATTAATTTTCTACTTGGCCTAGTTATCACTGCACTAGTACAAGCTGTAGAAAAAAAAGCAGACTGCCCAGAGTCATGTATATGTGAGATCAGACCATGGTTCACCCCCAGGTCTGTGTATATGGAGGCTCCAACAGTGGACTGTAATGATTTAGGCCTTTTTAATTTTCCAGCTAGACTGCCTGCTGACACACAGGTTCTACTTCTACAGACTAATAATATTGCAAAAATTGAACATTCAGTAGACTTCCCAGTGAATTTAACTGGTCTAGATTTATCTCAGAACAATTTATCCTCAGTGACCAGTATTAATCTTAGAAAGATACCACAGTTGCTTTCAGTGTACCTTGAAGAAAACAAACTTATTGAACTCCCTGAAGAATGTCTCTCTGGACTCCACAGTTTACAAGAGCTTTATGTTAATCATAACCTGCTTTCTGTGATTGCACCGGGAGCTTTCATAGGCCTCAATAATCTTCTCAGACTTCACCTCAATTCAAATGGTCTGCAAATGATCAACAGGAAGTGGTTTGAAGCTACTCCTAATCTTGAAATTCTCATGATTGGAGAAAACCCAATAATCAGAATCGAAGATATGAACTTTAAGCCGCTTATCAATCTGCGCAGCCTAGTTTTAGCAGGCATAAATCTCACAGAAATACCAGATAATGCTTTGGTTGGCCTTGACAATTTAGAAAGCATCTCCCTTTATGACAACAGATTTGTTAGAGTGCCCCACATTGCTCTTCAAAAGGCTACAAATCTTAAATTTCTGGATCTAAATAAGAATCCCATTAACAGAATACGAAGAGGAGATTTTAGCAATATGCTGCACCTGAAAGAGTTAGGAATTAATAACATGCCTGAACTGATTTCTATAGATAGTCTTGCTGTTGATAATCTGCCAGATTTAAGAAAAATAGAAGCTACCAATAACCCCAGATTGTCATACATTCATCCAAATGCATTCTACAGACTTCCCAAGCTGGAATCACTCATGCTCAACAGCAACGCGCTGAGTGCCCTGTACCGCAGTACAATAGAATCCTTGCCTAACCTCAAAGAAGTTAGTATACACAGCAATCCCATTAGATGTGATTGTGTCATCCGCTGGATTAACATGAATAAAACCAACATTCGCTTCATGGAGCCGGAGTCCCTGTTTTGTGTAGACCCGCCTGAATTCCAAGGCCAGAATGTGAGACAGATACACTTCCGGGAAATGATGGAAATCTGTCTCCCCCTGATTGCTCCTGAAAGTTTTCCATCTACTCTGGATTTAAAAACTGGCAGCCATATTTCCTTACACTGCAGAGCAACAGCAGAACCAGAACCTGAAATCTACTGGATAACACCATCAGGACACAAACTTTTGCCTAATACTATTTCTAATAAATACTACATTCATTCTGAAGGAACATTAGACATAAGTGATGTAACACAAAAAGAAAGTGGCTTATACACATGCATAGCAACAAATTTAGTTGGGGCAGACCTGAAGTCAGTCATGATTAAAGTAGACGGCTCTTTCCCTCAGGACAGCAATGGATCTTTGAATATTAAAATAAAAGATATAAAATCTAATTCTGTTTTGGTTTCATGGAAAGCAAGTTCTAAAATTCTGAAGTCCAGTGTTAGATGGACAGCCTTTCTGAAAGCTGAAAACTCTCAGGCTGCACAGAGCGCTCGAATACCATCTGATATAAAGGTATACAATCTTACACATCTAAATCCATCAACTGAATACAAAATTTGTATAGATATTCCTACTATCTATTCACAAGACAAGAAACAATGTGTCAACGTAACCACAAAAGGACTGGACTTGGCAGTGAAAGGCTATGAAAAGAACAACATAATGGGATTCCTTGCCTGTTTTGGTGCTCTTCTGGGAATCACCTCTGTGATATATCTCTACAACTGCATCTCACGAGGGATGAACTATGATGTTGGACACAGCTATCTAAAGAATTACCTGAAGAAACAATCCTTTTCACTCAATGAGTTTTATCCTCCTCTAATCAGTCTTTGGGACATGGGCAAAGAAAAAAGCACACAAATGGAAGTAAAAGCAACTGTAATAGGTGTACCAACCAATATGTCATAAATATGTCAGTATATCACTTAATTTCTGAAATAAAAAGCACATGACTGCATTTGTGCTGAATAAAAAGGCAAGACGAAAAACTATTTCTTTCAGGAACTAGATGCCTGGACTTTGCTGCTGCCAACAAATGGGAATATGTACTGACTCAGCATAAGAGAATAATTTTAACTAACTGGCTTCTAAGGGTATTCTACCAACCAAATAAAATTAACTTAATTTTCTAGAACTTTCATGGGACTTTTAAGTCTGGAATACAGTGCAAGTAGCCAAGAACATTTTCTGTATTTTTTTTTAATTATTATATAAAAGTAGTGGAACTGAGCAATACCTCCTCCTGTGCTGTATTACACACACTAGCCACGAGTTTTTGCAGTGAACAGATATACTAGGATTGACACATGGTGTAATGAAATGGACAAATTCTGTAGAGTAGACACAGTGAGTATGTGAATTTTTTTTATGAGGAAAATACATTTTTGATTAAAATCAAAATAGTTTTTGGCTTGTTTCTTTCTAAAAAAAAAAAAACATTCTGGGAGCTCTTGTCTGACAATAAACAAACTCATTCTAATGTCTGATAAAATATCTCCTTATGTATTCTCCTGCTAAAATGCCAATCTGAGCACATAGGCTATTCTTGCTGGTTTTAGGCTGTATAACTGCAATAAACCACACAATAAATATTTTTATAAAGTTCTTACACATAATAATAACAATCATATTTTAGACATTGCTTGTTGTGGGAGGAAGAAGAGAGAAGGAGGACGGGAAGGAGACATAAGACTGATAGGGAAATAGATCGTTAGCTACTGATAACTGAGCTGCTTTGGTATTTTCCCAGAAGCCTGAAAACAAAATGCAATGTTTAGACTCAGATAATACAAATCCAATGTTTTGTCTTCAGTCAAAAGGCTAATTTAGTTATTAGTAATCTCTAAACTTTAGGCTGGCCATACAGGGAATTCAGATAGCTTGAACAGTTTAAATGATATTAGCGTTTTCTTTCTGGACCTGCACGCTTCTGTTCAGCTATAACAACAACTGACTAGTTTATAAAACTCCTCAGCTTTCACAATGTAACAAGTAATAAATGTCTGACAGAAAAATTATTAGTAGAAATGAAATGAAACAAAACAAAAAGAGAACAATGAATACCTGACTACTCATATTGAAGCTAAAGTTCTTGTGGGAGTAGGACTGGGCCTATAAGCAGCAAATGTGCACAAGAAGCTGCTGATCAGAATGTTGTTTACAAGCTAAACCCAATTCTGTTAGGATGGAAAAAGTGACTACTCCTAAGCCCAGTAGAGAAAAGACATTTCACCATTAAGATACCTGATGAAAAGATGTGGTAACTCCTGACAAAGAAAGTTACAGCAAAATTTTTATGTTATTTTGGTTCACCTATGTGAAAACAAATAGGAAAAATGAAGGGGAAAAAAAAAGTTATCTCTGAATATTGTGCTTAAGGAAGTAAATATTCACAGAATGCATAGGTAGCTTGAATTACAAAGTAAAAATAGGAGTAAAACATTTCTTGTAAGTCTTTAGCAGACTTTAACATTTTTAAAATTCTATAATAATATCATTTTCTCTTACTAGACTTGGTTGAAGTAAATATTTCTTTGGAATCACTGACAGAATTTTTGTAGGTAGAAGAGTTAATTCGTGTGTTTAGAAATTAACAGAAGAGTTACTACTTGTATTTAGACATTAACTTTTCCACTTCTTTATAGTTTGCTGCATACTTTCAAATATTACTGGTCTATAAACACTTATAATATGGACAAATAATTTCATTTTACCTAGTACTAATGAATAACTTGCTTTCACATTAAAGATGTCCTTTTTCTAGTTAAATCCCAGGATTTTTAAATTATGCAATTTTCAAAGTTGTTAAAGGCACAAAGAAGGACGTGGTACTAATTTTAAACTACCAAAACTTAGGATATTCACAGAGTGGTTGTATTTCCCTGAAGAAGAAAGTTTACAAATGATGAATCACTATCGCACTGAAATTTAGCAGATAAATGCTGCGATAGCGTAACATATTTCAGTACCACGGACAGCTCCTGGAGAGGAGCTGTTCCTCGAGAAAAGGCAGCTAAAATGGGACCCATCACCAAGCAGATATTGTACTTGCCAGCAAGAACTTGTCGGTATATCTTGTATGTTTACCTTTGGAATCAAGCTACATTTAGCACGTACAACTCTTAGAGCTTAGAAATGAGAATCTCATTTTTTCAGGCAAACAAACCTCTGCACAACATTATAAAACAGAACACAAATACAAGTCTAATGGCAACCACTGATAAGATGACTGTTTCCCCCCCCCCCCAGAATAAGTACAAGCTTCATTTAACTTATTTAAACATCTCATTAAAAGTTTTTGTTGGCAGATAAAATGCATTTTTATATAGAAGAATTTTCACACTAAAATTCTGAAAGCTAAACGGTAACTAGATATATCTCACAAATACTTGAGTCTTTCTTTATGAAATGAAAATATACCTTACATTTTAAGAAGAAATGAATAATCCTGTTTCTATTTGTTAGCATGTAAATTATTTCCCTTATATCCCAAAACCAAGAGAAATATAATTGCATTTTCTTAAAGTAGCTTTGCAATCCTCCTCTCACATGACCTTGAGGAAGCTATTTTACAACTTTATACCTTCCTTTCTCTGAAAGTATCCCTGAAAGAATATGCTGAGCTTTTGTTTTCATCATACCAAGATGCATCTTCTGTAATTAACCATCATTAAGTAATATTCTTTATGTGTGCAAACATGCTTTCACTGCTATCAGTCAAAAGTGAAGCTTTAAGAAATACTAGGAAAATGTCCATAAGAACAGGGTCAACAATGCCTCTACAATAGGTTACAAGATCACAGAAATTTTAGTGACTCATAGAATAAAACATTTCAGATTTGGTAGAGGTGCTTAACTGATGCGGTACAAAGAAGGAACACAACTGCAATAATGAGAACAAGGATATCCCTTCAAAGAGTTCTCACTCTTACCAAAGGATCTGCAGAAATAAATGCTTGCAGAATTAGATTAAAAATTTAAAAATACATACTTAAAAGCATATTCAAGTTAATATCAATATCCATTTATTCATGAACTTATATGTCAACAGTACTACAATTCTTCTGTATTCTACTGAGGTTTTAAATACCATTAAATTGAAATTTTACATGTTTCTAACAGAAAAGTAAGTTTAGTGATATTTTTTGATCGAATTCTATTTACTGTAAAAACATGTTAAAGGCAAAAAGCATGTTGGAGGTGAGTCTGTTTAAACCCATTTAAATTAGATTTCAAAGTGCCTTTTGATTAATGAATGGTTGTTTGATCCTTTTATTACATACATTTTTGTGCGTGTGTGTGAAGTACTTCTGTTCTATTAGCAACATGTTAGCCTGTCTGCAGACCTTTATTTCATTATTATCTGTATTGCATTACTTTATCTACTATACAGAAGTAGTATCTTATAGAACACATGACAATGCTTTGAATGGCAGTACTGTTAACCACCTATTATCCATATAAACATAATATCTTTAATATCTACATAGAAATATCTCCATGATATCAGCCTAACAAATCTCTAAAAAGATTCATTATTTCTCTATGACCAAAGACATTCTTCATGTTGAAATCCCCACAGAAGCAACAGGTGAGTAGTGGGATTCTTGTGTAGCTGTGCGTAAAAATGGATAGCTGTTCCTTCCACAGATATACTACTATATAAACCTGAGGGTCCTTAGGAAGTAATAAATCCACCTTTTAGCTTTAACAGCTTAGTGTATATTTAACTTACATCACTTCACAGACATATACCAAAAAATCTAACAACATTTTTTTCAGCAAAGTAGACTTCAAAGTATACTTGAAAAAAGTATATGAAGAACTTCCTAACAGAGGCACAGTATACTTTTTAATAATCTCTTCATTTACAGGAAGGTTGTTTTCTCCACATAAGGCACAGGGCTAAAATTTTTCTGTCTTTTATTAATTGGGGTGTTTACTCTCTTTAATGAGGGTAGGAACTGACAACAAGCTATATTTAATTTCCTCAGAAACAGAGAAAAGCATTGTTACATACCTGTGTTTCCATTTATTTAATAGTTTTCTCTCATGAAGCCAATGCATTAAAATCAGTATTTACTAATTATTCAAACCAGAAAATAGTAGCTCAAAAATAGATTAACTTTATCTTGGCATTTGACAGCAAACCTCATTCTGAAACATGCTATTAATGAAAGAGAAGAGGCAAACATGAGTATTTGAAATGTCTGGCTAGGCAATACCCAAAACATAAGACTGAAAAGACTTTTTAATTCAATTTTTTTAATTCAGTTACCTTACTTCTTTCTATCAGCTACAAGACTAAGAAGTAGTGTTTTATTAATAAAAAAGATTAAGCATTTAATTCTTGCTAAAACATTTACAAAAATCAATTCCAATATTCCATCAGCTAACATAGCCAAATGCTAACTTATATATGTACATTTAAGTTTCTGTTTTATCTACAATTATTTGAAATCATAACTCCAAATAGTAGCTAAAAAACTTAGATAAAAGATCACAGAATAAATGTTTATATACATCCTAAGAGGAAATTTCCATTTCCAAAATTCACTAACAAAATTCATTCTGCTTGTGTAACCTTAAGCAGTGACCTCAAGATAACTTACAAAAGAAATGGAGATTCTTCCCTCAATCTTGTGCTAGCCAGTAATAAAAGAGATACAATGATCAACAATAATCTTATATTCTTTGTTACCTGAAACCAGAAGAGGCATTTCAGAAAAAGGTGCCTATATAGTCTAGAAAAGAAGTTCACATATCAAACAATACCAGAAGAATTGATGTTTTAGAAAGAAAAAAAATTAACAGTATCACTTTCTCAGACTTAAGGAAGAAAACAATTCTTATTAATGAACTGAATGGAGTAAAACCAGAGTAGAGGTACGGCACTGACAAGACAAGAAACTTTACACAGCAGAAAGCGTACACTAAGTATGAAAACTACAGAAGACATTTTGAAGGATATGGTTACATGGAATAAAGAAGATGGCCTTTGAACACAAACCACTAGAGACAAACCAAGACCAACAATTCACCTAATGCTAAAGATTAGAAAATGTGCATGGAAACAGACTAACAACTGCATGCAGTTTTTGTAGAGATAAGAAACAAGATGACTAGAAACATAACCAGAATAAAAAATTACTGGTGTTGCCCATTTAAAATAATGAGATTTCATAGAATCATAGAATCATTTAGGTTGGAAAAGACCTTTAAGATCATCAAGTCCAACCAAAAACCTAATACTACCAAGTCCACCACTAAACCATGTCCCTAAGGGCCTCATCCACACGTCTTTTGTCTTTTAAATATGTCCAGGGATGGTGACTCAGTCACCTCCCTGGGCAGCATGTTCCAATGCTTGATAACCATCTCGGTGAAGAAGTTTTTCCTAATATCCAGTCTAAACCTCCCCTGGCGCAACTTGAGGCCATTTCCTCTTGTCCTATCACTTGTCACTTGGGAGAAGAGACCAGCACCCACCTTGCTACAACCTCCTATCAGGTAGTTGTAGAGAGTGATAAGGTCTCCCCTGAGCCTCCTCTTCTCCAGGCTATAGGACCCCAGCTCCCTCAGCCGCTCCTCATAAGACTTGTGCTCCAGACACTTTACCAGCTTCGTCACCCTTCTCTGGACATGCTCCAGAAACTCAATGTCCTTGTTGTAGTGAGGGGCTCAAAACTGAACACAGTATTCAAGGAGCGGCCTCACCGGCACCGAGTGCAGGGGGCAATCACTTCCCTAGTCCTGCTGGCCACACTGTTTCTGATACAAACCAGGATGCCCTTGGCCTTCTTGGCCACCTGGGCACACTGATGGCTTATATGCAGCCGGCTGTCAATCAACACCCCCAGGTCCTTTTCCACCAGGCAGCTTTCCAGCCACTCGTCCCCAAGCCTGTAGCGTTGCATGGGGTTGTTGTGACTCAAGTGCAGGATGCAGCAGTTGGCCTTGCTGAACCGCATACAATTGGCCTCAGCCCATCCACCCAGTCTGTCCAGATCCCTCTGCAGAGCCTTCCTACCCTCGAGCAGATCAACACTCCCACCCCAACTTGGTGTCATCTGCAAACTTTCTGAGGGTGCACTCAATCCCTTCATCCAGATCATTGATAAGGTATTAGACAAAACTGGCCCCACTACTGATCCCTGGGGAATACCACTTGTGACCGGCCACCAACTGGATTTAACTCTATTCACTACAACTCTTAGGACTCAGCCATCCAGCCAGTTTTTTACCAAGTGAAGAGTGCTCCTGTCCAAGCCGTGAGCAGTCAGTTTCTCCAGGAGAATGCTGTGGGAAATGGTGTCAAAGGCTTTACTAAAGTCTAGGTAGACTACATCCACAGCCTTTCCCTCATCCACTAAGCGGGTCACCTTGTCATAGAAGGAGACCATCTTAGTCAGGCAGGACCTGCCTTTCATAAACCCATGCTGACTGGGCCTGATTGCCTGGTTGCTCTGTGCATACCGCGTGATGGAACTCAGGATGATCTGCTCCATAACCTTCCCCAGCACCAAGGTCGGGCTGACAGACCTGTAGTTCCCCGAATCCTCCTTCCGGCCCTTCTTGAAGATGGGTGTCACATTTGCTAACCTCCAGTCCACTGGGACCTCCCCAGTTAGCCAGGACTGATGGTAGATGATGGAAAGTGGCTTAGTGAGCACTTCTGCCAGCTCCCTCAGTACCCTTGGGTGGATCTCATCCGGTCCCATAGACTTGTGGGTGTCTAAGTGGTGTAGCAGGTCACTAACCATTTCCCCTTGGATTGTGGGGGCTTCATTCTGCTCCCCATCCCTATCTTCCAGCTCAGGGGGCTGGGTACCCAGAGAACAACTGGTCTTACTATTAAAGACTGAGGCAAAGAAGGCATTAAGTACCTCAGCCTTTTCCTCATCCTTTCTCACTATGTTTCCCCTTGCATCCAGTAAAGGATGAAGCTTCATCACAACATAGCTTACAGAAAGACATCTTGAGTAAAATTGTTGGGGAAGTGATAGATACAATGATCTTTTTAGAGCATCTTTGAGTCCCACAACCAATAGTAGAAAGATGCTGGAATAAACTGATAGGTAGGAAAAAAAAAAATAAAAATGTATCTTTCTGGAATATTGGTTGACCTTCCAAACCAATTGTTTTGGTAGGTCAGTTGGTTGACATACCAAATGTGTCATTTGAACAGCTTCCAGTTTAATACCCTTGGAAATAATTGGAACCAATCTTCTCAGGAAAAAGCTAAATAGTTACTCAGGGAAAATGCTAAGCCACAACAGAGAAAGAGAAGGATTATCAAAACAAGAGAAAGATTATCTAAATATTCAGTAAACATAAAATCAAGTCACTGAGAAGAGAAATTAACCTAGATAACAAAGTTTGTGAAGAAAAAAAAACTCAAACAACCATACTTCATTTACCCAAATGACAACTCTAGAAGTCGGATATTAAACAAGAGAATTGCAATTACTCATTTATATGGATAAATTCAACTTGAGTTATTACTGAGACTTGGCAAGATTTGCATGATTGGAATGTTAACATACACGACCATAACCCATCTAGTGAGAACTGTGCTTTGAAACTGAGAACTGAGCTATTCTGAAGGAGTTGAGTCCTCTTCAAGTGTTTGTATCATAGGACAGTGTGAAAATAATATAATGTATCACACTAAATTCTGCCCATGATTGTCTGCCCTTCAGTATTCTGAGATAAAATGTACAAACATCATTTATAAATAGCATAAGCATACAGTAGAACTGGTAATGAATAATGAAAACTGACACTATGGTATGTGACTGAATATGATTACGTTATTGTTCTGGTTACATTAAGTAGTGTTTCATTTCTACAGCCAGGGTTTTCAAGAAGACATATAAGGTTAAGCCAATTGGACAACACATTTAAAAGACTTGTTATTTTGAACACTCGGGAAAAGCTTTAAATAAAAGTAGTGTATGTCTACCTACTTGCCTACAGTATTCTCAGAGATATAAAGCCGCAGTTATATTGAGGTGCCTTCCCATTTCCAATTTTAAAAAATGAAGTAGACTGATCTTCAAAGAAGCCAACTGTAAAAGAAAGACTGCAAATGATCATAAATCTGGACTATTTTTTTCAAATAATGGACAAAAGACTTTTGCCTTTGGCTGCTTAAGAAATTATGATCAATTGTCAGAGCTACCAAGCATGAATGAAACAAAACCTATGACTGTGTAATTTCTATTTCTAGGAATTACAACTACAAAAATTAATTTTTACATTTAATTGATGCCAAGAAAAGAATATCAATATCTTTCTTCATAAAAAAGGAAAGTATATTCACCTACGAAAATTCTATACACTTTACAGATAGTTACACTATTTATTATTTGGCTAAACATTTAAATAACTTGTCAACTGATGATTAATGACATAAACAAAGCTATAACAAGACAAAAAATCCAGTTTCATTTTGAAAGCTTTTGGGTGCGTCCCTCCTGACTTACAGTTTTTGCTCAAAGGACACATGTCCTCCTATCTCTTGTAGGTCTTGTCAACCCTGTATGAATATCTCTGGTATCCCAGGGCATCAAAAAACAACTCTAGATGCTTATGTTTAGGAACATAGCTATGAAAAAACAATCACATACAAAAAGAAATTCCATTATATTTCAAAGAAAATTGGCTAGTTGATGGCAACTGATTTTTATCTAAAATGTTATTTTACAGTTAATGAAGCTCATTCCTATTTATAAAAAAAGGGGCGGGGTGAGGGGGTGTTGTGGTTTAACCCCAGCCAGCAATTAAGCACCACAGAGCTGCTTGCTCACTCCCTACCCCACCTCAGTGGGATGGGGGAGAGAGTGGAGAAAAAGTGAAACTCGTGGGTTGAGATAAAAACAGTTTAATAGGACAGAAAAGGAAGAAAACAATAATAACAATGATAAAGGAATATACAGAACAAGTGATGCACAATGCAATTGCTCACCACCCGCTGACCGATACCCAGACCATTTCTGAGCAGTGGCCATGCCCCTCCTCCCCCCGCCACCCCCAGGTTTTTTTCAGCATGGTGTCATATTGTATAAAATATCCCTTTGGCCAGTTTGGGTCAGCTGTCCCGGCTGTGTCGCCTCCCAGCTTCTTGTGCACCTGGCAGGGCAGTGTGAGAAGCTGAAAAGTCCTTGACTTAGTGTAAGCATTGATCAGCAACAATTAAAACATTAGCGTGTTATCAACATGATTCTCATCCTAAATCCAAAACACAGTACTATACCAGTTACTAGGAAGAAAATTAGCTCCATCCCAGCCAAAACCAGGATGGGGGGAGAAAGTTTCAGTGTTCTTGAAACATTAAAATGGTTTTATATGGTTTCTTTAGGCATTTTATAAGAAAACCTTTTGTTTTCGTTTGCCAAATTACTGTGACAGAAAAAATACAGGTATTTACACAACATGAATTAATAAAAAACCTGAAATGAAATACTGATATGAAATGCTGACATTCTTGTAGAACATTCGATATTCATTGAACCAACAATTTCAGATTTTTAAAAGTTCCATTGGAAAATGTTTAATTCTTTCTAAAGCTCATCCCACAAAGACATTTAAGTATAATGCTCAACCCACAAAGACATTCAAGACCATAAATCAACAGTCTTCAAAGCAATTGAATCTTTTATTAAGTCATTCCTCCCTTCAGGTGAAGGTGAAAACTACAAATTAAATTCCTCTGGCAGCTAAAAAATGCTTTTTACAAATCTCTCTCACTTGCTTATTTCTTTTTTTTTGTCTCTCAGCTTCAGGTTTTTTTAGACATGTTTTCCCAAGGTCCTTTTCTTTGCCTTGATGCAAATGCTCTGTTCTTCTCCCTTCCATGATCCCTGTTAGTCCTTTGCTTATTTCCTGCTACTATTGTTGCCAGACTGTCACATCATTTCCAACACTGCCAGTAAGGACAGATGTTGTCTGACTTAATAAAAAAATTATCAAGCAAACATCATATTTGGAGGCAAAATATTTGAATAGCAAAATAGAAATATTAAAGAAAGACCTGGAATTCTTAAAGAAAGCCTAGGTGCAAAACTAATCAGCTAATGTAATGAAGTATCTTGCAAGGAAACAAAGCATAAAAATGTAATGACATTCAGATGAAAATAATAGCAATAATATGGGAGTAAGGTAAAGCTGAAAGGGCAGGCAATTTGGGCAGATGGTCTATTCCTGATCCTAAAATAGCTGATGTTCTTTTTAACATTACAGTTTAGAAGAGTGGAAAACAACTCCATCTGCCTTACCCTGACGTAGCTATTGTTTGTTATTTGTGTTGTTGACAATTTCACGCTGTGCTCCGAATAGCCATGATGCTTTTGGGAATCACAAAGCTACATGCTGTATGTATTCAGGTGTGGAGAGCAATTTTGAATAAATGGCCAAAAGAACAAGATATTAAATAACATAATAATTGTAGCTTCTTGATCCAAGACCATTTACATTCATATTTCTACAAAATATATCCCCCAAATACAGAAATTTGGATTTCCCCCACAAGTTGAATACATTGATTCTCTCCCACCCATTCAAAGTATACAGTCATGTAACACATCAATCACAGAACAGTATTTCCTTCAGTAGGAATTCTCTACTAAAAAAGAGAAAGGAAAGTAAGGAAAGTATATGGAAAAATACTTCCGTACTGAAATATCTTCTTAGAAGAATGTAACAGCATGGTAAATAATCATATTCTTCCTTCCAAGAATCATGCATTAAAGAGACTACCAAGATCTATGGATTATTGAGTTCTAAGCACTACTTTGAATACAGGACTGTTCTCATTGCGTGTCCTGGCATCAGCTCAAGTGAAAACAAGTGCTGAGGACACATGAGACAAAACTACTTTCCAAACCATCACCATGAAATATACAGGTTGATTCCTTTTGACAGTCCAACCCAACTTTACTCTTTATCTCCATACGTCATGAAGATTTACACTCTTTCCCAAGACCAATGCAAGGATAGGATCCCTCCATGACATTTGGCATAATATATCACCTTGAGACTGCCTGTCACTACTTGCACAGTGTGGATTTGATCAGACAATGTTGTTGCTAGCCAAATAGACAGCTCTCAGGTTCACACAGATAAGGAAGCAAACATGAAGAGTCTCATGTTAATAACAAACTATTCATAGGTGTTCCCTTCAGTTCAGACTATTGCTGCAGATTAAAAAGCAAATGAGATTTGGACTCCTATGGGAAGAAGTACTTATTTCACTCTCCAGCACTTAAGATGACCTGAGAGCTAGGTGCCAAAGCAAGGGCCGGTAGGGCAATAAAAGTCTCTTTTATCAATAGAAGACAGAAGACAAGGAAGAAATCAAGATGCAAAAATGAACCTATTTGTCTTCTTTTTTAAGGACTAAACTCACTAAATATGGTTTCTAGTGACATCACAACAGTGAAAGAATTACCTTGTTCATCTTTTTAAGCCTACCAATTACACCATCTGGATCACTACACCTTGAAGGATAGATAAATAAATGAGAAGATTATCTCTGCAAGACAAAAAAAAAGACTGAGGCATGCCTGAACTGAGGTGTGCAACAGCATGGGCAACACAAAACTAAGTAGAAAATGAATGCTGCTTTTCAAGCTAACTGAATAATTAGGAAACACAAAAACAAATCTCAAAGATTTCCTGATAGTTAATTAGCTGTGCTTCAGAACTTCAACAGAGAAGAAGGAACATGCTCCTTTTTAAAGTAAAATAAACACAGGCTTTGCACTGGTCAAAGACAGACAAACTTCAAAGAGAAACATCTAATACTTATTTTGAAAAAGCAGTGATGATAGTATTCATCTATACACATTTATTCCAGTCCAGACCTAGATTCTATAAAGAAAGCATTATAGCATTCATATACTACACTTTACAGGTCAAAGGGTTTACAGTTTTGACATTTAGCATGTGGGCACAAGTCAGATTCCTTGAGATGGCTGTTGGGAATAACATTTGAGGGCAGAATCTTGTCAGAAATTCTTACTTTTTTGTATGAAATTGTGCTCTGTGCTGTTAACATTTATAATGTCCTTTTGTTTCTGTCTTTAGCATGAATTTCAGCTAAACTTAAAAACATGCAACTTAATAGTTTATGGCACCAAAGAAACTGGGTTACTGTCTGAAGACTACTAAAGACAGTTAAAAGACAATGCTTTGACATAATGGTGGAATGATTTTATAGGACATAGAACCCTATGATGAAAATCACCTATTCCTATATATTCTAACATTTAAATGGAAGATAAAAGGGCTGCAAATAGAATTAGAATTATCACTTTTAAATTAAGTGCAAAGTGTGCAATTATGCAAAATAAAAACCATTTAGTTAGTCTCGCTATAGTAAAGCAACTACCATCATTAAACTACAGGTAATCAGCTATGCCTTTCTTTACATATCAGGTATAAAAAGATTAAATTAAATCAAACTGTTAGTATCAATTATACTATTTTTGATTAATTTAAACTTACCTTAACATTTACTATAAAATGTGATAGTTAAAGATACATTATTTAGGTAGCTATTTTGAAAATGCATTATTGTCTCGTTAGTCAGACTGTTGTGTAAAAGGCAATACAATGATAGCTTCTGAAAAAAATTAAGTTATATATATCCATTTTATATTACTTTGACTTAACATGCTAAAAAGTGGTCATATGCATTTTACCAATTCACCACTGGGTTTGTGCTTTGCAAAAACTAAAGTGTTTAAAAACCTTAAGTGTTAAAAGTCTTACATAATTTATTTCATAAATGCTCCACCGGTATTTATGAGAAGTACATGCCCATTTTTAGCAAACTAAGTGCTATATTGAATATTCAAGTGTCACACAGTATATTCCAAAATGTGAAACAATGCTTTCTTCTCCTAAAATACCTGCTTGCACAAGTTTGCTTATCTATAACTAAATTATATAACACATGCATACCACTACTTCAATTCCATTTCTTCTATTGCCATGTAAAAGGATTGCAAGCATTAATCTAGGATGAAATGTATCCCCATGACTTCCAGACACTTAAGTTGAAAGTCCAGAATAGCACTTTCCACTGTCACAACACTTATAAATGTATATTTACACTATCATATCCAAATCACCCTGTTGCCTTTCAGGCTGTTACGAGTCCAATTCAAAATTCCTTCCTTTTCTTCCTTCCAGGAACTTCAACCTCTCTCTCATCCTTCACATTTCTTCCATTAATTTAGCATTAATCTACTGTTTGCTTTTACAGTAAATCACACCAGCATGGGCATGCAGCCCTCCTTTTTAACTACATTCTACTTTATTAATGCTTCATTTTTTCCCAGTCTCCTATGAAATGTATTTGCAGAGTATCCTCCTCTATGCTATTTGTTATGATTTCTGCACAATTACATAAAAAAAACCCCAAACTCACAAAAAAGCTGAATTGTTCTGTGGACTTGAGTGCAAATTTAAAGTGTAGCCAGAGGAAAATTGCAACCCTAAAAACTGTGCAGTCCAACCCCCAACCTACTTCAACAGTCAGCTTTTCTTAAATGACATTATGTTTGTTAACTAAAGCTCACATTCTCCCCTTGGTCTTAGAAAAGCTGATTAAATTGGAAGATGTCCACTACTGCTAGAGTAAATTTAAGTTATTTCTAGCTTGTGTAATGTCTGGATTATTAGAAAGAGAAAACAGAAAGAGAATAATCTTATTATTCATCCAGGCTTTCAAAAGCATATTACAATTGATAAGCATGTATCAACAAACACATTACACCAAAGCACATACACCAAAGAGAAAAGCCTCTTGCTGCCCTGAACATCGGTTAACTAAATAGTTTAGAATAAAAGAAACAAAAATATATTGTCAAAGAGTTGTGGGTTTTTTCTCCCACATCCAGAGGTAGATAAGTGCCCACCAGTACTTCCTCATACAGCAAAAGCATTTAGGTGTGTAACTTCCACTGAATTTAACAGATAGTAGACTCTGACCTGTTCCGGTGTTTTGGACATTACAAAGCATGCCCCTAGATGGTCAAAAGCCTGGCCCCGTGGACCTATCCATCTGACTCACAGCCCTCAAAAATTTGCATATGCATGGCTCTACTAAAGACAGTATAAAAGCAATGTACATAATTGAAAACATTACACATCTTTTTAATTAAGACAAAACAGGAAATGAACAATATTATTTATTTAAAATGCTTAGAATAGAATACTTTGTGGAGAGCATCTGTTTCAGGATTAAATAATTCAATATCCATCAAAGAAATATTAGCTAGTCTAGAATTTTAAGTACCAGCAAAGGAATGTTCTGTATGTTCAGATATTATCTAATTACAAACGAAAGTAATATGCCATACAATATATTCTAAATTACTTTAAGATACCACAAATAATATGGGTTTCCCTCAGATTCTTGCTTGTCCTGACCTAAAAAGTTTGCAAGAGCCTACTCCCGCTATTCATCTCTATCAATTATCTTCCTACTGGATTTCTTAGGCTTCAGCTTGTCTTCCTCCTCCTTTTGTCTCCTTCATTTGAAAATTTCTTTTTGCTTCAATTATCTTACACATGAAAGTTCCCTGTCTTTGTACGTCACGCAACATCATTCTCCCACTATCAGCACCTCTCCGTTCAACATTCTGGCACAGAACTCTACTTTTCCCTTCCCAAAATTAATTTTCCATCCCATGGGATGTATATAAAATAATCTAAATTCTTCTTGATAGAACCCTTACATTAAATATGCCAAACTGTATGTTTAATGACATGACTTTCCAGTGAGTAGGGGTTTACTTTAATCATGAATGTGGAAACTACCTCTTAA
Source organism: Gavia stellata (assembly GCF_030936135.1). Lineage (NCBI taxonomy): Eukaryota > Metazoa > Chordata > Aves > Gaviiformes > Gaviidae > Gavia > Gavia stellata. The sequence goes on along the minus strand of NC_082597.1, from coordinate 31,151,757 downwards.
ATATTCTGAAAATAGAGAGAAAGTCTAAGGAAGGAAAAAACATTTAAAACAAAAAATGGTAGATTACAAACCTTATCATATGTTGCTAACAAATCACGTGCAGACCATCTAAGTACTACAAATAAAAGTGAGGAAAAATCAGAAACTGTAGATACTCAATAGTAGGTAAGTCAATGGTAAAAAATAAAAAAATGTAACATTGGATGATAGAAATATTTTAGAACAAGCCAGAAAAGAAGAGAGCTGGAAAAATGTGGCCAAAGAGACAAAACTGCTGAAAGATCAAGTCTGCAACAGCATCAAATCAATAAATACGAGAAAAAATAAGTTGAATGAACAAAAAGGTGCTACAAGTATTTTTAATGATGGTGAAGGAGAAAAGTATGGTAGAGGAAAGGTATAGGAAAGACTGTTGAAGAAGAACAAGTTAAGACACTGAGTCTAACAGCCTATCCTGGTAACACAAGAATTAAATGTAGCGAGAGACAAGTCAGTAGTTGGAAGAAAATTTTGGACAAGCAGAAGTGACAGCATTATCAAAAACATTAAAATTAATGATAAAGAGATGAAGGAACAGCCAGGGAAAACAAGTGACGATACAGTGAAATTCGCATATACAGCTGGGCTTTTTCAGCCTGGAAAAAAGATTGGGAGGAATAAGTAGCAGCTTTTCAGTTTCTAGAAGGTGGCTACTAAGAAGACAGAGCCAGGCACCTTACTGAGGTGCGCAGCAGAAAAATGAGCGACAACAACCATGTATTCAAATTGGGGGGGGAGGGGCTTTAACTAGATATACAGGAAAAAAAATTAATTATGAGGAAAATAATCTTGGGAACAAGTCATACAGACATGTTATGAAATTTCCATTCCGGGAGGCTTTCAAGACCTAGCTGGACAAAATCATAAGCAACATGATCTGATTCATAGTTGACCCTGTTTTGAGTAGGAGGTTGAACTAGATGACTTATGTTCCAACCTGAATAATTCTGCACAGGAACTATATCCCCAGATATTATACATGTGAGGTAACCTGCTCAGAGAAGCAGAAATATTTCAGCTGAAATGACCCCAAAGTTTTGATCAGGAACATCCTCCTTTTCCTTTTGAAATGATTCAAAGAGTTCTTCTTGCAGAGATGCTATAGTTTAGATAGGTTGTTAGGCCTTTTAAATTTCTGAATTTTAAAACTGTATTCATAATGCAGACAGATATGTCCATACTTTTTTCAATATGTGGTCATACTTTATTTCAAATATACTTAGTCTACTTTTTTGGATGAAATTCTTAGGAATGTCTTACACGCATTTTCTCATATTCTACCATTTTCATTATGAAGCTCCTTCTATATGTCTAAATGGCATGATTTTGCATAAATGAAGAGCAACAGAATGTGAAACTGGATATAAGAATTTTTCCTTCTTTTTTTCCAATGCAGGCATGAGTAACTAGCTATAACTAGCAACCATTTTTCTGGAATATAAAAAATTTAGAATAAATCCATCAACATGAAAAAAAGATTCAAATTGCCTTCCTCCTTCCAAAAAAAGTATGAAACTTTGATGATCCAGAAAATCTTTCCTCTTGTACTGCTAATTATTTTGAAATTTCATTTCTCTGAGGCATGGTTTTGTTCTATACCTTCAGTCCTTCCTTCTTAACATTTCACTCTGTCTTCAAGCTTGAAATTTCAGTTTGATAAAGGATAATTCTCTTATAAGTAAGGTAATGTCCCAGACTGTATACCTGAACATGCAGTTTCACCACTATGATGACAGTGCTGTGAAATTTAAGAACTTGGAAAAGCACAGACTACTTTACAACCTAAAAATATTTCCAAAGTGGTCCAGAGGTAAAATTCAGCACAAACAATACCTTGCTCAGAGGTTTAGATAGCCCACTGGAAATGCTGTAATTAACAACAGTAAAATGGACTAGTGGAAAGAGTAGTTGGAAAAAGAAAAAAAAAGGGAACCAAACAAGAACAAAAAATGGAGACAGAATCCACCTATTCCTTCAGGAAAATTGCTAAAAATATACATGGAAAATGCAGCAGAAATCAAGATGTTCAGTCACAAGGGAGAAAGCTGATAATAAGTAGAGGTTATAAATGGATACCATTGGTTAGTGGGAATAAGGAACACATTAGAAAATAAATTTTCTGGTAAGTGAAGCTACAGATATATTAAGTTCTGACTATTAAGCAAGCAAGTATATACATAGGAAAACAATGATAGTTATATTCAAATCACAAGCTTGCCTAGGTTGGTATCCTGTCTCTGACAATGTTCAACAGAAGATGCCTAGTGAAGAGCACAGGACCAGGGTGACTTTCCAGGACACTTTCCCCTAATACACCCTACCATCTCCTCAAATTCCCAGACTTCGGGGACTTCCTCACCCACGAGAACTTTCATGTTTAACAGCCTTTCATGGACTTTTCTGTCATGAATTCATCTGAGCAGTTTTTTAATCTATGTAAGTGTTTAGCATTCAAAGAATCCTCCTGGTGTGCCAGTGAGTTTTAATGATGTTTTAACAATATGCTAAGGAGACGTATTTTTTTAGAGCCAGATACAATTACATTTATTTTTTAGTAAACGCCAAGGGGTCAAAACGTTTTTCTTCTTAACTAAAGAGTCAACTTTCTCAAATATTTGGTAAAACTTATGTTAGAATTCTAATGTAGCCAACAGCCTAATAAGGATAGGTGGAGGAACCCTAATAAACTAACCTGTGAAAACAAAGCACACTAAATCAACGCTTTTGGGACCATTACAGAATGTTGTACCTGGTCTGAAACCCACCAAGGTAAATCAAGGAAAAAAACTGTCTCCCTAAACACTTTGCCATCTAAAGGTGATTGTTACCTAAAAAGGTGTAAAGATATATTCTGGGAGAGAAAGGAAAAAGAATTTGTGGATTGTGTAAAATTTATTACAGGATGTTTTAAGCAGAAGGAGGAGAGGCAGGAGGAAAGAATCAAGGTGGATTTGGTATGATTTGGTGGCTGAAAAATTGAAATTGGACATGAACAGTCAATGTGTGCTTGCAGCCCCGAAAGCCAATCGTATCCTGGGCTGCATCAAAAGAAGCGTGACCAGCAGGTCAAGGGAGGTGATTCTGCCCCTCTACTCCGCTCTGGTGAGACCCCACCTGGAGTATTGCATCCAGCTCTGGGGCCCACAGCACAAGACAGACAAGGACCTGCTTGAGCAGGTGTAGAGGAGGGTCATGAAAACGATCAGAGGGATGGAACACCTCTCCTATGAAGAAAGGCTGAGAGACTTGGGGTTGTTCAGCCTGGAGGAGAGAAGGCTTCAGGGAGACCTTACTGCAGCCTTTCTATATATAAAGGGGGCTTATAAGAAAGAGGGAGATAAACTTTTTAGCAGGGCCTGTTGTGATAGGACAAAGGGTAATGGTTTTAAACTAAAAGAGGGTAGATTTAGGCTAGATATAAGGAAGAAATTCTTTACAATAAGGGTGATGAGACACTGGAACAGGCTGCCCAGATTCCCCATCATTGGAAGGGGTCAAGGTCAGGTTGGACAGGGCTTTGCGCAACCTTATCTAGTGAAAGAAGTCCCTGCCCATGGCAGGGGGTTGGACTAGGTGATCTTTAAAGGTCCCTTCTGACCCAAACCATTCTGTGATTCTACGTAAGGAAAACATAAGGAAAAAGAGGGCGACTCACATGTAAGCCAGTGGCTGGTCAGTACGTCTGTCTGGCCAAGTGTTGTACCTGATCACCACAGTCTGTCCTATCTCATTAAACTCTAGTCCTAAGTATTTTCTCTGTCAGTATGCTTTCCAGTCTCCGTGTGTATGTGCCTGATCTGCTAGAGAACATCAGGCTGAACTGGAACCTCTGTTGGATGAGATTTCTCAGTGTCAATCACTCACCAGGGACTGCAGGTCTGCGGGGCCCACAGCTCTGGGTGCCAGTAACTGTAGGAAACTGGGGCCTGGTGCACAGTTCTGGGTGGAACAATTGAATGTCTAAAACCTATGTGTTTGGGTGGGTTTGGATATGAGCAATAGCAAACTCCAATCCTGATCAGTTGGATGGGGGAACAAGATCAGGCTATCCATGCTGTTCACCTTTGTGTGCTTATGCTGGTGCTGGTAAAGAAACTGTTTTCTGTCTGCATTGATCTGCGTGGCCAGCCAAGTGTGTGTACTGCACGGTGTGTGCATCTGCCTATGCAGGATGTGTGCTTAGCCTCGCCACTGGCTGGACCTCTGGACACAGAACCACAGCAACCACATTTATCGCACCAGGACAGGAGGCCCACCCTGGGTCTCACAATGCACCAAAGTTGGCTCTAGCAGACTACAAAAAAACTTCCCTGCATCCTGAACTTCATAGGATCCAGTATCTCTAACACAATTTCTAAGGTTACCCTATCAATAAAAGTATTTATCATAAGTAGCAATATCTGCGGTGATGACTGGTTTAATCTCACAATCACTACATATGTAAATAAGTGTGCTTTTCTGGTTTAAAAAAGAGCTTCTAGTTTAAAAATATTTCATTACAGAACTTTCCCAAACTATTTTCACATTCACATTTTCTTTCCCCTTTACAGCATAAAATAAACTCTCACTGCAACATCACCACCACAGGCAATAAGAATTGATCAGGGGTAGGCTTATTGGTTCCGACATATGCTGACAAACACTTTGACTAGTTTTCTCCAAGACTTCAAACACATACCACTGAAATCATTTGCTTTTTGTCCACAGGCAAAAGAATTTCCTGTTACTAAAGGGAAAAACCTTTGCGTCTACCTTTGAGAACCTAATAACTAACCATTCAAATTGACAGCACCAACCAGGATCAAAATCTTAATGTGTCCTGAGGAACACATTTAGGTGAGCCACACCTTAATTAGTCATGCTATCTTTGGTGAGAGAACATTCAAAAAAAAGCAACTGCTTTTATTTTACCTCCTGATATTATTGTGCTCTTTAATTTAAAACATTAATTAATTACATCAATTCGAGTTTGGTATTCTTCTCTCACAAAAAGCCAGTTTAGTAATAGCTTCTTTGACTACTAGCTCTTAACTTCTGTCATGTGGCCGATGTCCACGATCTTGACGTTCTCTCTTAAACACTTGCCAAATTTTAACCCAGTTACAGACAGTCTAAGCTCTACCTTTATCCCCGTTCCTGATATTTTCTTAGCTTCCCTCAGAAACTGAATGGAAAATACTGGATTCAGAGACTTAAGTTGTATTTAGAGCATCTGTTTCTTAAAGTCTTAAGTCTTAGGTCTCCATTAACCCTTGTTCCTCAAACTAACAAGTCAATCATGCTACAGCAGCAGTAATACGTTTCTTTTGTCAAGTTGCTGATGATGGGAGAACTTCTAATATTTAAGTTCATATTTGTTCAAAATTTTCTACTTGTGTAGTCTCCTCCATAGAACCTACTTTTTAATTCCATACTGAAGTATCAGACAGGTAAGCAACGAGGAAATCTCCATTCTCTTTGCAGCTTCAGGTTCTTCCTGCTCCATGCTAGTCAGACCAGCAAATGCAACTTATTTAATGTAATTTCAAACTAATCATGCATTTAACTGCATCATTACCTTGATGCCTTTCCTTGATTCAGATTTCACATTCATCTCAACTGCAAACAAGCCACCATTTCTTCTTTTGACAGCAGCCCTGTGGAGAAGGATGTGGGGGTACTTCCAGATGAAAAGCTGGACACAAGCTGGCAATGTGCGCTCACCACCCATATCCCGGGCTGCATCAAAAGAAGTGTGGCCAGCAGGTCAAGGGAGGTGATTCTGCCCCTCTACTCCGCTCTGGTGAGACCCCACCTGGAGTACTGCATCCAGCTCTGGGGCCCGCAGCACAAGAAGGACATGAACCTGCTTGAGCAGGTGTAGAGGAGGGTCATGAAAACAATCAGAGGGATGGAACACCTCTCCTATGAAGAAAGGCTGAGAGACTTGGGGTTGTTCAGCCTGGAGAAGAGAAGGCTTCAGGGAGACCTTACTGCAGCATTTCTATATGTAAAGGGGGCTTATAAGAAAGATGGGGACAAACCTTTTAGCAGGGCCTGTTGTGATAGGACAAAGGGTAATGGTTTTAAACTAAAAGAGGGTAGATTTAGGTTAGCTATAAGTAAGAATTTTTTGCAGTGTGGGTGGTAAAACACTGGAACAGGTTGCCCCTAGAGGTGGTAGATGCCCCATCCCTGGAAACATTCAAGGTCGGGCTGGACAGGGCTCTGAGCAACCTGATCTAGTTGAAGATATCCCTGCTCATTTGAGGGTCATTGGACTAGATGATTTTTAAAGGCCCCTTTCAATGCAAGCTCTTCTATGATTCTATGATTCTTTTTTTTTCCTAATACTGTGAAGCTTGAAACTTTGATATTGTAGCCAAAATAATATCTATAAAAAGTACTGACTAAACTCTTCACATTATTCTACGAAACATGAAAGCTCTTAAAGATTTTTCATAGTTCTTAACAATTTATTTAAACACAGTAAGGCAAAATATTTAGTAATTTCTAATATTTTATTCTATTTACTTCACCTTTATAGAGATTTCATACTTCAATTGATTTGGAGATACTGGTAAAAAAATCCTCTTCTGCTGTTACGATGGTCAAGTTTCACTTATAAAATATTTTCCTGTTAAAACAGCCACTTTAATGTGAACTTATATATAAATTCTAATAGTGTATGGTGCAATGAACGCACAAGTTTCCAATCCAGTCTACAATACTGTAAAATCAATTGTTCTCTGAACGACTGCTCATATCCATTTAGCATGAATTACTGCTTTATAACGTACATGGATATTTTTCCCTTGTGTGCAACCCAATATACTGCATCTAGTTAGAAAAAGGAGAGAAGGATTCATATTTTCTACTGTTTATGCAAATTTTGTGTACTAGAAATCTCATTTTTCTAATTGTCTCAAGATGTTATACTGAACAATTCCCCCTGATTTTTATGAGCTACTAGTTAGCTCATACACCCTTGCTTTCTTCCTTATATTTAAAAACAAAGGATTCCCAGTAATTTCATAGTAGAATGAGTCATTCATAATCTCTACCCTGCTTATTACATACAAAAAAATATAGATGCATATGTCCTGTAGCATACATTATTGTTACTTATAATAACCAGCAACTACTACAAATGGCAGAAATTACAAGGTTGATTCCCGCCTTAAAAACAACAAAATCAGCATTTAGATTACTGTTACATTGTTAATTCATATGAGGACATGTTTGCAATTTTCTAATCTTGAAATAATTGACTTTAAGACTAGATACTAGAATAAAATTTAGCACATATTTAGGCATGTAAGTGCCTATAAACTCAGCCCCAGAGTACTGTGGTGGTTGCATCATTTGCTCTATCAACTTCTGTTCAGAGTCGAAATCAAGCACCACTACATTCAATATGAGATATTCAAGTGTTCAAAAGATTCTGAGTTCATAAATGCACATGTAGTGTCATCAATGGAAAACCTTAATAAATACATTTCTCATTCCCAAAAATCACAAAATGCTCTATTTCACACACACCAAAAAACTCTGATTTACTTTAGATCAAAGCTTCTTATGAACTATATGCGACTTGGAAAAGCATTCTGGGTAATATGCAATTACTTATTCCACACGTCTTGCTAGATTCAACATGAACATTGAAGAAATAATAGCTCTTATATTTACAGACAGTTAAGCGACCATGAAACACCTTTATTTTCCCTAGATATCAATATCATAGCATGACATAAAATTTCTGTATAAGTAAAGGACAAAAAGCAGGAAAGAAAAAAATATCCATATTAGAAATTAATTAACTGCAATTACATTAGAGAATGTAGATTTTTTTTCTAGATTAGAGAGTTTGAAAATGTTAGTAATATGGCTAGCAACAATATTTATAAAATTAACTGCCTTAATTACTAGTCTAAAATGGAATGCTCAAAAAAAGCCTTATCTTCTATAGCCCCTAAAAGGATGCTACAAAAATTGAACTAGCCTTTGGAAACTATATCACTGAAATTTAACTCCAGAAAGATATTAATTCAGTGGTATCAGTTTAGCTATCAATATGCAAGCTAAACAACAAGACACATTAAAAAAACTAAATCCACGAAAGAAAAAATTTCATGAAATTTTTTAAGGCTTAGAATTAAAATTAATTTAAGCCAGAGGCAGACCTTATTTTGGAAAGAGTGAGGTTCAAACCCAGCGAGTTTTATAAATCTCCCTAAATCTTTTCTCTGTTGTTCTGATATAGTGACATGCAATGGTTGCATAACACAACAGAGGTTTAGGAGAGCAGTATGCAAAAAACCCGGTGTCTATTATTATCAAGGTGACACAAAAAGATGATAATATTTGTTTGCTCTTGGGGATGGGTCTTAATTATCCCTCTGCACCTTTAGCATGTGTTTCATTTATTTCTATTCACAAAATGACTACTTTATTGCAGAATCACTATACAGGCACTACTCTTATCACGAAACCAGTTTACTACCTTTTGTATAACAAGGAAAATTAATTTCCTGTTAATCAGAGTTTATCTTTTATTTTAAATCACTTTGTTAAAGAAAATCTTTCAAACACTTGCTAAGGACTTTATATTAATAAACAGCACAAGTATTACCCAGCAGATGCGCTGAGAAAACATCCCCATATTTACCACCTAGTATACATTTAATTTATTCTTGCTTTCCTCTGATGATTGGCATTTATGCCCTATCAGATGTATTTTTATTAATTCTCTCTATGTATGTTTAAGTACACATAGACTCTGACGCAGCTTCAATTTGACAAGGGAGCTACACAGGCATAACATGTCTACTAAAGGCCCCTTACTTTACAGTTGACAGTATATCTGCACTTCATGCAATTTGTCCTAGAAAAGAAGGCAGAAAGTATAAGCAAATAAAGACAGTATTCTACATCTGAATAATTCGCCTCAGTATTAGTGATGCCCTGTGTTCCAGAAGCTAAGTATACATACTGTGAAAAGAAAGACAAATTTAATCCCTACGGTGTTTGTAATTTTGTAGCTTTTGAACTTCGTAAAGGTATCTTTGCACTTGTGTTTCCAGAAGCAGCAATCGGCACAATTCAATTACCTTCCTTGTACCAATCATTATTTTTTACACTTCTCCAGGGAACATTTTTATTCATCTACTGACCAAATGAAACAGTTGCAGTTTTTAAACGTTCTCTTCTCAAGAAAGTCTCTCCCTGTATTTGTCGTTCTAATTGACTATATGGTAATAGTAAATTTAATTAATTCACTTAGGAACTCTTAGGGTAACTCAGCTTACTACTTCTTCTGATCATCTGTTACTGATGAATTTTACATTCCATTAGACTGCCTATTCACCTTCGTTGTTTTTCTGGAGTTCCTCAGTCTTCCATGGTACTACCTCATTCAAATAATCTGATATTACCTATGAAATTTGTCTCCTCTTCAATAGCACCATTCCTAAGCAGCCCAAACAGTAGAACACCATATTAATTTACTAAATTTCCATACTAAAAAAGGACCCCTCAACTTTACGCCTTCATTTATCTGATCTCTCCAGATTCCATATTAGAATTACTACCACAGTATCTGAGTAGCACCTGTACAAAATCAATAGCAATAAGGCAATTTTAATGGAGTCTGTCACATTTACTTGAGAATACTTAAGGTGTCACTTAGTTTTGAGAAAGTTTTACTACAGGGATGAGTCTGTTATTTTTCTCAAATAATGTCAAAATGTAGATCTACTCTGTCTCTTCTGGAAGATTAAAATCTGCATTATTCCATTTTTCTTAATTTGTAGTAATCTCATAATCTTCAAAATTTCATCATGTTTTATTACTTGAAATGTGTGTATTCATGCAATTTGTGCTGGCCTGCTAGCTGCATCTAGCGAAAGGCCAAATCTTGTTTTTCTGCTCCAGCTACAATTATAGTTATTGAAAGAATTTTTTTTTTTTTTTTTAACAAGGAAGAAAAGGGATTTAGAGTATCAAAAGAAGAAAAGTTTTTGACAAAGAAACAAGGAATTATAACAGAAACTATTCTGCAACAGTAAGTACAATGAAATTAGTACTCTGATCATAAAATAAAGCCATCACTATTGTTCTGTTCTGTCACTACTCTGCACAGCAATTCATAATACAAAATAAGATGCAGTATGTCATATACCAATGTCATGATTAGAGCAATAAATTTTAGAACTGCAAATGATATCTCTTTTATTGTA